>NC_132988.1:123065660-123385660 GCF_048564905.1 Vicugna pacos
TTAGATATTTACCTGACACTACTCTGGTATTTGTATTTGAAATGTAGTTAATTATATTTAATTATCTCATTCCTGAGTTCCTTTTTCATTAAAGTAGCTTTCATTGCTTTTATTGCAGTTATTAAAATATGAATAAATAGAACGTTTGTGCCCGTAGACATTGTTACTTAATCAATGCCTAAAAATCCTTGGGCCTCTACCTTTTATTCAAGTTCTTCAAATTTGAGGAGTACAGTTTTACTGTGAAACAGTGCAGTGAGACTGTGCTATGAAATGAAAGGTAGTTTTTGGAGATAATGAAACATAAAGATGTAATTACTGTCCAAGTCAGTGGAGCAGCTTATCTGAGAGAGTAGTAATTACTGTTTATTGCTCTGAGGAAGACAGAAAAGACAGGGAACTAGGGGAAACTTCTCTGAAAAATGGAACATCTTTTACATAAATGTTTAGTGTATATTATAAAATTCTAATCCTTGTCACATTCCTTTCCTCCTACAAATGTATTAAACATTCAGTTTAGCTTGTGGTTCTTTTTCCTTTTAATATTTAAATGTTTAAAAGGAAGGGTTTTCTTGTTTTTTGTTTTTTGTTTTTACCACATCAGAAAGCAATATTATAATGGTGTGATGGCACTCAGGTAGTTATAGGACAACAATATTTTCTTTTTTTTTAAAGAGTAGATTATATCAATTATTTTGTATCAATTATTTTGTTGCATAACAAGATGCTCTAAAATTAGTGGTTCTCAACCAGAGTGACGTGACTGAGCAGTTCTCGCCTGGTCTGGGCCTCTCTACTTGGTCTTTCACCCCTAGGCTTCTTCAATATGTAAATATTCAAAGATGATGAGACATACCTTTATATAATATTTATTCTCTCTGAAGCAAAGAGAGATTAGAAGGGACTCCTCCCCTTGGGTCCCCAGTGAAGTCCTAGGTCCTAACCAAGGCTTTGTTAAGCTATGTATGTGTCTGGTCAAGTCATTGATCCAACTAGGACTTCATTTGATTCAAATGAATGTGTTTCAGCTTCTCTGCCCTAGCCCACCTGAGGGATAAATTCCCTTTAGCGACTAAATCCAGTTGATCTAGTTCTTTTATTTAAGATATAAATACTATTATGAAAATAGCAGACGTTCATAGTAAAACAATATAAGAGCAAGTGAAGTGAAAAGTTAATGTTTTTTTCCTACTCTCATTCCCTTATTCTAGCTCCACAGGTATAACCAGTGTTAGCTTTCTTTTTTACCCCAGTGTTAGCTTTTCATACAGCCTTCTAGCAACTTTTTTAAAATTAGTTTTTATTAAATACATCATTTTAAAAAATCAAATAATATTGCAAGGTTTATAATGTCCCTAATCCCTTAGTTTCCAAAGGCTTTCCTCTGGGGAAGGCACAGCTCAAGTGGTAGAGCACATGTTCATGCATAAGGTCTTGGGTTCAATCCCCAGTGCCTCCTCCAAGAATAAATAAATAAACCTAATTACCTCCCCCCACCAAAAAAAAAAATACCAAAGGCTTTACTCACTCAGCTATTGTTTTTGTCTTATGATTTATCTCCATATTTCTAAATGATACATAGATAGCTGTAGTTTTTAGAGATACCAACTTTAAATATTATTGACTTCTGCCATGATTGAGATACAGCTGTCTTACAGTATTTCCCTCTCCTTCTCCCATACGTCTTCCAAATGTTTTTGTAAATTTTGGTTAAGTCCTTGATCATTGTGTATATATATCATCATGAGTGTTCCAGAAGTCTTTCATTTGCCCCTCCAGATCTCTGCTCCCTTCACCCTGCTCTCCTGCTCAAGAAAGATGTATGGACTACTACAGCTGGGACCTCTGGGTTCTGTTGGGTTTGGCCAGTGAGATCTGCAGCAGGAGATGGGAGGGAGGGAAGGAGCCAGGTCAAGGTATTTATTCCCTTGGCTCCTTCCCTTCAAGGCCTCTTCAGGCCAGGTGTGTTCCTGAGCCAAAAGTCACTACCTCCAGGTGGCCAAGTCCACATGACTCCTTTCAGTTTCCACTAACCTCTCCCTCTCCTTGCCCTTCTGGGGCTCAGGGTGATAGCATCTATGACTACTTGCTCGGCGCCACGTCTTTATCTCAAGGGTGCCATCTGCGTCTTGCTGGGACACTGGTAGGATGAGCATGTGAACACTGGTCACTGCATAGATTGTGAGTATAGTGCTTTTGAGTTTCCCTTCACATAAAGCATTGCTTCCTGCAGTTACTCCGCTTTCTCCTGGTACACTCCCTCCGTTGGCTAGTTGTCGCCCAGGCCTGGTGCACAGCGACAGTCTTGGGGACTTTCCTCTCCCTCTCCCCTGTAGGATCTCCTGTATCCTGGATCTCACGTCTTCCTCTTTCTTAGTTTACTTCCTCAGTTTTTCTAATTCAATACTCTTAAGTGGTTAAAATGGATGTTTTTGCTAAGTGATCCCCCAGATCATTCCAGTTCACTTAAACCTACTTTCTGAGAATTACTGGTCTTCTAAGGCCTTTTCTACTTCTAGCAGTCTCCCACTGGAGCACTGGTTCCCAGTCTTGTATTTTACGTACTGGGAAAAAAATATTTTTTTTTAGTTGAGGGGACTGATACACAGTTGTCGACTTTTTGTTTTGCCAAACAAGAATATATTTAAAGCTGTGATTTATTATCACCATTATTTCATTTAAAAAAAGCCATTTTTGATACCAAGAGTGAAGAGGAACATAGAATAGGGGATAACAATAGCCCATCAGTGTGAATACGTTTATAAAAGTTAGCTATTTTTATGAAAAATTCAGTTTTCTCCATGTTTTTCTTTTTATGGTTGGTGAAAACTTTTATCACCTGTCCTTGGACCCGATTTGGTAACCACTATTCTATACCACACAAGTGTTCTCTTGCCTCATAATACCAATCCTAACAGATACAGATAATCTATATTTCAGGGTTGCTTTCCTAGTAGAGAACAAGAAGAGATGGAGTCTGGAATTGAACAGGAAGAGAGATGCTTGAGCCCCAGGGAGTATCTTTCTGTGCTCTGACTGGACAACAAACAAATACCTAAGTAGTTCCTCTCTACCTGTGATTCTAAATCTCCATCAATTAATCAAAATATCTCATACTGACCCATGACTTTTGTAACATGCTTTTTAGTCACATTGCTTATTATTATTGTTGACCCCAAACTGCTATCTATGCCTCTTAAGTAGCTTTTAGTTCTTTCTTCTCCTCTCCATTTCTATGTCCTCAGTTTCAATTTTTTAACTGTTTATCTTAACTACTTCAGTGATTATTTTTTCTCTTCCTTATCTCACATCTAGATTTTGAAGTAGCAAATGGGAGTGGACATGTCCAAATCATGCTTGTGATGATGATGGGAACCAGTTTGGATCCCACTGTCTACATGTCCTGAAGGTGTTGATCAATTTTTGCTGATTTCTTTGGCCTATTTAGTGTTCATTATGTCTCTTTTCTATCCTCTATTTTATATCTCGATTGCTTTTATTTTTTATGTGCAAAAATGTATTTAATTGTTATTCTTTAATAAGCATGGACTGCTGCTCTCACCCTCAAACAGAACATGTCTTTGTGGACTGATGCTGTGCCTCATCCCAGAATTCATCTTTTTCACTTAATAAGTACACAGGCTTTTCACCCCACTTCTGCTAAGGCACTATATTCAGTCCCAGTTCACACAGTTTTCAGTTTCTGAATATGAAGGCAAGTGAAAGCATCTTCAAATAGAAGACCAGGAGAAGTCAAAAAAGAAAAAAGAAAAAAATCTCTGATTGGGAGCATAAAAAGTTTACAAACACCTGAACAAGTCAAACCACAGACTGCATCTTGGAAAAATGTAATGATGGGAAATTTCCAAGCCCTGAGGGGAACTGAGAGGCAATTCTGCAGGTTTATGGCCTCTTGGGAATTTCCAATTAGAAGTCAAGGAGGAAACTTTTGCTTCTTTATTTATTTTTTCCTGGAGACCATGTTGAAGACAGTGCTTGAGAAGCAGCAGGGAAAATTCTCAACCTCATCTGCCAGAGTTGCCCTTCCTCCCGCTCTTAGTTGTAGAAGTAAGACTTGGGCCCATACTTCATATTTTGGCCAGCTAGAGGATGGACTTTCCTATAGAGAATAAGAGATTGTCATTACCAGAATTCTCAAGGAACAGAGACATGATGAGATTTGTAACTCACATTTTTGCATATTCAGAAAGGATTTTAAATTGGGATGTAGTACTTGAAAGTACGGGTATCGTGATGCAGGCTACCAGGTTTAAGGCAGGCTAGGGTCTGTCATGTAACTGTGCACACGTGGGCCAGCTGTACAAATTTGTTTGCGCTCAGAGGGTTTATTTTTTAATGGAGATTATATGTTAACAAGGCCAAAGGATTTGGAAACAATACATACGGAGTTAATTGGACAACACTTGATGCAACTTAAGTGCTCAATAATTAGCAGCTATTTGAATGCAAACATTTTTTGGAGGGCTAGGAGTACCTTTTCAAGTCTAAAAATTAGACCTATCTTCAGTTTTTCATCTTCAAATTAAACCCACATAACTATGAAATGCAGCAAATGAATCATTGTGTCATAGGTAGTCAATAGCATGTTTTTGTTACTTTATATATTCTCATTTATCCTTCATCCTCTAACATGGTCCTTTGTCTTGGTGTTTTAGGTTAAAAAGTGGAATTTTTGAGGCTATATGAATAATATCATCATAGAAGCAATGTAACTCAAGTGCCGTTTACCATTTAGACTTATTGATATGCAATATAGCACTTAATATTCCCACAAAAAACTGCTAAAAGTGGCCCAGGGAAGGACATGAAAGGTAAGATGGAGTGTCTTACTCAAGTCCCAGAGTGTAGTCTTCTGATTTTAAATTTGCCCATTTAATTTTCCCCACGTGCACTTGATATCACAAATAGCATTTGACTTCTGCTTCAGAACTGTTCAGGCTATTTAAACGGGTGAAGTTCTCAACTGCTTTAGTGCTAGTTGTCATGGTTTTGTCTCTCCTGAAATGAGCTAAGTCACTAAGACAACAGATGGAAAGAAGGCTCAGGCATCCATCAGGAAGGACACAGGTGGAAACCTAGACAATTAGTTTTTTTCCAAATTCCAGAAATAGAGTATAAAAGTTGAGACATTTAGATAAATCAGCAGAGCAATACTGAGGGGAGAGAAAGGGTCTGAAATCTGAAGAGAACATATTTCTCAGACTATGAAGGAAAGGAATATGCTTAGCTAGACAGAAGAAGAATAAATCTTTTATGAAATAATAATCCTGGATCAAATGTACAGAGGATTTAAGGAACTTATCAGGGAGAGTAATCAGAATGGAGTTTTAAATCTATTCATTTAAAGTTAAAATATAATGAAAAAACACTGCTTATGATGACAACTGTACTACTAATTTCTCATACAATTTTGAATATTATACTTACCATTTAATACTGTATAATTACTATGTAACATACTACATAGTACTATGTAATAGTACAATTACTATGTATATTACATAATATATCAACTTCAAAGTTGAAAGAGGAATTTCTCTGTCATTTTCAGAATGATCAATGCTGCAATAGGGTTGTTGCTGAAACAAATGGGAAGGAAACAGTGAGCAGTGGTAAGAGTCAGGAGGCAAAATTTCCAGGGTCACAGATCCAAGACATGGCCCAGAGCCCACAGTTTCTGGTTTGAGGGGACCTGAGCGATCTCCTGTGCAGCTCCAGCATTTAAAGAATATGACTATCAAGAAAGGAAAGACCATGGGGTCTTCAATGAGAGGTACAGACAGAACAAGCTGTTCCATGTAGGAGTATATGAAGTGAAAACTGGTATCAGAGTCAGTACAGAGGATGGGAGGGCTGGGCCCACGGTGCAGCTGTCTGTGGATGGTTTACAGAAGGTAAGCCCTTTCAGTATTAGACTCCGTGTTACGTTAGCATGTTGGCTCCACCTATGCAAATTAATTGCCCTGGGTGGATAATAAAATTACCCTCAAACCTCATCTTTTTCTGAACAAATATTTAGATCGTGAAAAATATGGTGTTGTGTGTTTTAAACTTGATTTTTCATGTTAAATTTTTTATAATTATACCAAAATATCTTTTGAAAATTTAAAAATCCCTACCATTTTTACATGTTTACTTCTGATTTTAAAATAATATTAAAATGTCTGAGCAGGGTTATCACAATGTTTTTGTTGTTTTTCTCATTTAGCACGTAAAAATGTCTCACCATCTTTGTCCTTTTATTACTAGTGTCTTACTCATAGCATATTTTGCTACTAGTCTGTAGTAGACTGATTTACATAAACATTTTATCATTCAACATTTTAGATATTTCTGAATTTTTACTATTATAAATGACATCATCTTTCACTAAAAAACTTACACCACCTCATTTTACTTTTAGAACAATTTTTAGGGTTAAGGCTACTAGTATAAGGAATATAAACATGTTTATGATTCTGAAAATAACTGCTAAAACATTTCCTAATAAGATTAAATAAATGAAGCAGCTTCATTACAATTTAGGTTTGATATAATTAAAAATATGATTTAGAAACATACTTTTTTCATATGATAGATTCAATTCTCCAGCTCACTTTGTGTGTATAAACATCCCTGTAAAATCATGCCTATATCAACATTTCACATCTTCCACTCAAATTGTACTTTGCAAACAATGTTCGTAAGAAGTGTCTTGTTTGACTCTCAGGGGCCAGCAGCCTGGACAAGCGTTACTTGCCTATTCTTATTTTATGAGCGAGGACTCAGAGGCTTTGTGGTTTCTTCAATGACACGTAATCACTACATTTTTGGTATCAGGAACTGAACAATTATGATATTATTTTAAATTAGCTTTTTATTTGGGAGTAATTTTAGATTAATAGAAAAGTTGCAAGCTATTATAGAGGGTTCTGATTTCGCCTCCTCAGTTATTTTCCCCTCATATTCATCACCCAACATTACCAGGAGTATATTTATGAAAACTATGACATGAACGTTGATACATTACTCTTAATGAAACACCAGATTTTATTCATATTTTACTAATCTTTCCACTACTGTCCCTTTTCTGTTCTAGGATTCAATCCAGGACAACAAAATGCATTTAGGATAATTACCTTTTAAATTATTCCAAATCAATAGACTTACCATATGACCCAGGAATCCCACTCCTGGGCTTGTATCCAGAAGGAAATCTACTTCAGGATGACACCTGCACCCCAATGTTCATAGCAGCACTATTTACAATAGCCAAAACATGGAAACAGCCTAAATGTCCATCAACAGGTGACTGGATAAAGAAGATGTGGTATATTTATACAATGGAATACTACTCAGCCATAAAAACTGACAACATAATGCCATTTGCAGCAACATGGATGCTCCTAGAGAATGTCATTCTAAGTGAAGTAAGCCAGAAAGAGAAAGAAAAATACCATATGAGATCGCTCATATGTGGAATCTAAAAAACAAAAACAAAAACAAACAAACAAACAAAAACAAAGCATAAATACAGGACAGAAATAGACTCATGGACAGAGAATACAGATTTGTGGTTACCGGGGTGGGGGTAGAGGGTGGGAAGGGATAGACTGGGATTTCAAAATTGTAGACTAGATAAACAAGATTACACTGTATAGCACAGGGAAATATACACAAAACGTTATGATAAATCACAGAGAAAAAAATGTGACAATGAGTGTGTATATGTCTATGAATGACTGAAAAATTGTGCTGAACACTGGAATTTGACACAACATTGTAAAGTGATTATAAATCAATAAAAAATGTTAAATAAATAAATAAATAAATAAATAAATAAATAAATAAATAAATAATTCCAAATCAAAACCCTTGTGATCATAAACTCTGAGGACACCATACTCTCCATTGTCAAAGCTTTAACAATAATGTTAGAAATTTCTTTTATCTGAAAAAAAAGAGAGGCTTGATTTGTTTATATTTAATGAGCATTTTGATTCTAAAATAGTGTTTCTCTGAGAAACCCCCCAAGTAAGGAAGTAGAGAGCCTAAGAATTATTTAACTGTTAGATTAATATAGAATCTTGGTTTTCATTTCCAGCCTTCATTCTATTTGATTTTATTTGTAAAATGAAGCTGCCTGAAAAAGAGGTGGACACATGAGGGTCTGAAGGCCACAATCATTTATTTCAGAGATTATTAAAGATATTCAAAAGTGTTGCAGATTTAAACAGTACCATTTATGCATTCTGACCAATAAAATATTTTATATTTGTGAATAAGTCAAAAATGAGTAAAGCTATTTTTCAGCCCTGGCATGGTAAAGCAGAAATTAGGAATAAAAGCATTCTCATTTCCACTCTGTGTCAATTGCTTTGGGGGCTTGTTCTTACCGTTTATAATTTTCTCCAGTGCATCTAAATGCATAAATGGTTTTATGAGCACAGCCTTATCTGATTTTCGCAAGGACTCTCTCAGGAGGCACTATTATTATACCCAGTTCCAGAATAGAATCTGAGTCCTTGAGAATTTTAAGTAACTTTTCTTATCACATACTCTACCTTAGTAGAAGAGCCTGGATTTGTACCGAGGTCTCTGTGCACCTGGAGCTGGTGCTCTTCATCATTTCATTCCATCGTCTCTCTTGTTTTGATCTGAGGATAAACTGATAACTGTTGTAACATAGGGTTTGTTTTATAGTCTTGTTTTCTTGACGGCAGTCTGTAGCTGGATATGGAGTTTGTAATGCAAGCACTGTTTAGGAATGTCTGGTGCCCTGGAAACATAATGAAGATGGTTATTTCAAAGTAAACAAATGGACAGATAGTACTATACACACTTCTATATTTGTTAGTTTTATTAAAATTTTCAATTATTTTTGTTAGCTGTCATTCATAAAAAACAACTTATTTTTTAATTTTTACAGAAAGCCTAATTATTCTTTTACTTGCCTATTTGTACACACATACATGTCGTTTGATGAATGTCTCTTAAGTGTACAAGTAAGGACACAATCATTCTTCAAAGATGTGTCTTGCTATGAAAAATGAAGTCAAAATTTGGAGTAATAACCTGGATAACTCATGGGAAAACTTTCTGTGGGTAAGGTGTCAGGATTTTTAAGTGAGAGAAAAGTAACTAAAACTGATATGGACATTTTATCAAAAGCAACAGTTTCACATTTTTCAATTTGACCCTCATTATAATCCTGTGAGATGAACAGAAAGGTTATCTATGAACCTCCCTACATTACAATAGTCATAGAAATTTGAGAAACACATTTATCTTGCCAAGCTGTACTTGATCAGACTGGGACATATAATATAAATAATTAGCAAATAATGGAAGCCTCAAGGCTCTGACTTATATTCACCATATAATTTATATTCCTTACCTATGTGGTTGTTGCCAGTTTGTGTCTGTAAGTAACTGGACCATTACCTTCTGATTCTACATCATTTGCTCAGTGTCCTTCATCAAGAGGCATCATTCAAACGTGAACAAAGGAATCAGAAGTTTTCACCTCTAAAGTGGACGGCAACCCTCCAAAGGCCACCTCTGTTCTAAAGTTCTTGCTAGAAAAAATGTTTGCTTCTTTCCCTGTAGATCCAGTGGAAAGGACTTGGACGTTGGAGCCAGGGGTCTGGGTTAAAATTTGAGACTCAGCACCTGTTATTTCTTTGATTTTTATCTCTTTTAAAAGGCATGAATTTTCTACCAGTAAAATAAAGTACTAAGACCTAACATGGACTGTTTCTTACCCACTAGACCCTGAACAAATGCTTCCTTGCATTATTTAACTTAGTTATAATAACAATACTCATAAGTAGGTATTATTATTTTTTATCAACTTCTCTTTTTGTTTTCAATGAGTGGGAAAAAAACCAACTCAAAGCACGCATCCTTGTGATGTGTTAGGCTATGGCAGAGTGACTTCCCATTGATCTTTCTCTTTTATAAAGAATTGATTAATTAATCTTAAAGGCTCAATTCACTTCAGACTTTTAAAAGTCATGGGGGAATAGCCATGATTTCTAAGCATGTCCTAAACTGGGTGCTATTTCTTCTTCTATTTGCAGATAAGGACGTTTCCTGGTCAGGGAGGGCGTGCAGGTCATCCCCGCTCCCATTCCAAGCACATGGCAGCTGTAATTAATAAACTGCCTTCCTCCTTTCCAGAAAAGTTGGATGTGATTTCAGAATCCTTCTTCCAGTTCACTCCAGGAAACCACTACTACATGATCAGAGTTAACAGTTGAGATAAAAAAAATACATTTCTCATCCCTACCGCATTGGATCGCCATCCTTCCCCTATTCTGAAGCTCTGACGATCTTAAAGTATTTAATAATTCATCCCTATCCTTCCTGACATCCCATTGCTGCCTTAAAACTTTCTTTTGTTGTTGTTGTTGTCAATGACAAGAGAAGCACAAGTACATTAGATAATCTTTCAAATGGATGAACAAACTCATTGACTATGGTAATTCCATGAACTGGTATAAGACATTTTTCTTTCTCATAATTGTAGGTTCTACATGCTCACTGTAGTAGCTTTCACCCTCTTCTTGAAAATCATGCAAAACCAAAGCTTTGTAACTGAGTTTGTCCTCCTGGGGCTTTCACAGAATCCAAATATACAGAAACTAATATTTGTTGTGTTTTTGTTTGGCTACATCACAACTATCGGGGGCAACTTGCTAATGGTGGTGACCATCAGTTGCAGCCCAGCACTCCTGGGCTCCCCCATGTACTTCTTCTTGGCTTTTCTGTCCGTCGTGGGTGCATGCTTCTCCTCCGCCATTGCCCCAAAGATGATCGTGGACTCTCTCTCTGAGAGGAAAACCATCTCCTTTGAAGGATGCATGACCCACCTCTTTGCTGAGCACTTCTTTGCTGGAGCAGAGGTGACTGTCCTCACGGCCATGGCCTATGACCGCTATGTGGCCATCTGCAAACCCCTGCACTACTCTTCTATCATGAGCCAGAGGCTCTGCGGCATTCTGACTTGGGCAGCCTGGACAGGGGGCTTCCTGCATTCCATGATACAAATTCTCTTCACTTTCCAGCTGCCCTTCTGTGGCCCCAATGTCATTGATCACTTCATGTGTGACTTATACCCATTACTGGAGCTAGCCTGCACTGACACTCACATCTTTGGCCTTTTGGTGGTTGCCAACAGTGGGTTCATCTGCATCCTTATCTTCTCCTTGTTGCTCGTCTCCTATGGGGTCTTCTTGCTCTCTCTGAGAACCCGTAGTACTGAAGGGCAGCAGAGAGCTCTCTCTACCTGTGGATCTCACATTGCTGTTGTGGTTTTGTTCTTTGTCCCATGCATTTGTGTATGCACAACCTCCATCTGCTTTCTCCTTTGACAAAATAGTAGCCATATTTTACACCATCCTAACTCCCTTGCTCAATCCTTTGATTTACACATTCAGGAATAAGGAAGTGAAAAATGCCATGAGGAAAGTGTGGAACAGAATAATAGTGGCTAATGAAAAATAAAATGTTGATCTTTGAAAAAATTTAAAGTCAAGATTGAAAATTCAAGTTTTCTTATTAGATAAACACTCTATGTGGGTGAGTCTTGTTTGGCAGGTGGTAAAGCAATGTAATGTAAAAAGCACTAACATAAGGGTCAGGAAATAATGTTTTCCCCCTTAGATTACTTATGAACTCTGATCTGGCAGCTCAGCATCCTCAAATGTAAATTGAAAAGAGTTGAATTCTATGCTTACTTGGAATTGAAATGTCAAAAAAGAATGAAATGAGAAATTGTCTCCCAGACTTCTTGCCACTCAGTAGATGCTTTGGAAAACCTTTGTGCAGGGAAGACAAAACTACCTTAGAGATTAGAAATGGGAACTTACTCAAACTATTTCACATGGGAAAACCTGTATATTTAGGATGCGGATTTCTGCGACTGATGAAAAAAAAAATCACGACTCAGGAGTGGAAGAGATTGGAGCATTCACAGAACCTCAGCTGTAGGTGTTCTTGTATCACGTCTCTATTTCAAGTGTTTAAAGATAGCAACTTGCCCCTTGGATTTTATGAGCCCCCTCTCTAACTACTTGTATTTTTTGAGAGACCTCATCACTTTCTAATATACCATGTACTTTGTTTACTTATTATTATTATTATTTTTGTCTGCCTTCTGTCATGTAATGTAAGCTATGAAGCAAGGAATTATTTTTTTTCATTTGTTGATTGATGTAAAATTAGTAATTAGTGTCTAGAACAGGCTGATATAGGAGCTCAGTAATTATCTGTTGAAAAAATGAATAAGTGAGATATCTTCCCATATTTAAATGTAAGCCTATCTTTAACATTAACACACTAATATTTCAATTTGGCAAAGTGATATAGTTATTGCTTCTATTAGCATTTTGATATTGATGAAACTATAAATCATGCTATGATATAACACAGACCAGAGTATTTAAAATAACTCTGTATTCTAGTTAATTTCCCCAGATCTAAATCTGAATATAAGGTCTAAAAGTTCTAATAGAAAATAAAGGCACTTTTTGTCTATCTACTATTTTTCTCATTTTATTCTCAATTTTGTCTCCTACAAAATTAAATTTTGCTTTTAGTGATTTGACTTTAATTCTGAAAATATTTCTTATTTCAATAACATTGTCTACTACCTCAAGTTTGGATGTTAGAGTGGGTTTAATCTGGCCAGAGGGTCTGTATTATTCATTGGAAACCTCACCTTAGTAAGCTACAACTTCCATTGAACAGAGTTTAAATTAGGGCCCTAATTTATCCCGAGACTACATGTGAGGCAGGGGTGGACAAACTGAAGATAGTAGAAACCTCAGTGGTGATTTATCCCTATTTTCACAGTTTCTGTGACGGAATAACCATTATCAACTGCATTCAATAAAGTTCTGGTCTTGATATAACAGAACCAGGATGCCAGTTGGATAATCTAATCATTCAGTCTGCAATGAATTTTAATGCCCTCAGAGTCAATTCACTCAGATTGAAGGAACTTCCAGAGACCACTGACTCACCTTCTTGCCTTTGTCCAGCTCAGTGCTCTCCTCTGAAACTGCCCTTTGAAACATTTTCTGCCCCCAGAACTGAACAGCTTAGCCATCCCCTCAAAGGCGGGTGTTCATTCAGGGCTCTGGGCCTGGGGAGTGTAATGCAGGAGCCCTTCCCAGGGCTGTTCTTACTCATCCAGCTGGGAAATTTTATAAAATCACTGTGTATGTCATATTAAAATTAACAAGATTTAGATTCATAAGACTTGTTAGAATAATTGGATTCCAGGCTCAGTTCTGTTGCTGATTTACTGTGTGGCATGGGTGATTTATTTCACTTTCTCTATTTGAAATCTTTAAGGAGAACTGATAAAAATACATAAATATTTTTTCTGTACTATTTCTGAGTTAGGCATTCTTTCTTTTCATATGTTATACATTTTAGTATTTATAAAAAGTTTTTAAAACTAAGTCTTCATATTCGCATTTAATTGATGGCGAAGCTGAGACTCAAATACGTTAAGTGACACACCAAAAACCCGTCCTCAGATTCTTCCCATACATTTGCAACAAATAAAGGCCAGGCATTGGAATGTTACTTTCTCTACAATGTTTCTCTGAGACACCTGGGCTTGCTAGCTGCCACTAGCCCTGCAGCAACTGTGCAGAGCATGGTGCAATCCATCCATGGCATACTCCAACCTCAGTGTCTGTCCCCAGCTCTCCCCTTCCACCTAAACATACCCTGGACCTCTCACTTCACCGTCATTGAAGGCCATGTCACACCTTGCAGGCAGTTCTTAGACCAGAGTGCTGGGTTGTAACATGGTCTCCTGGGTAAGAAAGCACTTTTGTAATGTAATCTCTCTCACCTTGAATAGCTTGTAACCATCCAAAAGCAAAGATCTAATTCTTTTTCCTGCAAGTGGAAGGACATATCTTTAAAAAAAAAAAGAAAAAAAGAAAAAGAAAAAGCAGGGGTGGGTCAGTGGGGCAGGACATAACCCAGCGGTAGAGTGTGTGCTCGGCGTGCATGAGGTCCTGGGTTCAATCCTCTGAATTAAGGGAAAATAGTAAAATAAAATAAAATAGAATACTCTTTAAAGAAAGAAAAATACGTAAGACAAAGTATTCAAGAATTCCATTCATTTTCCTTCCTTCTTGTCTTACTCTCTACATTGCTTTAAAAACATAGATAAGAAATGTAAAAATGGAACATTAATAATATAAAATAAATATTGATTATTACTATATGTTTCTTACAAACAGAAAATAGGAAATTCAAGAGGTTGAGAAACTGGCTTAAATTCACATAGCAGTGGTGAGGCCAGGACTCAAGTCTACCACACATTTCATTTATCTGAGTCTTTAAGTGGCTTCAAAGGCTTCCATGCCTCTAGAAGAGATGGGCTTAAGGAAATCCTACAGAGAAGGGAGCATTTTCCTCATATCAAGTCATAGGGGTTGGAGTTTAGCTAATTGACCCAAAGTTTGCTTTTGCGCTTGGACTGTCTGAACTAGGTAGCTCATGGAATATCCTTTGGGACTGGGCTGGGAGAAATAGTTTACTTGGAGCTCCTGAGGCTGAAGCCCTGTCTTAGGAAATGTAAACCTTTGTGGGAGTTACAATTAATGTCCAATGTAGCAAAAAGAAAACACTTAAACTCATGATTTTCCAAAAACAGGTATTGTGGGAAGACAGATGGCTTGATAAACATTTTTTTCTCAGAACACAGAAATAGTTTTCTCCATAAAGTATGCAAGAACCAAATTAAGAAATTTGCTCCATTTTACATGACCCTTCTGTCTACTCCAGTACAGACACTGTTGTTCTCTGACCCAGGGCTTCTGGGGAGACACCTGAGAAGTATGGCCACGTGCAGAGTTTCTTTCCCCAAAACTCCATACGTCCCATAACCTCTTGTGGTAGAAGGCACTGATAAATCTCAGTGAAGTGTAGTTTGTGTATTTCATTCAGACTTCATATAATTCACCATGTAAGTCAATTAAAGTTGAAGATATGAAAAATACACTTGATTGGAAGTCATCTATTTGGTCCTCAGAAAAGAAGTGAGTGATTCAATCTGTCTGAAATTCTTCCAATTGTCTTCTCAAGATTTCTGCCTTAGAATCTTTGCTCAGGGTGTCTTCTGACAAACAGAGGAGCTCCTGGGCGGTATTGTCACCAGTGAAGGGTCATGGTGGTCCAGCGTTCCTAAGAACCCCGACCTCCGTGTAAAAGTACACTGTTTCCCAAGCATCTCTGCTCAAAAGCAAGGCAATGATTGCACCATGGCATTGAGGCCAGTGTGGCAGAAGTTTCTATCCTGGGAATCCTCCCATATGAAGTTCTAAGTCAGTGGTGATGTTTCTGGGACAAAGTCCATGATAGTACTGTACTTTCTACACACTTGGGTTTTCAGGACTTTTGACAACCTTTCTCTTATGACCACATTCCTGGCTTGGTTTTTGGGAAAGTGATGGTGTGGTGGGTCAGGGAGAAAGAAGCTGAACTTTGTGATGAAATCTTGGGTCAAACTACTGGCTCTTCCATTTTTTGCTCACCTCCCCTCACTATATCTTTCTGTATCCTGTCCCCTGGCTCTTCTTTCCTTCGTGTCTGCTCACTCTCCTCTCTCTTGTTCTGACTTTATCTAATCTTTGTTTCTTTCTTCCTCTTCAGTATGATTTATTTAGGCATTTATTTTCTGCTTTGATATTGGCCCCAACATGCAGTTTAAAGAACTTGATTTTGAAGTCAGGACAGAAATTTAAGGTATCAATTATCATCCTTTTTTGAAGGCTCAGGATTTCTTTTCTAAGATGCAATCTATGTGATGATTTGTATTTAATATTTTACATGACATGTAGCACGAATGCTAGAGAGGAAGGCTATCTAGTCACATCCTTTTCTAGTTCTCACCTGTCTTAGGTAAAACTCCTGCAGCACAAATCAGACTTTGTACTTAGAAAAGGACAAAGCAAATGGCCACACTTACCTTGCAAAAAAATTAAATGTGCAGGTCAAATGAAATAACACAAGCGAAAACTTGTTTAAATGATCAGATTACAGAGCAGGAATAATATATAATCCAGGATTGCCTTATTCAATTAATTATGTGTATATGAAAATCCACATAGTAATATAGGAGCATAAGAGAGAGATGCAGATGTTTATTTATCCAGAGAAAAAAAATTGGAAGGCTTTTGGCACCAAATATATTTCCAAATGTATTTGAAGTGGTTAAAATTTGAACAGGTGAAAGTAAAACTTAAGGATTTATAAACGGAAATAGCTTCCTCTACTGTGATGTACCCCTTAATCAAAGAGGTAGGATGGTCCAGGAGGGTCTGGAAACAACGGATGAAAATGATAAACCTCCGAGGCGACGATCTGATCTAATGAATATATCTTGTCAAGTGCTGCTTTCCTGTCTTTAAGTCCCCAAATCTTTACTCTCTCTTTTTTTTTTTCCAAACCTTCTCTTTGTTTACTTAAAATGAAACAAAATAATATTACACGACCTCTTTTATGGCTGTCCACCTGCCAACAAAACTATCTTTTGCTACTTTTTGGTTTATTGAAAGTGTGGTTTTTAAGGAGAGGATATCTATGTTACCTGAAGCAATTCATGCTCTTCCCCTTCAATTATTAAACTTGAATAAGAAATATGAAAAAGAAAAATCCAAAGCAAATTAATACAAAAATCAAAAACGCAAACTATGGAGACAACAGGATCTGGCTCACAAGCTTCAAAAGAGCAGCGCTATCGACGCAAACCGCAGACGCGCAGGAAAGGGTTGTGCTTTCACAAACATGACTGCGCTTAACGGTCTGTCACGCTGGCTTTGCTCTGCGCTCAGTCTGCCTGCTCCCCCGAAGCTCCCACTGGAAGAGGATTCCATTGTCCACATCGGAGTGAGAACATTTTGTCTTTTCTATCAATCCATTTTATTTAAACTGTGACAGAATTAGCAATTGGCTTCTTCTGCTCTTTGCCATCTCAAGTCAGAGTTTGTTGCACCATAACTTTCTCATTGAAGTTTTGACTTCTGCTTTCCTCAGAGTATAAATCAGACGGTTGAGTTAGGGTGTCCCAATAGTGTAAACACAGCCACTATCTTGTCCATTGGAAATACAGATAGAGGTCAAGTGCATGTGAATACACACGGTTCAAAGCACAAGATGATAACAATACTGTGGGAGGTGCAGGTGGAGAGGGCTTTCCTTCTTCCTTCTGCAGTCTGATTACTCAGAGAAGTAAGATGAAAACATAGGAGATAAGCAGCACTGTGAAACTCACCATGCACATGGCCCCGCTGTTAAACAAAATGAGTAGATTGATGACATAAGTGTTGGTGCAGGCAAGTTTCAACAAAGGCTGCATATCACAGAAATAGTGACTGATAACATTGGGCCCACAGAAGGGTAATTTCAGAGCCAAGAGGATCTGTGTTGAAGAATGGATACAAGACCCCACCCAATGCAGCACAGACGCATTGGATCATGATGGTTGTGTATCTCAGGAGCTTAAAATGACCACATAGTGATCAAAGGACATAAGAGTGAGCACCAAGATCTCCATGCACCCAAACACGTGACTTGCGAAGATCTGGGTCATGCATTCATTGTAGGAGATGAATTTCTTTTCAGGTATAGAATCTACAATCAATCTAGGAGCAGTGGTTGTTGACAAACAAGAATCAGCAAAGAATAAACAGAAAAGGAGGAAGTACATGGGGCTCCCAAGTGTCTGGCTATGTCTTATGGTCATCACAATTAGGAAGCTCACCAACAGAGTTGTGAGGTATACAAGCAAGATCACGAATACTACTTTCTCCCTTAATATATCTCGTGTTAACTCATATAGAATGAACTCATTCACACGGCTGTTCATCTCCATGGTTACACTGAATATAAGGCAGACATGGCTGAGAAATGATTCATCTGCAAAGAAAACTGGGGATATGGTGACTTGCAACAACAGTGTATTTGGACTCTGAATTACAACTTTCATATTTCTAATTCCATCAACACTGTAACTCTGTTTCTCAAAGTTTTCATAATTACACTAACGTGGGAAACATTTTTTTTTTAATGTTGACATTTATGCTTTAACCATGTGCATTGATTCAAGGTCTTCCTATGTGGACCAAGACATTTTTTGGCAAAAAAAAAAAAAAAAAAGCCCACAAGTGATTGTTCCCTCTGCAAAGGTCTGAGAACTAATGACTTGGCTTTACAATCTTGATCAGGTCACTTTAATGTCTTGAAGCTCTTTCCTCATATGACAGTTAGAGATTCTAATAGATATTTTAGTAAGCATATACATGTGTATAGGATATATATGTGCATATAATGTATATGCATCTCAATTATTGAAAAATAATATCTCTATATAATTTAGAAATGACACTTTTGGAGATTCTCTCCTAAGCAAATACATTTCTTGATTTGGACACCAGTTTGCAGTCATGATTCCTGACTTCCTCAGTATCTTAGTTGAATTATGCCTTAAGAAAAAAATATTTTTTCCATCTTTAGGCTTATTGTGGCTGTAATTTTACCTCCATTGCCAGTTAGGGCACGTAAGCTATTTGGGTAAATCACTGAGGCAGCAATGTTGAGGAAAACCGCTCTGTGTTTGAAAAAACCCGTTACTTATAAAAGGTGCGTGGTATGAAGCTTCACCTCCTATCGATCTAGCCTGTTGTGCTACTTCTTGCATTTCTATAACTTCTGTCATGTCCTCTCTCATAGCCAATTCTCCTACCACTGGCTTCAGAAGTTTGTGTTCTTCCAGTTTTTCTCTCTGAAACATATTTTAAAAGCATATTTCAGAATTTCAACCTACAAATAGTTCTCATTGTTTTACTTTATTCTCTGCTTATATACAAACATATCTATATAATTTCAATCATCCTATAATATTATTATATTTTCTGATTTTCCTTTTTAACTTTAAAGCCTTTTCCATGTAGTTAAAGAGCATCCATAATGAAATTACCTATTTAGCAAGTATAAATAACAAATCAAAATTTCATAAGTTACTTGGAGTGACTTTATGCTTTTGACTCTTGATCCAGAAAATATATAACACAGATTCAGTAAGGCCAGAACTGATTTATCATCAAAATGGGTATCAGAAATCAGGGACAAATTATTAAATAAAATTAAAAACAAAATAAATTAAATCACCAGATTTCCCCTGACACCCGCATGATTGCATCAAAGAAGAAAACACAGCTCCGGGTTTGCCCTGACTCTTACCAGGCGCATTGCTCCTTGGCCTTTCACCAAAAAGCCCTCAGCCACCTTCTCCACGTTGGGCTCACAGTCTTAAAGGCACCAGCCGACTGTCACCTCCTTTGCCTGGTATGGAAATAAAGCTGTTTTGCCAGCTTTATCCAAACTCTGTCTCTGAGTTTCAATTTGCGAATGGGGGCTCAGAGGCTGAAGTTCAGCAACAATCCCACCAAATGGCTTCCTTCACCACATCTCCACTCGTGTCATCTCATTCTATAGGGTTCGGCTCTAACAATTGTTTGTGACACTTACACCATTGTTCCTGTAACTTTCTACCGGACATCAGGCATCCTCCTGCCTGAGAACCTTTGGAAGGTTGTTTTCTGTGTCTTAACTGTTCTTCCTCCTTAAATAGGCATGGCCACCTCCTCACTTACTTCTGCTTATTATTGAAATGTGTCTTCTCAGTAACGACTTTTCTGACTTCCCAGAATTGCAGCTCCCACCCACCAGCATTCTGTGACTCCTACTCCTCCATCTCTGCTTAACTTTTACCCTTAGCACTTGCCATTCTCTAACATGGCGCACAGCTGGGTTACTCATTCTGTTTTCTGGTGTAGGCACTAGAAGACAATTTATAAAGACACAGGGATTTGTGTCTTCAAAAAAATCCCGTTAAATCTCCAGGGCCTAGGATAGCATCAGGCATATTTTAAGTGGTTGATAAACATTTGTTGAATTAATAAATAAATAATTATAGAAATATATGAACCATACTTACAACTTCAGAAGGAACCACATAATGATGCCAAATAATAAAGAACAGAAGGTAAAAAAATAGAATATAAATATGAAGAGAATACACAAAAAAGCCAAAATCTGGTCCTTTGAGTAGAAGAATAAAGTTAGCAACCTCCTACCATGTGGTGGCATTTATATGAGTGTGTACCTCTGTCAAAAGTGATCTACTGTACGTTTTAAAATGGTGCATTCTACTGTATGTAAATTATACCTTAAGAAGTGGATTTAAAAATAAAAATATGTTTATATTAATTTGCTTTGGATTTTTCTTTTTCATATTTCTTATTCAAGTTTAATAATTGAAGGGGACCCTTCCAGTGCGAACTGGAAGTAGGAGAGAACTCCCTGACGAAGCCAGAGGGGCTTCAGTCCGGCCAGGGCCCCGAGAACAGGGCCTCGCACCTAATGTGATAACATCATGACCAAGTGGGATTTATCCCAGGAATGCAAGATGGTTCAACACATGCAAATCAATTAATGTAATAAACCATATTAACAGAATGAAGGGGAAAAAACCCATATGATTATAATTTATGCAGAAAAGTATCTGAAAAAATGCAATAATACTCTTTCATAACAAAAACATCCACAAGCAGCTGTAGAAGATAACGTTGTCCACCTGGCCCTCACCAGGCTTCTATGGAACAGCCAAGGCTAACACCACACTCAACGGTAGAAGATCGAAATCCTTCCCCTGGTATCAGTAACAAAGCAAGAAGCAAGAATGTCTGTTCTTGTCTGCTCTCCTTGAGCTGTGAGCTCCCTGAGCTTTCCGGCCCTTGGCCTTGGCTCTGGAAGCCCCTCCCCATCTCTGCCAGTCAGATCTCAAAAGTTGAATTCAGCCTCAGAAATCTGGGGTTGGCCCTCTGAGTCCCACTGCCCTGCCTCCCCCAGGACCTTCTCTCTGGGCCCTGGATCTTGGTCTGGTCTCCTCTCTGGGCAGCTCAATCAGGCAGGACCAAGCCTTTCTCACCCAGCAGGGTCCAACCAAGAGGACTGGGGTCACGGTGATGTTGGCTGGTGGGCTGCACCATTGCCCTCCTGAGATCCACCAACCACGAGGCTCCCCCATGGGGCACAGGTGGACTCGCCGACTTGCCTGGCTCTGTCTGGACCTCCCCCCTCCACATGGCAACAGAGCACCAGGCCTCCCGGGAAACAGCAGGTGGATCACCCCCATCACCCCAGGTGAGCCAGCCTGCACCCAGCAACAAAGCTGCCTTGTGCCGCCCGCCCCGACCCGCGACCTCAGTGGCTAATTCACACGCCTAGATGCTCTCGAAGCATTTCTGGGGCTTGTCTTTCACGTGAGTTGCAAGTAGGAACCTTGGAGCACAGAACCTCCTGGTTTTGGCTCTCGGCAGGGACTTCCGTCTGGGTCCCAGGCCAAGTGCAGGCTGATGGGACGGGTGCTGGGCTGCTCCGTACCAGGCCACCCCATGGGTTTGCAGAAGCTAAGAGCCCAGCTTCAGGGAGCCTTTGTTTGGGGGGAGCCCAGGGGCCAGGGGACCCGTGCAGACTGTCTGGCCCGGGGCAGACGATGTCCCTCTCTGAGCCTCACGCGTGAATCGTGGAGTAGGACTCCCTTCATGGTGTTCCAACATTCTGAGTAGCAGAGCCCTTTTGTCAAACTAAGCCTTCTGTGGAACCCCAGCTTGTAAAACCCATCACAGCAGTGCTGCTCCGCAGAGGTGGGTCGGAGGGTCAGGAGCCCCTGCCCTGAGCCCAGGGCTACAGGGGACACATCCCGATGTCCTCCCTTCTCTGCCCCAACCTGGAAAAAATGTGTGAGTGGGAAAGCACTGCTGGTCTGTGGCTGCCCCTCGAGTCGGCCACACCAGTGGTTCAGGCCCCACACACTCCTCCCTGCAAACACGCTGGCTGTCGGGGGAAGAGGGTTTGGGATTCAAACACTCCCTGGAGTTCTGTGTGGCGAGATCTCACCTGAATATTCTGTTTGATTTGACTCAAAAGTAATCGCTGAGCCCTAGGCTGTGCTTGGCTCCTGGACGTGACAGAAGGATGTCCAGCCTCGTTTCCTCTCCCAGAAAGACCTCGTGGACCCTGAGGACGGGCTGAGGGCCTCGCCAGGGTCCCCCAGCCCGGAGAGTCCCTGGAGCCAGCACTTACTGCTCTGTTCACAGGGCAGCCGGGCAACAGCGGGAGCCCAGCAGATGCACTCGCCGGACAAAAGCTCCGCCCGAACTCCTAGTCTTGTAACAACCTGAACCCAGCCAGGGCCTGGGCCCAGGGGGAGGGGCGGACCGTGTCCCAGCGTCGCTGGAACGGTCTGGCTGGATTCGTCCCGCTCGCCGGTTTGCTTTTGCTGTTGGGTGTTGTTTTCTGTTATTTGCGGCATTTTCTCATTGAACCAACGTCTGGAAAATATCCATCCATTGACTGGGTCAGCAAACATCACTGTATCCTGGGCTGTGGTGGTGACAAGCCAGCGGTGGTCCCCTCCCTGGGGCGTACGTGCCAGAGGAACCAACCAAAAGCCTGGGGGACAAGCGAGGTCTGGCGATGGGACGGACAGTGACTGGGTGGCCGCTGCAATTTAGAGCCTGGGAGGGTCTCTCTGAGCTGGTGACCGCCAAGCTGAGACTCAAAGCAACAGGGCAGCCACTCGGAGGTCTTCAGGAGACTGTCCCAGGCAGAGGGCATGTCCCCCGCCCCAGAGGCAGATCGGAGGACAGGAGGGATTCCAGGGGTCTTGGGCAGCCCCTGAGGAAGACGGAGGTGAACCAGACAGTCCTGGGCAGGAAGGGCTGGGCAGGGACAGAGCAGAGTCAGGAGACTGATAAGAGCCACGGCTTACTGGACGTTCACGCCTCACCAAGGCTCTGCTGGCGCTCAGGATGGAGGGCCCTTGGAGCCGGGGACCATGCTGACCCCGACCAGCCTCAGACAAGTGCTTCTTGGTTGGTGCACAGCCCGCAAGTGTGAACCGAGGTGCCAGGCCCACTCCACCCCAGGGTGGTCCTCACCAGCCAGCCAGCAGTCACATCTGGTGGCCTGGGACACAGTCGTCACCTCTGCAGTTCTCCCCCAAAACCCAAATTCTGGCTGCAGCAGCCATGCTCCGCCTTGTGCGCCCCAACACCCTGCCCTCTCCTCAGAAGGAGCTGCCTCTGGGGAGCGTTGAGAAGTCCGGTGTAGCGGGATGAATAGAGGCCTCAGAGATGTCCAGGTCCTAGTGCCGAGCTCATAAGTGTTTCCTTAAACAGTACGTGTGATTAAGGGAAGGATCTCGAGATGGGAGACTACCCTGGATTGACTGTGGGCCCTAAACGCCATCACAGGTGTCCTTCTGAGAGGGAGCAGAGGGGCTGGGACACACACAGGGGAGCAGGCCACCTGAAGACGTATCAGAGAGAGGTGGGAAGATGCTGGCCTACAAGGCCAGTGTGATGTGGCCACAAGCCAGGGATGCGGGCAGCCACCAGGCACAGGAACAGCCAGGAAGCATCCTCCCCTAGACCCTGCGAGGGAGGCAGCCCTGCCCACACCTCAACTTTGAACTTCAGGCCTCAGAAGTGTGAGGGGCTAAATGTCTGTTGGGTGAAGCCACCCAACTGTGGTCATTCAAGCGGCCCCAGGAGAAAGGGCCCTGCCCCCTTCCCAGCCGCCAAGGAAGCCTGGGCGGCATCCTCAGTGCAGTGCAGACGTCCCTGCACCTCCCCTAGGGTGTGAGCACCTCGAAGTGTGTTCCTCATGCCCGGGACGCAGCGCAGGAGCTGACCAGACCAGAGTGGAACCCCCATATGAGGATGTCTGCCCCCGACCTGGCTGATGGAGGGCCAGCCTGAGGGTGCCAGGTGATCCTGAGCAGGGGAGACGTCCACAGAGGAGGTGCTCCCAGGGTCCTGCGGCTGCAGCAGGGAGAGTGGTGTGGTGCCTGGACAGGAGGCTGGAGGTGGGAAGCTGCGCGCTCCCCGGTTCCGGCTCCGGAGGGGACCGCGCTGGTGGGTGGGGACCTGGGAGGTCCGGATCTCAGGGTGGGGGCCACGGAAGGGAGTGCTGGCTGGGGTGTGTGGGGACATGCAAGGCTTCCGCTGAGCTGGAGTGGCTCAGCCCAGCGTGTGCGGCGGGCCCCAAACCCACCAGCCGAGCCCTCTGAGGAATAAAAACAGATGTTTGTGTTGCCTGTTGTGTGTGTTGGGGTTTAGTTTTCTCCCAGAGGCTAAAAATAGGAGCATCTCATGTCCCCAAGGGGATTCCTGCCCCACCCGCCTGGTTGTGCCAGGCTTAGTCTGGCACTCCAGGTCTCCTGACAAATTCTGACTTAACTGCTGGGGATGGGAGCACAGAGGTATCAGAAAGTGATGATAGAACTGATGCCAATTACAGGTGCCTGGGAGGAAGGTCAGCGCTGGGCTGGCCAGGCAAGGGGCCACATCAGGGGTGGGGGTACCCAGAGAGGCTTGGACACCGTCCCAGCCCCCCTTTACCCAGTGGTGATAATAACCCCCCTTCACCAACGCACAGACAACATTAAGACAACCAGGGGTCCTAGAAGAAGCCACGTCCCAGCTGAGGGGTGACAGAGGCCAGTGGGGGAGGGGGAGAAACAGAGGGAGCTGGGCCTCAAAGGAGGGGTGAGGGAGGGGCTGGAGGTGGGCGAGGGTGGAGGGCAAATCTGGGAAATATGATCGGTGGGTTCAAGGGGTCTGTGAAGTTACGAGGCGTGCCGCCAGGTGGCCTGGTGCCCTGGTGCCCTGGCAGCACCGGGTGCCCTGGGCAGCGTTCCAGGGGAAGAGTTGGGATGTAAACTTGGGGGTCCGCAGGGAGGGGGGCCTGCCAGACTGTGAGGAGGAGCCCAGTGGCCCTGGGGAGTCAGTGGGGAGGGGAAGTTTGGGGGAGATACTGGGTGCCACCTGCAGGAGCCGGGGGATGAAGGAGGTGGATGGCCACCCTGGCCAGGGAGACAGAGATTCAGAATCACAGACACCTTGTAAGCATGAGAACCCAGAGGAGGGAGACAGAAAGGACCCCCGGGGCCCCTGAGGCCCAGCCTCAGTCAGGGGCCAGCAAGGGGTGAGGAGCTCCCTAGTAGGAACCAGAGAGGGGGAAGGGCCCCAGCTGAGGGGGACCCCAAAGGTGAGGAGGAGATGGGGACGGGGGCTCCTGAGGCCTGAGCTGAGCCAGGTAATGGTCACAGGGAAATCTGTACACTGTAAGGAGCTGTGGGCACACCAGGGTGGGGCTTGTTATCTTTCCAGGGCCACTGGGGCCTGCTCTGGTCGGGGCTGGCAGGGGTCGGTCGGCAGGGAGAATTCCCCAGGGAGATGACTGCCTTCATGAGGGGGAGGGTGGCGGGGAGGGGCCCACCCACCCCTACAGCATCCCCTAACCTTCCCGTGAGCCTCCCCAGCAAGGAGGGGGCTAGCAGGGCGAGTGTCAGAGGGGTGTCCCAGGGCCCTTGTTTGGCTGCCAGCCTGGGGGGCACATCCACCCTCTGCCCCTCACTTGGACTGGATGGTGGGGGTGAGGAGGAGGGAAAGGCTGACAATGTCTTCTGAGCATCACAGGCCGTCTCCCCGGACCCTCCTCTCAGCCCCTAGACAGGCACTCTTGCCTTGTCTTCCAGAGGCGCAGAGGGCCAGGGTCACAAAGCAAAGGATCAGCCAGCCACCCACTCCACCCACAGGCCACAGGGGTGAAGAAGTGCCAGGCCCACTAAGCAGGAGGCAGGCCTGTGCCCTGGTCCCTCCCCAACCCTGTGTGCCCTGGGGCAAGTCCCTGCCCCCTGCACCTGACGGGAAGCTGGGTACCCAGCCTGGCCAGGCAATCCTGGGCCTTCTCCGGCCCTCCCCTCCCCAGGGTTCCTGTCTAGGGCCTGATCAACTACAAAAATACACCCAGAATCCACGGCTTCTCCCACGACTGCAGCTCTCCCGGATGGATGCAGTAGCCTCTTGACCTGTCTCCTTGCTTCCACCCCCATCCCATTCCACCCTGCACAGCAGCAGAGAGATCCTATTCAATCCTGTCAGAGATGAAGGCAGACCACGGCAATGTCTGCAGAAAACCTCTAGTGCCTGTCACCGGGGGGATGCCCAAGTCCTCACGGTGGCCCATGGGCGCCCCAGCCTGCTGCCTGTCTTCCCACTTGTCCTCTGCCCTCCCACCCTCATTCTGTTCCGGCCTCTTGCAGCTCCTCTAACCCACCATTCTCTCCCCTCCGGGCCTCTGGCCTGGCTGGTCCCTCTGCCTGGAACATCCTCAATGTCTTCCTCCCTTGTCTCCTTCAAGTGGTAGCTCAACCGTCTCACTGTGGTCCACCCTGATCACCCACCCAGCTTACATAACCTGCCCTGGCTCTTCCTTAGCCCTGATTACCTTCTTCCATGCCAAACACTTTATGGTTTATGGGGTTTATTGCACTTCTAATAGATGTTTGTTTTGTTATGCCCCTCCAAACTGTCGTCTCCACGTGGGCAAGACTTTTGCTAGATCCCTGGTGCCTAACATGGGAGGTGTCCAATAATATGGAGTAAATGAATAAGGGTGAGACAAAGTGCTTCTCGCCTCGGGAGGAAACTCCAGGGTCAGGCACAGGAGAAGAGGGCCTGGGTGAGGCAGCCTCCCCAGAGCCCAACACCACCCATCCCCACCCCACCCAGGACCCTGGCCCAGAACTGAGAACCTTTTCCAACCACAGAACCAAGACTTCCAGAACCCTAGACAGAGAGCACAGACTCTCAGCATCTGAGAATCATGGAATCAGAACGCTATGGGGGCTACACATCTCCTTCTTTATCACATAGGGATTAAACCATGCTTGAATTCCCCCAGTGACAGCGAACTCCCTCCTTCCAGGGGCTGAGGCAGTGAGAAAATCCTTCTAACGTGGCCCAAGGCCTGCCCGGCACTGGACCTCCTAGAGCTGCCCTAAAGTCTCCTCAGGGGGCCGCACTGCAGACCCCGATGGCCCGCAGTCCCTTCCACTGGGGTGAGACGAGGGAGTGCCCCTCCCAGCAGTGGGCGCACTCCCACCGCCTGGAGATGGTCCTGGTGACTCAGATCGGTCGTTGCCAGCTGCCCTCCCTCTCCCAGTGTGTTTGTGTTGTGATTTAACCAATCCTTCTTCCCTGGGAACCCAGGAGGGGAAGCTGGCGTCAGTCACCCCTTCTGTGTCAGGACCCTTCGACAAGGTAATCCCCACTTCCTCAGTGGGCAGGGCGACTCCTCCCCAGTCCAGTTGACCAGGAGATGAATGTCCTGGCATTGGCCTTGGGAGCTCAAAGGAGGACCTGTGGGGAACCCGGGTGGCCGGCTCAGTGCCCACCAGGCCAGGCCCATCTGGGTCTGATGAGCACCTTAGGAGCAGCCAGCCGAGTAGGACAACTGACCACCCTGGCCACCAGGCCCAGTGGAGGGGTGGAGACGGGGAGGAGCAGCCTCAGGAGGGGCCCCAGGGCCCAGCCCTCCTCCCCACACCCCTCCCAGCCTGATGACTCTTGTTTGAGAGACTTTCCTACCAGGCTCCAGTGCAAAGTTCCCTTCTGTCCTTCCAGAACCTTCTGGAACCTGTCAGACATGGGGCAGGTCTCCAAGCTCCTCTCTCCCCAAGACGCACAAGCCAGTGCCCTGCGAACTCCGTGTCCCTCCAGCGGACCCCCAGTCCAAGCCCAGACCCCCACTCTCTTCCATTCCTGAGCCTGAGGCAGCGCTTTCCCTCCTGCTTCCTTCCCCACCCTACTCTTTCCTTCCTTTTCTTTAACTCCTCAGCCTAGGTGCCAGCTCCTCCAGGAAGCTTTGCTGACAGCCCCGTGTTCCCCCAAGGTCGGTTCCCTGCCTTTCTGAGGTCCCAGCCCCTTCTCCCTCCATGGCAGCCTTGGGTATGACAGGGGTAGGGGGACGCGAAGGGACTTGTTATTCATCCTTCTGTTCCCCATCCTGGCCTGGGGCTATGAAGGGAGGACCACACTGCAAACTCAGCTCTGGGGCTCCGCCACGCCCAGCCAAGCTCTGGGCCCTGAGGAGATCAGTGGTGATGGACAAGGGAACAAAGGAATGTGGGGATGGTCGGATGTGCTCTCCCATCCTGCTGGGTGGGAAAGCAGGTTCAGTAGCCTGAAGTGAGGGTTTGAGCCAGAAACCAGGGGAGGGACTTGGGCAAAGCCCCCCACCCACTCTGGGGCTGCGGGGTGCAGCACACGGCAGGGCAGCAGAATGGCCCCAGCAGCAGCCCGGCCCCAGCAGCTCGGGCAGGGGGCTTCCAGAGCTGCAGACAGTGGAGACGCATCCACAGGGATCCTGCCCAGTGTTGCCCGCAAGAGGCTCCCTCCCACTGGGCCAGTCCAGAAGGACTGGGGTCCTAGAGGCCACCCTCGGGCTGCAGGGTGGGTGGGCTGGCCACCTATGGGGGACCAGCAAGGCCACCTATGTCCAGCCCCTGGAGAGTGGCCCAGCCCTGGCCGCCCTGCTGGCCACCAGCCTCTGCCTGCAGGTGGAGGAAGAGGACTCCTGATACTGGGCCGGCATTGCCTACATCTGAGCTGCTTCCTCGCGAGGCTGCGAGGGCTTTCCATTCTCCAGCATCCCAGGAGACTGAGGATTGCAGCTGTGCTCAGGGGGGCATGGAGTCCAGACCAGAAGAGGACAAGCCAGCCAGGGGAACGGGGCACACAGTTCTGGCCCGAGCGCTGCTCACCCCGATACCCTAGAAGCAGTGTTCCCCCAGGGCAAGCTGCAGGCGGGCCCTGAGCTCCCCTCACCAAGGACTTCTGTGGACCAGCTGCCCACCTCTCAGGCCTCTGCTGGGCACCGCCATGGATGCCAGGCCTGTGACACCCCCGGCCCTCCAAGACCTATGAGTTCTGATTCCCAAGGGTCCGGGATGCCCAGGCAGGCAGCTCTGAGTCCCCAGGTCATGCAAGCCCAGGGGCCTGCTGAGCAGGGAGGTGGCATCACAGAGAAGGAAGGTGGGCACAAGGTCAGAGGGAGAGGAGGGAAGGACAGGGCCGGTGGTGGGGGAGATCCAAGCTGATGTCCAGCTGAGCGTCCTGGCTCCCGGATGTCCTGCTCCAGGGCTGCCTCCCACAAGCTGCACTGGCTATTCTGCCCAGGGGACCACTTTCACCGTTTGCCTGGGGGCCAGCAGCTCCAGCCCCCACTCGCCTCTCCTCCCCATCCTGGGCCCCTCAGGCCCCCTGAACCACAGCTCCACCTGCCCCTGGTGCGCCCAAACCAGACCACAGTCCCCTCTTCCCTCTACCAGGCCCACAACCCCGTCCTCCTGACCCCTCCCCACCTTCCAGCTCTGGGAGTCATGAAGTTCACCCAGGTGTCTGACCCAGACCCCACCTGCCGACGTTTAACCCCGTCTTCCCTGTTCTGCCTTTGGTAGAAGATAAGTGTTGCTATCACCCCTCCCCAAGACCCACCTTGGCGGCCTCTGCCCACTCACCTCTGTGCGGCCTCGGACAGAGCCCCGGGGCATCATTTCCCCTTGGGGAGGAGGCCTCTGACTTGGGTAGAAGGAAGACACCAGAAGGCCTGAATTCAAATCCTGGTTCTGCTTCTCACCAGCTGTGTGACCTTGAACAGAATCCTTTCTTCTCTGTGCCTGCATTTCCCATCTATAAATTAGAGTTAGCCCTGACCTATCTGAGGAAGGGGTGTTGTGCAGGTTGTGGGTGCCCGTGGACCAGACCCGGTGACTGGCGTGGTGAGGAGCAGTGCTCCCTGCTCTCTTCCGGGGGCCCTCAGCCTGCTGGAGGCAGGGGCAGGGCAGTCACAGCAGTGAGACTTCTGCCCGTGAGGATGAGAGCCAGGACAGAGGGTGAGGGAGGGCAGGATCCCTGGTGAGCTTGCTGGGGAAGGTGGGCATTAGGGGAAAGAGGGGGGAGGACAGGGCATCCCAGGCAGAGGGCGCAGCAGGAGCAGAGGCTGTGGGGGGGGTGAGATGGGCTGCTCGGGAGAGGGGAGGCTTGCCGGCAGGGCCGGGGGCTGAGCGTGGGGGCTCGGTAGAGGTTGGCTGTAGGAGATGAGGCAGAGGGTCGGGAAGGACTTTGAAGGCCACAGCAAGGAGAGAGCTTCTGCCCACCACAGCCACAGGGCCCCCTGTAAGCTCTGGCCACGAGGCAGCAACTGAGTGGTCTGCCTGGGTAGCCCTGTGTAGGGACAGGGTGGGACCCCCCGCGATGCAAAACTCAGCCTGACAGCAGAGTGTGGGCAGGGGTGTCCTCCAGACTGAGAAAGAGGGAACCTGGGCCTGGCCAGACAGAGCTTACTCCCCTGTGTCCATTCTACAGAGGGGGATGTTGAGGCTCAGAGGTCCGGAAGAGCAGGTCCAAAGCCCTCTCTTGTCTCCCAGGCTGCCTCAGTCAGCAGTTGCACCCCCAGAAGGGACTGCCTTCTTAGGGCAGGAGTGGGACAAAGATCTGGAGCCCCTGGAGGTGCCATGAACACCCCTTGTCCCCAGGGGCCAGACCAGGGCCTGGCCTCCAGCAAGGCTGAATGAGTGAATAAACAAGTCAATGAATGAACGGGTGACAGAGACGCACTCCCAGAACACCAGACTCTCCGTGCTAGTGTCCCCACATCCTACCGGGGAAGCCCTCGTGACCCTTCCTGCCTCAGTGATCCTATGCTGTCTTGGAGCACAGTGGGAAGGCGAGTCTGGAGGAGGTACATCCTGGGCAAACTCAAGAGGTTGGAAGGCACCTGGCGTGCCTGGGGCCAGCTGAGAGCCGAGGGGCCCAGGTGACACTCTGGAAGAATGAGCCAGCGTTTTGGGGGTGCAGTGCCGCCTGGGGAAATGCTTCATTAGCCTCAGAGGGCTGGGGGTCGGGTGGGCCCCCAGGATGGGCCAGGCAGTGTAGACTCAACATCTCAGGGTGGACCCCTTGGAGGATGGGCTAGGCGGCCCCAGGAGGCCGGGGCTGGGGTTGAACTGAAGCCAAAAATAAGTGCAGCCTGGGCACAGGGGCTGGGGCATTCTCGGAGCTCCTTCCTCAGTCCTGGCCCTGCGGGAGTGGCCGGATCCCGGTGTTCCGCTGCAGCCACCACCGCGGGTTTGCTCACCATCTCGTGGGGAATAGGGGCCTCCTGCCAAACTACCGGCCCCCGCCTGGCTCAGGCCCCACCAACCCTGTCGACCACCGAGTCCTGGCCCCAGCCACCTCCCGCTCCCAGACGGGAAACTGAGGCCACACGTGGGGAGGGCCGCAGCAGAGGCTGTGGTGCCTGGTGTCAGGGCAGGGCAGGGCAGGACCTGGTCTCCAAGCCCTGGGCTCTCGTCCATCTCCCCCGCACCGCAGCCTGGAAAGGTGCGACTTCCTCCAAAAGCCTGCCTGGTGGCCCCTCTGCTGAGACCTGGGTTTGAGGCCAGGCTCCATGGGTGCCCAGGCAGGCAGGGGCTGTTTGATCAGCGGTTCTGCCTGATGCCAGGCTGCCTGGACAGTGGGCAGTGGCCAAACAGGCCCCACCACAAGCCTTCCGGCCCCCGGCTGGACTGCCATTCATCCTTCCTGCTCACACGGTTACTGCAGGCAGAGGCCGGGCCTCTGGGGAGAAGCACCTAGGCCTGGTGGTCAGCTAGGGGCCGCTGAGTTCCCAGGAGCCTCTGGCTGCCTTCCCACACCTGGAGAGGACAAGGGGCACCCCTCAGGGGGCACTTGAGTCAAAACCCACAAGCCTCAATGGGACAGACCCACAGGGACCCTGAGGCCAGAGCCCAGCTGGGGGCAGAAGGGGAAGGGAGGCACAGAGGGAGACAGCTGGGGCTGGGGCCTCCTGGCTGTGGGTTGCCCACCCCCGGGCTTCCCCTTCTTCTGAGAGCAGCCCCCATCCAGCCCCACGGCACCAGGCCAAGGGCCTCCCGTCCCTGCAGCTTGACCCAGGCTGTCTAAGGCGGCCTCAGTGTCTGGGCCTAGCCCCCACGAGTCGCTGGAGGCAGGTGGGATAAGATTTCCCTGTGTCCCCCAAGACCACCCTCACCCATGGGACCTGGGAAAGGTGTGAGGAGTGGGGGAGGGTGGAGCAGAAAGGACCATCAGCATGGCCCAGCCCAGCCCAGCCCACAGAGGGGTGAGGAAGTTAGAAGGGCGGGAGCCACATGAGGGCTGGGGGGGTTGGGGGTATGTCCTGGAGGGAGATAGCTCCTGTGTCCCCCCTCCCAGGGGCGAGATATCGCAGGGGCTCCACACACACTCAGTCCTCTGATTCCAGCTTTACTGGAGCTGAGCACTCCCCTCCCAGGGAGGCCAGACACAGCCTGTCAGAAACCCGCCAGCTCTCCTGGTGTGGGACACTGCAGGGACACGCAGCGCCTCGGCCACCACCATCCCGCCTGGACCACAGTGCCACCCCCACCCCCACCCAAGGGAAAGGCCACTGCTGACACACTCTGCAGGGAGGGTGGGGTCTTGGCAGGGGCACCTGGTGGCCGAGGGACAGTGGGATGACTTGGTGGCATCAGGGGCCCCAAGGGTCCAAGGGTCTGTTTCAGGCAGAAGGAGGGGCCTGGCTCAGGAACAGGGTGTCCATCGCCCCCGCCCCCAGTACCCAGTGTAGGTCACAATGATATAAAAGACACTTAGACATTCCGACACTATATAATAACATAAGTTAACCATGTTCCTTGGCAGAGGACTCTAGTTGGGGGTGTCCTAGGAGGCAGGGTTGGGGGAAAGAGGGCCCAGGGGGCATTCACAGTGGCCCAGAAGCTCCCAGGACAGCAGCTTGTGGAGTGTCCTGGCATCATCAGGGCAGGCAGGGTGGACGCCAGGTCCAAGGCCCAGTGTCACTCATGCAGGCTAACGTCCAGCCCACCTGATTGATCAGTAGCCTGAGAACACATTTCCATGGGCTTCCATGAGAAAATACCCTAAATTCAGGGTGGGGACGAGTGTGTGGGCAGTGCAGGGTGCACCATAAGCCGGCTGCACACCATCGTTTCTGGCCCCAGACATGTGGCCCCCACCTCCACCTGACCTGGAGCCCACTCCCCTCTTCCCACTGGATGACCGCACATCAGTGCTTCCTCCTCCCTGAGCCTATATCCTTACCCGTTCAATGGGGCTCCTTTCCATAAGGCCCAACACAGAGGGCCACATGAGGGTCAGTGAGAAGCCAGTACTTGGCAGAGCCTGGTGTACATTTATCAAATGTTTCACTCCATTCTCACCACCCTTCAGGGACCTGCGGGTTGATGCACTAATAAGGAAACTGAGGCTCAGGGGGCAGTGGAACTTGCTGCAGGTCACAGGGCAGCAGGTGGCAAAGTCAGTGTGTGCACCCATTCTGGCTCAGGGAGGCACCTCTCCATGGCACCCAGCCCAGCAACAGCAGGTGTTTAATACGTGCACATGCCCCACCCATCTCTCCCACTCCTCACCCTCATGCCTGGTGTAGGCCCTGGCATGCAGTCGGCACTTAATAAATGGCCGCTCAGTGAAAGCCCAGTATGCACGTGGAGCTCTGTGCACCTTTGCTGAAGGACAGAGAGGGGGCAAGTGGGAGGTGAGGGCACGGGTCGGTGAGGCCCGGGCGTGCCATCTGCCGGGAAGCCAGCCTCCAACCAGTGTTTTTCTTTCTCCCCAGCTCCCTGGGGGCCCAGGATGCGTGCAGAAGCCATGTATTTTCCTTGAGCCTCCCTCCTTGGCCCCGGAAAGACGATTCCCAGAGCCAGCCCTGGCCCCAGGCACTCATTTTCCCGGATCGAAAGGGCCCTGCCAGCTAGGCCTGACTGAAGCTGCACGAGGACCATTTGTCAGCTGTCCAGGCTTCCGCTGGTGTCACTTTGACAGCCCAGCTCTACAGGGGCTTGGATATCCTCTGCCTCCTTGCCCAGAACCCCAGCCCTGACCCTTGGTGAATGGGTGAATGAATGAATGAATGAATGAACAAATGAAACGAAAAGAGAGAGAAACATGCCAGGGGGTCGACAAACTGCCCCAATCACTTTCCCAGCCCCAACTGCATGGGGCCCTGGACCAAGGCAAGGATCTCTGGGGCTCACAGTCCAAGTGGGAAACAGAGAAGGAAACTGGCAAAGTGCTGGGTTTGTGGAAGCCCAGGAGAGCCTGACCCTGACCAGGGGGAGGCTGCCTGGGGTGGGCGGCTTCCTGGAGGAGGTGATCCCTGCACTAGGTGTTGATGGAGGAATAGGAGCTCATTAGAAAAAAGGGGGGTGTACCAGGAGGGGTACAGCATGAGCAAGGTCCAGAGAGCTGTCCCCATCATCACGAAGGGAAGACTCGGCCCAAATGAACATGATGTGGGTGCTGGGTGGGCCCTGAGGCTGGCGGCCTGGAGTTTGGGCGGGTGAGGCTCTCTGCACCTGCGTGGATGATGTCCTGGGGTGAAGACAAGAGAAGCTGGGGAGGAGGGAGGACAGAGAGAAGAAAGGCTAAGACTTCACCACTGGGGGGCCAAGGTGTGTGGGCCCCAATGTCCGGAGGAGGGAAAGGGGGTCAGATTTGGGGAATATTCAGAGTTGGAACTGCAGGGCTTGGTGACCGCGCTGCGGGGTAGTTGGGTCAAGGGCCTTGGCCAGAAGCCTGGTCTGTGGGTAAGGGTGAAGGGTAGGGCCCCCACCCCCACCCCAGAAAAGCATATCTGGGCCTCTTCTCTGCCTCCTGCCCCTCTCCCCATTCCTGCTCATCCCAGTTAGATGTCTCTGTCCTCCCTAAACCCTGTCCCGTATTCATCTTTGCTTGGACCATCCTCTCCCCCGAAAGCCCCTCCCTCCACGAATCTGCCCAGGCTTGGGAGCCATTCTTTCCTGCCTCCCTCACCCCCCAGCCACCATCCAGGTGGCTTCAGACTGCAGTTCTGTGCCCTGCGCAGCCCCCACACACATTTTCCCTCACTCTCCTCCTCCTGAGCTGGAAAGGGGAGGCCTGCAGTCCAAGCCTGAAGTCCATGCCTGGCTCGACCCCTCAGCCCACTGACCCCATCCTCCACCCAAAACAACTCAAATTCCAGTGCTTCTCACATGTTCCTGGGTTTCCTGATCTTTTTGGTGGACTTTTCTTCCCCTCTATGCCCAAATTTGAACAACCTTCCAAGGCCAGTTCCAATGTCTCCTCCAGGCAGCCTGCCCAGACCACCAGCCAGATGGAAGATCGGCCTACCTGACCTCCCTCAATGGCAGATCTAACTCTCTTGTTGCTCTTGACACTGTCCACCTGGTAACCCCTACCCCTGGAACTTCCTGGCTCCACCTGGGTCAGAGGCCCCTTAGATGGATGAGTCCAGCTCTCATTCTTTATTTTCCACAGCCCCCATCCTGCCATCCTGGCCCTTGTCTCTCAGGTCCCTCTTGCCTTGCCCATGAGCACAGAGGCTTCCTGCAGACCACGGCTATGTCTGTGTGGTTCCCAGCACCTGCCACCGTGGGTACAGAGCACAGAGATGTCGGCAGGACCAAAGCCAAGCTCTGGTGAGGGAATCCCACCGCCCTCAGCAATAGCAGGACATGGCCCCATCAGTCTCAGGAGGGGCCGCTAGAAACCCAAGACCCTATCCTTGCACAAGCTCTGTGCTTGTGCCCTGCAAATGCCAACGGGCCCTTCTGTGTACTTGGCTATTTTTCCCTGTTACTGGGGACCAGTGTGATTCCCCCAGATTGCGAGGTGGTTGAGGGTCAAGTCAGGTCCATTCCACAAATATGCATTGAGTACCAACTGCATGCCCAGCCCTGTGCTGGGCTCTGATTGTGTTCTAGGGTCCACCTCCTCACCCACCAGTTGGCTGAAGGGGGCTCACCTTGATGGAGTCCCCATTCCCTGGGGTTGAGGGCTGGGGAGGGTCTTGGCGACCATCCTGTGTCACCCTACTAGGAGTCTGAGGCCCAGAGAGGGACAGCATGCTGCCTAAGGTCACACAGCAGCCCAGGAAGTGGGGGAGCCCAGGCCTGACATTCTGAAATGATTGACGTGAGATCATAGGTCTGGGGGCCACACAGAGTCCCAGAGATGGGGCTCAGAGACTGAGACCAAGTCAAGTCCAGACTCTAAAACTGGCCAGTGGGGTGACCTTGGACCAGTCAAGGGGACTTTCCGTGTCTCAGTGTCCCCACTTTGCAAAATGAGGATAATTGCTCTGATATGGCCATGCTCCTGGGAGGCAGGCCTGGCCCCAGTACACGGGGTCGCTGAACTGTGCTTTATGCCCACATATGTGACACACACCACACACAGGCTCTTTGCGGGTGTATGCAGGTTTGGTCATCCATGAGTCCCTATGCCTGTGTCCCTGGGCATGTACCTGGACTTATGTAGAAATGCGGTTCCCATGAGTGTGAGCATGTGTGTGCACCTGTGTGTGTGTCCGGACTTGTGGCCAACGCAGCTCATGCTTTCAAACCTGCCTCTCTACCAACCTGGACTTGCCCCTCTTTTAAAAAACACACAGTTTTTCCTACAATTCATCAGTAAAAATTAAAAGTACAGACGTTTCTCTGAAGAAGGTATAAAAATGGCCCCTGAGCACACCAAAAGATGCTCAACATCACTGACCCCCAAGAAAACGCAGATCAAAACCACGATGAGACAGCACTTCATTCCCACTAAAATGGTGGCTAAACTAAAAACGGACAATAGCAAGTAAACTGTTTCATAAAGTTCTTTAGGACAAAATGTCTAAATGTGTTAGAAGAGACGGGAGAGAAGAACTAGCTGTTTCAGCCATTAATCTGTGCTCTGCCCTCTGCTACAGCACTCTATTTCATTCAGAGGAGATTTCAAATCCCCTCTTTTCAGCTGCATCCTCCGGGCCTCAAGTTCCTCGCTGTCTCCGCGTGATCCGCCGCTCCCCGAGCAACAGTTAGTGGGCCGGCAGGTGCGCGCGCTGCCCGAGTCCTGCCTGCCGAGCTGGGTGGACTGCCAAGGTCAAGGAGCCTTACATGTATTCCAGAAATCAAAATAATTAGTTCATTTGTGTCCTTTTTATTGCCATTATTTTTGAGATTCTTCATGTAAGTGATGTCCTATGGCATTTTTCTGTCTCTTTCCAGTCCACTTTACTTAGACTGACAATCTTCAGGTCCATCCATATTGCTGCAAATGGCATTATTTAATTATTTTGTATGGCTTGAGTAGTGTTCCACTGTACATGTGTATCCTACCTTCTTTATCCAGTCATCTGTTGATGGATATTTGGGTTATTTCCATGTCTTGGCCGTTATAAATAGTGTTCTGTAAACATTGGGGTGCATGTATCTTTTTGAATTTTAATTTTCTCCGGATATATGCCCAGGAGTGGAATTGCTGGATCACCTGGTAAGTCTATTTTCAGTTTTTTAAGGAACTTCTATACTGTCCTCTGTAGTGACTGCACCAATTTACACTCCCACCAACAGTGTAGGAGAGTTCCCTTTTCTCCACACCCTCTCCAGCATCTATGTGTTTGTAGACTCTTCAGTGATGGCCATTCTGGTTGGTGTGAGGTGATACGTCATTGTAGTTTTGATCTGCATTTCTCTGACAATTAGGGATGCTGAGCATTTTTTGATGTGCCTGTTGGCCATTTGTATGTCTTCATTGGAGAATTGCTTGTTTAGGTCTTCTGCCCAGTTTTGGATTGGATTGCTTGTTTCTTTGATACTAAGGTGTGTGAGCTGTTTGTATATTTTGGAAGTTAGTCCCCTGTCAGTCACATGATTTGCAAATATTTTCTCCCATTCTGTAGGTTGTCTTTTCATTTTGTTGATGGTATCATTAGCTGTGCAAAAGCTTTTAAGTTTAATTAGATCCCATTTATTTATTTTTGCTTTTATTTCTAATAGTCCAGGAGCTGGTTTAAGAAATATGTTGCTGTAATGTACGTCCACGAGTGTTCTGCCTATGTTTTCTCCTAGGAGTCTTAAGGTATCTGTTACGTTTAGGTCTTTAACCCAGTTTGAATTTATTTTTGTATATGGTGTTACAGAATGTTCCAATTTCATTCTTTTACATGTAGTTGTCCAGTTTTCCCAGCACCACTTATTGAAGAGACTGTCTTTTCTCCCTTGTGCATTCTTGCCTCGTTTGTCATAGATTAATTGGCCATAGGTGTCATACGGTGCCACTGGCTTTTATGGAGCAATAATAAAGTGATGGGCACTGATTCCTTCCTGTGATGAATCCTGCCAGCGGAGGCTGTGGGTGGTTTTGAAGCGGGAAATGTAAAGCTCACTTGTTTCTCTAGTGCTGAGTTGTAAAAGGTGCTCTCATGGTAGACTTAGTGTAAAAGGCTCTGTTTACGTAACATACATCAGTTGTAGAAATACAGTTTTTTTTTTTTGTGGTTGTATGTTACAGCAGACTTGAAAGAAAACCAAAAGCAAAACGTGTGTAGACAGCCCACGAGAAGGTATAATGACCTTTTCCTCGTACTTCAGGGATGTCTGCAGGACCAGATGGGAAACTGTGTTCAGGAGCCAGTCTTTGGACTCTTGCTCTCCCCCAGTCTCCTTCAGCTTAGTGTTTGTGTGTGTCCAGTGGACAACTCGAATTTCTGGGTCTTGTGTTCCTTCTTATTTCCCATGGTGCTTTCAGGGAGGTGCCCTGGAACGTGTCTCAGCTGGAGACTGGGCCTCTTGTCCTGAGTGTGACTGTTGTCCCCCCGCTGCTGCTTCCTCCCAGTCCCCCCACCCCACACCTTCGGGAGGGCGGTCCCGGTCCCCACTCCCCTGCGATGGTGCCTGCCTGCTGTGAGCCCTTTGCCTGTCTGTCTTCCCCTTCTGGAAGGATGGTTGGAGGGAGGGTGCCTGGCTGTGTCATCCCTGGGACTCCCTAACCATCCTTGGCTGAGAAGGAACCATGAGCCAGGGAAGGGTGGGCTCCTCCATGTGGGCTCCACGTCCCACACTGACCACTGTCTCTCCTCGCTGGTCCCTGCTGCCCCTGCCCGGTGGAAAGACTCCCTGTGTCCTGATTCGGACATGCATTGGCTGGACCCTGTGCGTTCGCTCACTTGTCACCATTTCTCTTTTCTGTGTTTTCCCTCCCAGACCTGGTTGAAGGGCAAGTTCCCTGTGGCATGAGAATGGATGCTTCAGCTTGGTCACCCCGGGGTCCTTTGTGCCTCTGAAGGACACTTTTGGGGAGATCCTGCTCCTGCTCTTTCCATGGAGAAACAGGAAACCGGACAGACTTGCCAACCTCTCCCCCCGCCCCCCCGTTTCCCCCAGAGTGTTTTAGATCCTATCACTGGATAGTGTTTGAGTGAATAAGCAAATCCCAAACCAGGTGACCCTCCACCCCCCTCCAGAGGTTCCTCAGCCACATGCCTTTCCTTTTGCTTCTCTGACTTGTGTGAGTCTCAGCGAGATAGGAGACCAAGGAGCACACGAATGGATTTGCCTGTTTTATGAAGCTTTGGGCTCTTTAAGGATAATTTCTATTTTCTTGTGTACTTTGTAATATTTTCACAGTTTCTGAACAACTTTCTAATACCTGTTTGCTGATTCTATGAAAAACTTAATATAGAACGTAAGTTACAGTTAATGTAGAAATTTCCATAAGTAGCTGAGTGGTGTACCTTGGAACTTCTGTTGTAGCCCCTGTATCACATTCCTGAGTCTCTCGCTTAATTGACTAGAAATTTGCATGGTTAGGCTTGAAGTTTTATTCTGGCTGTGAAAGGTGGGTCTGCACCTCTTTAAAGCAGCTGAACAGCTCATCTAAGTCTTCAGTTCATCTGCTTGCTTGTTTCTCTAATGCTGTTTTATTAAGAGTCATGACAGGCGCTCAATTTGAAAAAAAAAATGCCGTCTTCTTTTGTATATAACCAGTCCCAGCGATTTCACTCCTGGAAATGTATCCTAAGGAAATTATCATGAATTTACAGGAAATTAGCTAAGCAGATGTTCACTCCAGCTTTATTTCAGAGTAAACTGTTGGAAACCAGCAGTAACTGAAGATTGGATAAATTCGTTATGATAGAGCAGTTTGTAAAAGAAATACACATCCATTAAATTCTTTATGATACAACAGTTTGTAAAAAAACAACATCTGTTAGAAAGATGATAGTTGAATATTTAATGCTATAGAAAGGTGTTACTATTATGTCAGATGGAGGGAGCAGGTTGTAAGACAGGATGCACTGTGTGGTCCTTGTTCCCTGAAGCTGCTGAGCAGAGGGCAGTCTGGAAAGACCCTGAGCAGCCAGGGAGGAACAGGCTTTTCACCCAGCGGCATCTGTACCTCACTGGGGCAGGGGGGAGCCTCTTTTTAGGGGCTCCCTTTGGGCCGTTTCCTGAGCTGCCTCCTTGAAGGCCCAGTGTCAGGGCCTTTGTTCGGGCCTTGCCGGGTCCACGGACATCGAGGGTCACTCCCCACGCAGCACTTCCTCAGTGACTGGGCTCCATCACTCCCCTACCGCCCTACCTTCCTGTTGCCAGATAGTGTATCACAGGGTTTACTCCTTACATGTGGGTGTCTGGCCCCTACTTGTGCTGGTGTGACTGGCATTTCCTGGGGTCTTACTCTGTGCCATATGGCCTGTGGAGTGTGGTATGTATGCTGGCTTGTTCATGGCACCAGCCCTGTGAGGCCAGCCCCTTAGAAGAGGGGCCAGACTAGCAGGAGGGTCAGTCCTGCGTGGGGTCTGGCCAAGCCAGGTGTGTCCCCGCGGCCCCTAGGGCCTCTGGCTGCAGAGTGGTGTGTCTGGGTCAGGGCAGTGTGGGCCCGGGAACCTGGGTGCAGTGTTTGCTGAGCTAGAGGAGGTGATCAGAGTGCTAACACTCTTATCTGGGGATGCTAAGCCTGGAGGTGGTTTTGGTTTCTTTTTCCTTTTTTTCTATTTGCATCAGAAAGTGGTCTTAGGTCATGGAAAGTCTTGCACAGAGTGGGTTAAGCAAGACTGTTGGCTCCTAGTGAGGCTGGGGCAGAGCTTGCCAGGAACCCTGGTTCTGTTCACCTTCCTGCTCTGTGTCCTTTGTTGTGGTGGCTTGACCCCCCCATGTTACAGAGAGACGTCACCATTCAGGACCACCACTGTCAGGTGTGACATAGCCTATGGAATAGGGGGACTTGTCCCTCCCTGAGGTCCCCGAGCTGCCATATCCAAGACCCTCTGCAGCTCATGTGCGGAAACAGGGCACAAGTTTTTCTCGAGCTCAGGTGAAGTCGGGAGGTTTTCTTGGTCCCCCGAGTGGTGGTTCTGTAAGCAGGCTCTTCCTGCCATGTGTCTTCGCCACTGTCACCCTCATCCACCCGGAGGGGAACCAGCTGGGGGCCACGTGGGCTCTTCTGCTCCAGCTCCCTTGGCGTCTGTCAGGTGCTCGCTGGCCTCAAGGCCTCAAGAGGCGGGCAAGAAGCGGAAGGGGGTTGCGATCAGCTATTTCTGTGAAGCCTTCCTGGTTTCATATTTGGAGTGATGATACTTCTTGGAAGTTCTTCAGAAGGCTTTCCCTCCTGTCCCATCATGCCGGACCAGGTGTAGCAGAAAGGACGGGACACTTGTTGGGGTTTAGATTACTTGTAAGGCACCTTTGGGCTGAGCTGTGCCTGGTGCCCCCAGGCCACGCAGAGGAGGCCCAGCCGGGGGCCAAGCCCACTACTCTTAGAAATCAGGAGTGGGTGGCTGTTGGTTTTTTACCAACAGTGTTTAGTACGCAGCTGTTCTGGTTTTATAAATTGCCTAGTGCATGTAACACATATGTAATTGGATGTCTTGAAGGAACCTTTATGCATCCGTCTCATGAAGATTTCAAAGATGCTGTAAAGTGAATAGGGCAGAGAAACACTTTCTGAGGACCCACTGAACCCAGGGTTGGGAGTTCCCCTTTGATCCGTCAGTCACAAGGTCGTCATCCGATGGATAGACGTTCACATATGTGTTCGTCAGGGTTCTTCATTCACAAGTCCCAGAAAGTCTGGCTAATGCTAGCACCACGGATCCACAAAATCCACTGGAAGGAGCTGGACCAGCCTCCTTCCTGAGGGAAGGTGGGAGCCCTGTGGCAGGTCCTGCATGAGCCTCTCCACACTCAGTCCCAGCCTTGTTCTGCCAGGTCGAGCATCCACAGGCTGCTCGTTTCTACCCTGAGTTGCGCAGGGCACCTGGGTTGGGGTGGCGCTGGGCCAAGCAGACCTACCCAGTCTTGTTCTGTGGGTCCCGGGGTCAACCCATACCTGGCCTTGCCCCAGGAGAACACTGGTGTGCAGCCTGGGGGGAGGGCGAGAGTCACCACATCTACAGCGTGTCTCATTCTGTTAAGATAGATGCCACCTAGGCAGGCAGGTGAGACCAGGGTCTGTGGTGCTGAAGTGCAGCGGTGTCCCCAGAAACCTCTCGGATTGTGACTGTGGGTGTGCACACGACGTTCTCGGGTGCTTCCTCTCAGCCGCTGTCCCTCCTTCACAGTTTTCCTCTGTTCTGGGTTTAGGGTGTGCATTGCAGACTATTCAGTGTTTTCCCAGGAAGCTGGAATAGGCAGAACTCAGAGGTCAGTGTTTTATTGTGGGGCTCGCTAAGGCATTTCCTTGGCTATCAGATCTCCTCTTTGTCATGTTTATCCCACTTTTGGAAGCTCGTTACCATGTTCGAGGTATTAGCAGAGGTGGATGCTGGCAGTGGTTACAGGTCTCTGTGCTGCACAGTAAGTGCGTTTAGCTCAATCAGTGACCCTTCTGTCCCCAGTGTGACTTGTGAGGTGCCCTGTTGCATGTCCCATAGAAGTAGACTTAGGTAGTGTGATATACTTGGATTGAGAATTTGTCTTGTAGGTTATCAGTAATAAACTAATTGCCAACAGTGATCAACTCACTTTTATATAAGGGAAGATGGATTTGATGGATTGATATTTGTATGACAAACAGAACTTTGGCCTGTGTCAGGCCAGGTTAGACAAAGCCTGTCCTCAGCATTTCTGTTGCTGGTGATACTGAGCCTCCACCTGCTGTCCTGAGTCCCTCTTACTGTCTCTGAGATGTTTAACATAATTAAAAGGCGTCTCATAAACTTACTGCATGTGGCACGTTAGCTGATACTCCCTTAAGATTTGTTTTTGTAGAAGAGAACTGTGAGACTTGTTTTGGATGAAATTTCACAGTGCTGGCCACTTGCCAGTTGAAATACCTTTTTAAGGTCACCTAGTTTAAGGTTTAGGTTTGTTATTCTTCGGCATAGTTGCATTTTAATGCTAGTCCAAGGAATAAAGTGACTCCCTGTTGGTGGGATGATTTTGGAGAGTGGGATGGACCGGGGAAAACAGAGACTTCATTCTCTTGGGAAGCATACACAGAATCTTACAGGCGCCAGGTTCAAGGGCAGATGCAGTGATTCCATAGGAACCAGGGTGACACATGCCTGCTGGTTTTGGAAGGTCTCCTGGGGACATGCGGAAGGGCTGCGGCTCACCCTGGGGATAGAACAGCTGGTGGGTAACATTCGGGGAGAATTCATCTGCATGAGGTTTCCTGGAGGCTGACATCTTGATCAAGTCATCAGCACCAAGACCCAGACCCACCCAGCAGCCTCTAGGCTTAAGTGCTGGGAAGCCTCAGGCCAAGCAGCATACTGGGTATGAACACAGGCCCACCCATCAGTAGACTTTCTGAGCCAAAAAGACCTCTGCACAGGGCCCTACCCAGCAGAGGCCCGAGAGCAAGCTTCCCCCAGCAGTGGACAGGCATCGACTTCTGCCAGGGAAGCTGCAGCCTCATGCACCAGGGAGCAGATACCAGAAAGAAGAGAACAACAATCCCAAAGCCTGTGGATGGAGCCCACACACACTGGCCAGAGTCCACACTGGGGCCAGCTGGACCTTGGCCCTTGGTTGACAAGAGAGGAGCGTACTGCTGGGACACAAAGGATATCTACCAGAGGGGACCACTTCTTCAAGGTTGAGAACTGCAGTGTACCTACCTAAAAATACAAAGAATGAGCCAGCTGAGGAATGTCTCCCAGGCCAAGGCACAAGATAATCCCAGAAGAAGAAGTAAGTGATGAGATAGATAGTTTATCTGAGAGTTTGAAGTAAAGATGGCAAAAATGTTCAGGGAACTCAAGAGGAGTATAGATGCACAGAATGAAGTTTCTAGCAAAGAGTTGGAAAACATAAAAATACCCAGAGTTTAAGAATAAAATCACTGAAATGAATAGCACACTGGAAGGAACCAAGAATACACTGAATGAAGCAGAACGGATCAGTTAGCTAGAAGACAGATTAGTGGAAATCACTACCGCAGAAACAAGAATGAAAAGAAATGAGAATGTTTTAAGAGAACTCTGGGACACCATGAAGTGCACTAGCATTGGCATTATAGCAGTCCCAGAAAGAGAAGAGAGAGGACCTGAGAAAATTTTTGGAGAGAGAATGATGGAGAACTTACCCAGCTTGGGAAAGGAGTCAGTCACCCAAGTGCAGGAAGTGCAGAGTTGTACACAGGGTCAACCCAAAGAGGAACACACAAAGGAATAGAGCAAGTAATCTAACTGACAAAAATTAAGGATAAGGAGAAATATTAAAATTAACAAGAGAAAAGCAACCGATGACATATAAGGGAACTTCCATAAGGTTATCATCTGATTTTTCAACAGAAACTCTCCAGGCCAGAAGGGACTGGCATGATATATTTAAAGTGATGAAAGGGGGAAACTTACAACCAAGAATACTCTATCCAGCAAGGTTCTTGTTCAGACTTGATGGAGAAATCGAAAGCTTCACAGGTAAACAAAAGCTAAAAGATTTCAGCACCACCAAACCAGCTTTACAACAAATGTTAAATGAACTTCACTAGTCATCAAATCATTGGAAAAGAGACCAAGAAGAAGAAGTGGAGGGAAAAAAAACCTACAAAAGATTGCTTTGACAGTTTGGGGTCTTTTATGTTTCTATATAAATTCTGGAACTGTTTGCTCTGGTTCTGTGAAAAACCTGAGTATTTTGACAGGGGTTGCGCTGGATCTGTGGATTGCTTTGGGTAGTGGGGCCATTTTGGTAATGTTGATTCTTCCAATCCAAGAGCACAAAATATCTTTCATTTCTTTGTATCATCTTCAGTTTCCTCCATCAGTGTTTTACAGTTTTCAGAGTATGGGTAACTTCCTTGATTAGGTTTATTTCTAGGTATTTTGTTGTTTTTAATGCAGTGGAAATGTTTATACCAGTCATAAAATTCTGCTTTTTGAAGTGGAAAAAAAAGTGAATGAAAGGTTGCAAATGGCAAAATATCCTTCTTTCTTGTGAGTGGCTTGCAGTCCACTGCATATATATGGTGCATCTCCTTTGTCCATTCATCTGTTGATGTGCACTTGGGATGCTTTCATGTCTTGGCAATTGTAATTAGTGTTGCTGTTGATAACGGGGTGTATGTATACTTTTGAATTAATTCTTATTTCGTGGTTGGCTTTATTCCTTTAATAACTCTGTAAGTTTAAAAAGCTAAAGGTCTAAATGTTCTTAGAGACAGTGAACAGTGCATATATGTAAAATTTAAAATATGTGAAGTACAAACAGCTGATAAGCTTACGAGAGATTTCCTTTTATGTGAGGCTTTTCTTTTTTCTTGCTGTCTTTAGAATTCTGTCATTTTCTTTAAATTTTCCCTTTTGAATGATGCTATGACTTGATATGGGTCTGTCTCAGCTGATACTGTTTGGGATTCTCTGTGATTCCTGTGGCTGGATATCTGTTTCCTTTTTCAGATTAGGCATGTTTTCAGCCATAATTTTATCAAACGGTTGCCCACCCTTTCTCTTCCTTCAGGGACCCCTATAATGTGAGTGCTAGTATGCTTGGTGCTATCTCAGAAGTCCCTTAAAGTCCTGTAACGTGCTCTCTGCTTGCTTTTCTGGTTGGGTGTTTTTCATTCTGTCTTCCAGATTGCTGGTGGATCATCTGTATTGCCTGATCTTCTGTATTACCTACACTTCTGCTCTGACTGGTTCTTTTTTCTATTTTCTAGTTCTTTTTTTAAAATTCTCCCTGTGTTCATCTGTTCTTTTTCCCAGTTCAGCTGTCATTCTTAATATTGCTGCTTTGACCTCTTTGTCATGTAAATTACTTCTCTCTCTTCATTATGGTTATTTCCGTTTAACACATGTTCCTGTGTCTTCTCATTTTAACTTTCTGTATTTCTGTGAAATTAGGTGAAACAGTTATTTGCCCCAGAATGAAAGGTGTCCTTGTGTGAGAGCACTCCTGTGCAGTCTTCTGTGCCCAGCGGGTTTGTTGGGAAGAGATGGACCTGAAGTCATCCTGGGCTGCCCTCTTCCCCTGGGAAGTGCTGGCAGCCACTGCAATGGGGGCTGCAGGGCTGGAGTCAGAGGGACTGGAGCCAGTTCCATGTTCAAGCAGGGGCTTCTCTGTTCAGTGACTGTTCCAGCCCTATCAGGTGGAAAAGTCACCTGTTCTGTGGGGCTGGAGCAAGATCTCTGTGGGAGTGGGGTTCTCCTGGGTGTGGTGGCAGTCTCTGCTTTGGTTTGGGATGTGGCTGAGGCCTGAGGGCTTGCAGCGGCCCTTATGTACTGGTTTTACTTTTTCCCCAGTGTGCAGACGTTGGCTAGAGGGTGGGTCGGGGCCAGAGAGATTGCAGCCGTACCACTGAGCCGGTCCCACTGCCCGTCAGGTGTGCACAGGAAAGTGAGTTCTGGGGGTGAGAGGCCCTTCCCTGGTGCTGGTGCTGTTCCCTGCAGAGGGTGTGCAGGGACACTCTAGCTGGCCGTGACTGCTGGCCGACTTTTCAGAGGCAGGGCCACTCCCAGGCCAGCACCACTTTCTCCCACTGTGTGCACGCTCACTGGCAACGGAAGCCTCCGCCTGAGAGGGGAGCCGCACCAGAACACGGAGGGCGGGAGCAGGAGCCTGGGGGAGTCTGGGGGGCCCGCCTGAGCCAGCCCTGCCAGTCAGCCAGAGCCCCAGGCAGTGTTCAGCCTGCTGTTTCCCTGCCGTGAAGGGGAGTCAGCGGGTCTCTGCACAGTCTCTTCAAGAGCAGTGGCTCCGCGTCTTACAGCACCCCTGCAAGCTCACTGGTTTTCACCCCAGCTGAGGGGGCTCCTCGTCCCGGTGCTGAACCCCGTGCCTGGGTGCCTGACACGTGGTTCAGACCATGATATAAGGCGTGGGTGGTTGTGAGGGCTGGAGCACCGCTGTGACATCATGCTGTCTGAGCACGGATACCCACAGCTCCTACTGTGTGTGGCTGGTGGGGAGCCCTGCCGGGAGCAGCTATACATCTGTCTGGCACAGACGGGGCTCATTATAATCATTCTTTGTAAAGGTAGTATAAGGACAGGATATGCCATCTGGTTTTTCCAAGGGATTGAGTATTATAATGTGTCATGTGCCCCAGCTGCCTAGTGTGAGCAGCATGACTGCAGGTGCTCTGGGTCCAGGAATGCAAACTCCAGTTAAGCCCTTGGGAACCAAAGGAGCAGGTCCTAAAGGGGTCTGCTTACTCTAAATGCTCTTACATATGTCATTCATAGGGAAACACCAGATTAAGAAATGGATGCTGCCTGAGTTTAGTGTTGAATTATTATAAAATGTAAGGAACCTACAAGATTCTGGGTAAAAATTTGTGCAGTGACAAGTGGAAATGATCCAAGGAGTACATACAGTAAGAAACAGAGTCCTGAGTTTAATCATCTTGCCTGATTTTCTCAGTGGGTAGTAAATAATTAGAGTTTTGACTAATGTTGTTTTGATTAAACTTTAGAATGTGGTCAGTTGTGAAGTGTGAAAGTTTAAGGATGTTTGTAGTAAGGATATTTGTGATGACACAGTTTTGGGAGTTAATGATTGCTGGGATGAATGAAATCGGCTGGCTGTGTGTGCTGGTGGAAGAAGAGACGTTGTTGATGCAAGTGGAGGCACTAACAGAGAGGAGGCTAATGAAAAGTGAAGGCTGTGTCAGTTGATTCAGGAAGAGTGAGCTGATAAGACTGGTTAATAGGCTATAAGGTTTAGTGTTAATTCAGAGGGTATAATTTTTGATAATCATGTTAATTGTATTACTATAATGTTTGGAATAATGAGTTTTAGCCTTGAAGAAGGTTCACATTTTTTACATAATCAGTGCCGTAGGCGTTGGATCCCACAGCTATTAGTGACGGTCCCGGTGCAGCTGCACAGGCGGGGAGCACTGATAGTAGGTGTTATGCCAGCTCATGTAGAATGGGTGCTGAGCATGGTGACAGCGGCTGTAATGAAAACTGATGATATTGTGCCATCTAAGCATAGTAATGGGGATATTAAGTGGGATATTAAGTGTGATTTGTATATTAGTATCCATATAGGATACTGTAAATGCAAAGAGGATAGTAATATAGACTAATGCCATTTGATAATTATGAAGTTAATTATAATTTTATGAGTGTTTTTGTTTAAAGTAATTGCCATACGTTCATTCTAATCCTTTTAAATTCATTCAAAGGCTAACCTTATGACTACTAGTAATGCGATTACAGTTTGTGCCATGAAGAGTTTAGTTTTTAGGTTACTCTTGAAATGCTCAGAGTAGGGGTATTTGGAGGGCAACTTCTAGGTCAAATATAGGAAAGTAGTGACAACTGAGAGTAAGTAAATGGAGAAGGTGGGCATGCTGGCCCTATAGAGTCACATCCACACATATGTGGGCTTGATTTTTCTGGGCACTGACTAGAGGAGGTCAGAGTGCAGTCAGGACAAGCTGTAAGTCTGGTAGTGTATTGGTGAGTGACGTCAGTATAAGCTTTATTGTTTCTCCAGTTACAGGAAAAGCTGTAGATTGGAAGTCAGTTGCTGTATTTAATACTAAATAAAATGCTCATCAATAGATAGCAATCTATAGGAACAATCAAACTATCTACAAAATGCACTATCAGGCCACAGACTGAAATCCAAAATAACGAGATGTATAGGGAAATTTTAGTTGGGACAGAAAGCACAGAATGAGAAAAGTAGAGCCAATAATTTTGTGTAGTCAGTGGAAGCTTTTAACCATGAAAACTACTGAGCCAAAAACTCCATCTGAAATTGAATGTTATATTCTTCTGAGACTTGCAATAATATAAGTTCTTAGAGGAACCGTAATGAATCAAACTTGAAGTATTGTTTATGATTTCTTTGTTAGATGATGGTGAGCGCAAGTGAGGGGAACTTCAGAGGCTCATAGAACTGAAGTATTAAGAAGTTATGGGAACTGTGTGTGTGGTCAGTGTGTTGTTAGGTGGTGTGAGCACATATCTTTATCTTTTTTCTGATCAGAAGGTAGATGGTCATTTTAGGATCTATGTGCATTTGCTTGTGTGTGTGTGTGTGTGTGGTGAGAGTTTGGTCGTGGGGAGAAGCACTGTGAACTTACCCACCCTGTACTGAGAGCTGTAGGACCTCCTTCCCTGCTAAAAATGATCCTGATCTTGTCACCACATTCCCACCCATGACAGCACTTCTTTGTAATGAATGTACGTAATGTCCTGTTTGTCATGGATCAATGCAAAAATGCATCCATTTATAGTTCATAAAGTTACTTATATTTTAAATTAAAAGTACTTATATGTATGATGGATTTTATGTTTTTACTCTTATTTACCTTGGTGCCTGAATTAATGATAATAGAAGACCCATTTCCTGAGACAAAGTTGACTTGCCATTAAGAGTCAGGATCCCTCGTGAACACATCCTCACCGTTTGTCCTGACTGATGCATGACTTAATGTCATTGCAAGAGGAATTTCCCAAGGAAAAGCCAACGGTCTTCCTCAGAACTTTAGGGAGCAGGTAACAGGACGGGCTCCAGGTGGAATTGCTTTCCAAGGTAGATCTTGGTTCAGGGTAAAGTTACAGCACTCGCTGCCCTGAGACCCTTAGGTGATTCACATCCCCTCTGTCTTCTCACCCATAAAATGGGTTATTGAGAATGTTGTGTAATTGGAACGCTGCACTATGAATTTGGTCAGTTGGCACATCTTATTGCTTAGTGTGAGACCTCAATACCTTTGACCTGATGCTAATTGGTGATTTACAGGGGGTCCCGACTCCTGAGGGTTGGAAGGAATTCTGATTGACAGTAGGAGGAGACCCAGGATCCCTGAAGCCTGCTCACCCTGGATGGGACTCAGTCCCTCCAGGCCAGGGGATCCTGGAGCCAGCACAGCGCCTGAAGCCTGGCTGTGGGACCAGGAAGGCCCAGCAGTGCAGTTGGAAACACAGCCCCACTGGGTCTGTGAGGAGTCAGGGTCAACTCCCCACAGGGCAGGCTCTGGAGTTTCCTCCCCAGGGGCAGCCCATTCTCCTGGAATTCAGGCCCAACAGAGACAGACACAGAGGCTGGTACCAGCAGTCCCAAGGAAAATGGGAGGTACCAGTCTTTGCAAGTACAGTGGCCCCTGGGGAGCTCAGCTCCAGGGAGGTGAGAGCCTTAGAGCGGGAGGGACTGTGATGCCAGGATTCCTGCCTTCTCTGCCCCCTCCACTCTGGGCCCCTTCCCAGAGTCAGGCCACCCTGGCCCTTCATCCTCCACCATGCACTGTGGGCTGGCTCCCTCTTTCTTTCTTGCCTCGTCTTTTATCTGCTCTCCCTACCCTGTTCCCCCTTTACTGTCTGTCACTCTCTAGGACCTGACTCCCATCTCTCTCTCTCTGTCACTCATGCACTGTCCCTCTCCCTGCCCATCTCTTTCTGTCTCTCCCCCCAGGCCCTCAGGCCCTGGGCTCTGGTCCAGCCCTGTCCAGGGCCACAGGGCTGCACCTCTCCCAGCCCTCCCACCCTCACTGCCACGTTTTGGCCCTGGCCCTGCTCACAGTGGAGGAGTCCAGTTACAGAGGCTGCTCCTGCTGGTACGTACTGCTTCACTGCTATTCCCCCTCTTCCTGGGCAGCACAGTCATACCTTGACCTGTTGGTGGCCCCTGATCAGTTGGTGGCCCAGCCTGAACCCCAGAGCTGCTGCAGGGCTGGCCACCTGCCCCAGCTGGAAGGAGGGAGGGCCCTGTGGGCTTAAGGGGCTCCTGGGGGATTGGATTGAGGGACGTGTAAGGAGCCAGGTATTTTCACCCAACTCCTCTTTGTCAATGGCAGAGCATCCCAAACTACTGACTGCCCCCTGCCCATTTCTCACTAAGAGCACTGGGCAGACTGTGGGAGCTCCTGAGACTTAGGAGAGAGCTGCTGCCCTCAGCCCCCCTTAGAGTTTGCCTGGAATTGGGGCTCCTGGGGGAAGCGGGCAGGGCTGGGGCCCAAAGCCTGGATGAGTATGGGGCCCTCTCACTGGACTCTGGTGGCCACTCCAGGCACCTCATCCCTTCCTCACTGTCAGCAGTTGGCCACTTCACGGGGACAGATATGAGGGTCTCCCTGACTCGAGACTGGCAGGCCCCATGTGCTCAGTATTTCTTGATTGAGTGAACACAACCACCCCCTATATCTAGACACCAAGTCTTCCCACCACCCCAAAAGGGTTTCTCAGGCCCCCTCACAGCCAGTACTGCCCCAAAGCACAACTTTGCTTCTGTCCCACCCAGGTAGTTTCTGCCTCCTTGAACCTGGGTGTAAGTGAATCACCCAAGTGCAGTGTAGGGGGGGTGACAATATAAAATTATTTTTTATAGTTTTATATATTTTTGGCAAAAATCATAGGGCTTATTTTTATTCATGTAACATATGTACTTAAAATTAATATAGTACACCTACAGGTGTACTACAGATAAGGACAGCCACATGGGTGTGGCGATGTGATTAAGATGGTGTGCTGTTAAGTTCTTCTCAGTCTTGTGGACGTTCTCTCTGCATTTTGTGTGCAGTGCTGAGTGAAGGGGAGTGAGGACCTCCCACCCTGCCTGTATATTTGATTCCTCTTGGTTCTGTCATTGTCTACCTAATGTTTTTCAGCCACTGCCTAAGGGAAATCCTGGGAATTTGGAAAAGGAGGAGGGAGCACCCCAGAATTAGGGGGCAGGGGACATCGGTTGGGCAGGACCAGAAAGCATAAGGTCAGAAAAGTTTGCAGAGAGGACCCAGGATGGCAGTTGGTGGTGGGGGATCAGTTAGGCGGGGCACATTCTTAAAGTGAGGTCACTCAGAATGTCCACTGTGAGGTGCCAGGGGCAAAGGCAGGTGATTGGTCGAGAGAGGGCATAAAGCATCAGGTGTTGCTAAGGCAGCTTTCAGACAGGAGAAGGCTTGGAGTGAGACATCTTGTCCCCTCCAGCTGCTCCTGAGAGTCCGCTTGCCTGCTGTTTGTTTTCCTGACCTGCTGACCTCCCGACCTCCTGACCCGACTGAACCCTTCTTCTCCCCTCAAGAGCTTGATTGGCCCTCATCCTTTCTGTGACCCCCCTTCTTCTCCTTCCAAGTGCCCAACCCCTCTTCCTGTCACACTCCCTCCCTCCATCCCCCACCCCTCCCCTCCCCTCCCCAACCCTCCCCTCCCCTCCCCTCCCCCACTCCTGCCTGGGGACCTCAGGGCCCTGAGAGGACCAGGACATGGAGGTGATGGAGATGGTCTGGTCCCACGTGCTGGGGTGTACTGGATATGAAATTACAAATGTGAGTAAACATCGGGCATCAGGTGTCCTCCTTTTTCCTGGGCTCTTTCACACTGTGGTTAAATAGCTGCTTTCTCATGGGGTCCTTGATGGGAACACATTGTTGGTGAAGCCCGAGACTCTCAGGACAGGTTTCTTGACCAGCCGAGAGCGGCCCTGGCCACCGGCGTCCTCAAGATCTGAGTCCTATCAGGACCTCTTGGACCAAACAGCAGGTTGACAGGATGAAACCTGAAATAGTTACTTTATTGCATCAAAGAAGGAAATGTGAACATCCTAAAAGCCATTGAGTTGTATGTCTAAAATGGGGGAATGGGTGAATTATATCTCAGTAAAGCAGTTTTTTAAAAAGCGAGAAACTCTTATTTACTAAAAGTCATAGTGAGACTGGCTCCCGGAAAGCTTGTCAGGATCCTGCTTCAAGTTGTGCGTGTTCCGGTCCCGTCCCCGTGTGGTGCGCTCTCCTGTGCGTGCACCTTTCCTGGTGGTGACGTCTGGCAGTCCTGGGAGCAGTGGGGTCTCAGCACTGGGTTGGTGCTGGTCTGTTAATCAGGGAAATGTCATCTGTGCTCTGTGCTTTCTGGTTTGTTAATTTACAGCAACTGTTTTTTCTTTGAAGTGGATTCTTTTCAGAAATTTTAATGTAACAAAAATATTCAATAGCCCTATAAATTTTAAAATATTTTTATTGAAGTATAGTCAGTTTACCATGTTGTCCATTTCTCGTGTACAACAGAATGCTTCAGTCATATAGGAAAATACATATATTCATTTTCATATTCTTTTTTTTTACCATAAATTACTACAAGATGTTAAATAGAGTTCCCTGTGCTGTACAGTGTAAACTAGTTGTTGTCTACCTATATAGATTAGTATCCATGAATCTCAAACTTCCAATTTTTCCCTTCCCACTCCCTTCCCCTCTGGTGACCATAAGTTTGTTTTCTATGCTGTAAGTCTGTTTCTGTTTTGTAAATAAGTTTGTGTTTTTTTTTTTTTGATTCCACATGTAAGTGATATCATATGATATTTTTCTTTTCCTTTCTGACTACTGCACTTAGAATGACATTCTCCAGGTCCATCCATTCCCTGTTGCTGCAAATGGCATCATTTAATCATTTTTATGGCTGAGTAGTAGTCCATTGTATAAAATATACCACAGCTTCTTTTTTTTACATTTTTTATTGAGTTATAGTCATTTTACAATAGTGTGTCAAATTCTAGTGTAGAGCACAGTTTTTCAGTTATATATGAACATACATATATTCACTGTCAGAATTTTTTTTCTCTGTGAACTACCACAAGATCTTGTATATATTTCCCTGTGCTATACAGTATAATCTTGTTTATCTATTCTGCATATGCCTGTCAGTATCTACAAATTTCAAACTCCCAATCTGTCCCTTCCCACCCCTCAGCCACTTGGCAACTGCAGGTTTGTATTCTGTGTCTGTGAGTCTGTTTCTGTTTTGTATTTATGGTCTTTTTTTTTTTTTGGATTCCACATATGAGCAATCTCATATGGTATTTTTCTTTCTCTTTTTGGCTTACTTCACTTAGAGTGACATTCTCTAGGGACATCCATGTTCCTGCAAATGGCATATTGTTTTTTTATGGCCAAATAGTATTGCATTGTATAAATATACCACCTCCTCTTTATCCAGTCATCTGTTGATGGACATTTAGGCAGTTTCCATGTCTTGGCTATTGTAAATAGTGCAGGTATGAACATTGGGGTGCAGGTGTCTTTTTGAAATAGGGTTCCTTCTGGACATATGCCCAGGAGTGGGATTATTAGGTCATATGGTAAGTCTATTCCTAGTCTTTTGAGGAATCTCCAAACTGTTTTGCACAGTGGCTGCACCAACCTGCATTCCCTCCAGCGGTGTAGGAGAGTTCCCTTTTCTCCACAGCCTCTCCAACATTTGTCTTTTGTGGACTTTTGAATGGTGGCCATTCTGACTTGTGTGAGGTGATACCTCATTGTAGTTTTGATTTGCATTTCTCTGATAATCAGTGATAATGAGCATTTTTTCATGTGCCTGTTAGCCATTTGTATGTCTTCACTGGACAATTGCTTGTTTAGGTCTTCTGCCCATTTTTGGATTGAGTTTTTTTTTTTCTTATTTAGTTGTATGATTTGTTTATATATTCTGGCAATTAAGCCCTTGTCAGTTTCATGTTTTGCAAAAATTTTCTCCCGTTCTGTAGGTTGTCTTTTTGTTTTGCTTATGGTTTCCATTGCTATGCAAAAGCTTCCAAGTTTAATTAGGTCCCATTTCTTTATTTTTGCTTTTATTTTTATTGGACTTCTAGCAAATTCTTAGTTATCCCTTTCCTTTTCATCTTGGAGGCTGCCCCCAGGGACTGTGTCCAGCTAGGTCGATGGGGGAGCCCCGAGAGCCGAGAGCCGAGCTGATGTGAAAATCAGTGGCTGCAAACTGCTGTGATGTTTACAATGAGGAAATGCTCAGGAGGGATGTGACCAGGAGGTGGACGAGTTGTCTTTTTAGTGACGTGTCCTTGTAAAGAATGTTGATTTCCCCAAAGCAGAAAGTGTCCTTCATGTCCTTAGAATTGTCCAAATATAAAGAAAATTCAGATACATGCTGTGAAATTTTTATTGTGTCAGGAAAAATCACCTCCACACCCTAAAAGAGAAAGACTGAGAACACCTCATGGATTTAAGTGGGTTTGTTCTGATAGGCTTCCACCAGATTCTTACGGACCTGGAAAAACTGAGTGTCAGGAACAATCCTTGCACTGAAGCAGAATCAATGCCACATGAACACTCCACCCAAAGAAGAGTCTGTTCTGTGTCTTTGAGCCTACTAAGGAGGGCGTTTCTAGGTCATCTTTGTTGGGATTTTTTTCCCTCAAAGGGAATGAGGCTGAGTTCTCACAGATTAGTCAGCCTTCTTTCCCTACCACATCTTTGAGCATTTGGATAAACTAACTTGTCCTTCTCCACCGTTGCTCATGGCCGCTGACAGAACCTGAGTCCATCGGCCCTGATGGATAGACTCTAGGTAGGAGGCAGCTGCTGACGTCAGCGCTCAGACAGTGCCGTGTGTAACAAGCATGCCCACGGCAGAGGGGGTTTTACCAGTTAGCGACTAGATGGTGTTTGTTTTTGTGCCTTTGATCTGCGTGTCTCTCCTTTGTGCTGAGACCCACTGCTCTCTCAGACGGCAGCTATGCAAAGACAGTGCATGTTTTCCACCAGCACACATTTTACTGACCCCAACTGTGAGAGCTGACAATGACAGTGTTACTGATTTCAGAGGCTGCTTTCTAGAGAGGTTTTATTTGCACAAGATTGAAATTTGGTGTCTAGATAAAGTACAAATTACATTGTGCATTTATTCCCTCCTATAATACTTATGAATCTAGTTTTTACAAAACTGTGTTTGGCTTTTGTTTTGGTGACTGTACATTCCAGAAATACAAATTAATTTTCTTGGTGCTGTTAATGGACATAGGTGCAGTACTGTGAAATATGCATGTAAATTATTTGTACTGATTATTTTGAGTTCTCTTTTCGTGTAACTTCATTTTTTGAGTAATCTTGTATAATATGATTAAAACTGTGTTATACAAATCCTTATTTATTTCAGAAGTCTTACATTACATGCTCTGGTTCAGAACCAAAGTGAATATTGAAGAATACCTCCATGGTTTTTAGATAGTTGGGCTGAAATATATCATTAATTTTTGTTGGAATAGTAATTTTGACATTATTCTAAGAGCTGGTCTGCTTACTCACTCATGTCCAGTCTATAAATGTAGAAATACATCTCTGTACATCTCTCTGTATTTTAACATATCTTCATTGCTCTTTCCCCATACATGTTGGGTGTATTTTTGGAGACATTTCATAGGGGTTTGTCCAGGTACTTCATGAACATACAATAGAAGATGGAGGCGTCCCATGCCCTGTAGGTTTGTGTTTGCTTATTTTCAATTTCAAGTTGGCTTCTACATTCATAAGTTAAATTTTGCTAACTATTTTAAAAATATTTGCAATGTGCCTGTCAGCAAAGTCAAATCTCTAATATTTTGGGTATCAGGTATTTGACGCATGTGTGCAGCAGTGAAACTATTACCAAATGAAGGCAGTAAACAAGCCCACACTCCCAAGACCTCCTTTGAACTCAAGTGTCCCTTCTCGCCTCTCTGTGGAGCTATTTGAGGATGTGGTTGAGGGTTTCTAAAGATGATTCTCTGTGACATATACACTGTGAATGTCTTTGAGGTTCCTCATTATATCCAATATCTTTTCAGATCCTTCACACTTTCGTTCTCCTTTTCCACCCTGGGTCTGATGTTTATGAACTTCTGTGGAAGCTTATTCTTCTTGCTGCCTCCTGGGGAGTTTCTAGTTTCCTCTTATTCGTCTGGAGGACCGTCTTTGCTGTGAGTATTACTAAAGTACCTGACACTGTCTTTTTAATCACACCTAATAGGAATTTTTATAGTCACTGGACATTTTATTTTCCTGCCTGGGCCAGAATCCAGGAGTCTTTTCTTTGTTTCCTTTTAGATTACTAACTTGAACACAAATTAGTTTTGAAATGGAAATTTGTTGCAAAATCTTTATAGTAAGAACTCATTGAGCAAGACAACAGTATATTCTCAATGAGATAATGGCAATTTATAAACTCTTCTCTTCAATAACAAAACAGGAAGGTTAAGTATTTGGTGAGCCCATCTATCTCTCCACCTGCCCCTGCCTGTGTGTTGGGTGACGGGACAGGGAAGCTCAGTGTTCCCGAGCAAGTTTGAAGTTAAGGGAACATCTGTGGTTTTCTGTTTGCCCTCCGTGGATGCATTCTTCTATTGCCACATTATTGCCACTGGAGCTTCGACACTGCGATGATATTCCAATATCTTGGCAAGGTTAGGGGCTGGCCTTAGTCTCTGATCATCACTTAAAGTTTTGAATGAAGAAATAATGTGTTAAGGGTCAGGGAAATGTGTCTTTACATGGTATTAAAGTGGAGTCCTGCCTGGGTTTTACTGAACTATTACTCAGATGATGACTTGTCTCTGAGTCAAGAAGCACGTTCGCTTCTTGAAAATGGTCGCTGTCTGTCCTGCTGCTACGTGTGCTTTTACTACAGCCATTGCTCACTTTCGTTCTCGTCTGATGTCTCATTTGATGTCCATTTGTTTTTAGTGGTCTTGACAAATCTTACGACATATGTTACAATTGCTTATCAATTCAACAGTCAACTCTATAAGATTTCAGAAAACCTTTCATTGAATGAAAGGGGTGCATTTTAATCTTAGTATAAAGATTTTGCCTTTATTTTTCTTTTAGTTTTCTCCTCTCTGTCTCTCTCTCTCTCTTTTGAAGGTTACACAACAATCCAGGTTCTGGACTTAAGTGTGGATGTTTGGTCTGACCAAAAAAAAAAAAATTAGATAAATGATGCATTACAACAACACATCATGAAAATAATATAGTTCAGTGTTGTTAAATATGAATATGCATTATGAAAATTGAATACAGTGATGTTTATTTAATAGAATGTAAGCAGATCTTTTGTTCTAAAATAAATTACTTACCAGTGTACTATCAGAAATGGTGAGTGAAAGATCATGCCTTAAGTAGGAAATTCTGATTTTTCCTGATTTTTAATCATATTAATTGTTATGCTGAACCAAAGTGATAATTGTGATTTCAATGGATTACTGTTTTGATAGTTTATTAGAAATTATAGATTTACTAATTACATGTTTTGACTTCAAATTTAATGTTTCTTCCTCCCCTAGGTAAAGCCTCCAGTGTGTCAAGGTAAGATATTAGGGTTTAGTTTCCTTTGTAATATTTTCTCAATACCAGGATTCAATGTGGATTTTAATTCAACTAAGAGTAAACACAATGACTTCTGATGTCTAACTGACGTCTCAACTCTTGAAAATTTTACTCCTGCAATGGTGTCTAAATGACATCATAGAGGAAGTTGGCATCTATTGAGCCAAGAGGCCAGGAGAGTCACAGGAGTAGGGAGACTAGGATGAGTTTAATTTTGCGTAGCAACCTTTAAGAAGCAGGTGATGAGAAGAGTGTAATGTTCAGAGTGAGTCCATAACATGAGCTGGCTCTTGGTGAAAAGTAAAGATGCTGAAACACTACTTGAGCCTGTCAGGACTCTCCAGGCTGAGGGAGGGATGCAGATGTAGCCAGGCAGTGTGTGTCACAGCAGAGAGGAAATCATAGGCTGTGACTCAGAAGTGAAGGGAGCCATTCATGGCAGTGGGGACTTAATGGAAGTGATTCAGCCTGAGGATGATGCTTTCTGTGCAGGCTTCACACTCTGCTGACTGAGTGGGGCTGTGCGTGGTGGGCAGTGTGGCTGCCCGGAGCTCAGTAGGCCCTCAAGGGCTGCTGTTGGTGACTGATGATGCAGAAGGGCTGGTGCTGAGAAGAGGGATCTCAGCATCAGAACGTCCCCACTGGGCAGAGAGAAGATGCGTGTGCACTGTGTGGTCAGATGAGGGACTTAGATGCCTGAGAGAGGAGTCTGGTTCTGAGGGCTGCGTTCTAGAACTTCACATGTGGAGTCGCCTGTGACTGGCTGTTTTACGTGTGCTGCTTTCCTGAAGCAGTGATGGTAACATTCTCATCCTGGCGATGGAAAAGCTTGTCATTTAGGGCCTGTGTGTTATCCAGGTCCTCCAGTGACTAGGTGGGGAAGCCCACATGGTACCAAAGTGTTTAATTCCAGCGACCTTGTCCTTCAGGGCCCCCAGCATGGTTTTCATGAAAGATGATCTGCCAGGCAGCAGGAAGACACTGGAGACCTGTGCAGGCCCAGTCAGGCAATGTTTTGAACTTGCCTTCTGTGGTGCTGCAGATAGGGCCTGGCTGTGGGGTGAACCTGCGTGGGATAAGGGTTCTATTTTTTTTTCTTTTTTTTTTAAGCAGGGGCATGTTTACTTACCTTAGTAATTGGAGAAGAGAATGTTAAGGGGACAGGATGCTTGGTTTTTCTTTTTCATCTCTGGTGATGTCAGAAGTATTTGAATGATTGAATTTTCTAAGAATGGTGCTTATAGCTGGGAGAGAATTTAGGGGAAGACTTTTTATTGTGTTTCTGCATCTTTGAAAAAAACTAAACTAGGAATCTCAATGATCTAACATTTAGAATACCACTAAGATTTGCTTCCTTTAGGCACAGTAGTAAAGCTAAAAAGTTAATTATACTCATAGTGCCAGCCAGACATGTCTCTACTGCTAATAAATCATAATAATTCTATTCTACTGGGTTTTCTTGCCAATATGAGAAATTACTTCATCTCCTTTTAGTTAATTTAAAGCAGATGACTGAGCAGATCAAGAATTTGGAGAACGAAAACAGAGAACTTGCAGAAAATATATCTGCTTGGGTGCAGAAGGTATCCTTGTCTTTTTGCTATTTGTGTGTGTGTGTGTGTGTGTGTGAGATTTCACCTTCAGTTCCTCCCCCCTCTGGTAGTTCAGTTATTTGGCTCTCTTTTTCTTTCATCCTACTGTCCTGTTCCATGTGTTCCATAAGAGGTCTAGGTTCAAAGCAAGTGTCCTAGATAAAAAAAAAAAAACCTCAAAAAAAAAAAAACCCAAACAAATTTCTTCTGTAGAGCACAGGGAACTCTACTTGATATCTTGTAATCTATAATGAAAAAGAATGTGAAGACAAACATAGGTGTATATATGTATGTGACTGAAACATGCTGTACACCAGAAAATTGACACATTGTAACTGACTGTATCTCAGTAAAAAAATAAAGCAAGTGTCATAGATGTAAAGCACCACTTTCTGTATTAGTGGAAGGGGTCACACATAAGATAGGTTCAGCTAGCAGTGTAATTAGTATTTGTAATTCGGTTTCCTTCATCGTATTGTTGCATAGACCAACAACGCAAATAAATGCTTAGAGGAGACCATCAGGCAAAAGATGTTCTCTGAGAAATCATTGAAGTTTAAGGTACGAACCTCTTCTCTTGTTAGATTACATTCTGAAAACAGAAATAAAAGTAATGAGTAATTGTTACTAATTCAATGTTTCATTGAAGGAGAACTTGAAAACCATTGAGAGGGTGGATGAACGTTTGAATGACATCATTCAGATTGCTCAAGCTAAGCTGCAGGCAGTAAGGGATGCCAAGAGTCCACACTTGGTAAGAGTTGCCACGTTGACCATAGCCGGGCTTCTGAGGCTTATTGTGCCCTGGGCGAGCTGCGCGCTCCTGCTCCTCCTGCTTTTGGCCACAGCAGAGTGTGAGAGCCCAGGAGCGGAACCTCCCTGTGAACAATGACCCAGAATTTCATGGACTAAAACCTCTGTGACTTTTTCTATTTCAGAGACTAGGAAATATGTCTTATTTTCACAGCCTAGAGGGTTTTCTCACCACTCACACTGCCCTCCAAGATACACAGAAGATGCCAGGAAATACCTGAGAGGTGAAGGAACTTACTAGACTAGGTGCACAGCTCCTTGCCCTGTTGATGTTAAACAGAGAATTTTCCATGTGAATTTGGGTAAACTTTGTTTATATTTCACCAGGGACATTCATTTGTGAGCTCTTTGACATGGGCAGTTTCCCACCCTTGCTTCCCCTTGTTGTCCAGTTGTGCCCTCCATTGTCCAGTGAGGAGGAAGCCTGTGGAGGCGAGGAAATATCTGTGCCTGGAGGTTTCTTTTTTCCACATTTCTTTGTGGGCTTGACATTTGTCCTGGGCTCAACCTGGATCAGATGCCATCACAGGAAACTTAGAGGTAGTTGTGGATACTGGCTGAGAAGGGACAGGATTCCAAAAGGGTTGAAGAGAAGCAACTGCCCATCAGAACAAACCAAGACTTTCTGGAAGAGATTGGCAGGCTGGCAATGGAAGAGGACCAGCTGAAGAAGGAAATGCAAAATGCAAAGGGTCAGAACGAGCTGCTAGGACGCCCGGTGCTAGAACTTGAAAGAAGAGGCCCTGTCTGCTGTAAACTGTCAAATGGAGCACTGTCTTCAACCCCAAACCGAAATTCAGGGAAAGTCCCAGATGCTTTCAAGCATGTGTAAGGGAACGTATAACACTTGATTTCCTTTCTTTATAAAATTTGTATGTTCAGAATCATTTCACTGCCTTAATATCTTCTGGAAAGAATGCTCACCAAAGTCTTTGGACATGTACCAGGGCTAATATATTTATTTTCTAAGGTTTGTTTTGCAGCTAACAAAATACTTTGTTTCTGGGAAAAAAAATTACACTTTTTAAGCATATCAGCCTGAGTTTTCATTGAAATCTTAGTGCATACTTTATTTCTGTCCTGTGTGGAGATACTGGAAAAAGGAACATCTCCAGAGAACTTGAAAGGTGCTGTTTCAATGAACACTTCAGGAATTTGAGGTAAATGCCTCAGTTGCAGCAGGATTTCCACAGTACACATTAGCTTTCATAAGGAACAACAATCTCATGTCTTATAAGATTAAATGTTGATATCTACTCAAATTATTTTTCTTGGGAATTTAGTCATCAATGAGAATGTTTTAAGTTGAAATTGCTCTTAATAAATCTCATGTCTGTGAAGCCACAGTGAAATCTGAAGAAATGCATATGCAGTAGGACGTTCAGCTCAGCAGCAAGAAGAGAGTAAGGAATGTTACTCACCCCCAGAGATGCTTACCTCAGAGAACCGAGCATCACTGTGTCAGTGTTTAATTGTGCTGTAATGCACGTAAAGCAGATGGCCTGTCTTAGCTGATTCCAAGCGTACGATTCCTCTCGTGTTAGGTATGTTCACATTGCTGTGGATCAGTACTTCTTGAATGTCTTCTCACGTCTATCTTACAGCCAGGTGTTTCGAAGACCAGATCTGAGGGTTCGATGCAGCGAGCTGTGAAGACTGGGGACTGCAGCCTGGAAGGTATGTTGCTTGTCGGGAAGAAAACCTTACATACAGGCTTCCTGGGAGATGTTGAGGCTTCAGTTCTAGACCCCTAGAATAAAATAAACATAATAGAGTCAAATAATTTTTTTTTTGGTTTTCCAGTGCAAATAACAGTTAAGTTTACACTATACTGTAGTCTATTATGTGAGCAATACCACTGTGTCTGAAAACCCCAATGTTCATAACTTAATGAAAATACTCTTTATTACTAAAAACTGCTATCCATCATTAGAGCCTTTAGTGAGGTGCAATCTTCTTGTTGGTGGATGGTCTTTTTTTTTATTGAGTTACAGTCATTTTGGTGGATGGTCTTGAATTAATGTTGTTGGCTGCTGACTGGTCATTGTGGCAGTTGCTGAAGATCGGTGTGGCTTTTGCAATTTCTTAACATAAGACCACAATGAAGTTTGTGACAGGATTCTCTCTTCCTTTCAGGACCAAGTCCTCTGTCGCAGGCAATTTGACACATTTTACATACAGTAGAACTTTCCAAATTGGAGTCAGTCCTCTCAAACCCTGCGGTAATTTATCAGCTAAGTTCATATGCTCTTCTAAGTCCTTTGTTATTTCAGCCTTCTTCACAGCATCTTCACCAGTAGATTCCATCTCAAGAAACCAATTTCTTTGCTTGTACATAAGAAGCAGCTCCTCATTCATGCACATTTATCATGAGGTTGCAGCCATTCGGTCATATCTTCAGGCTCCACTTGTAACTCTAGTTCTCCTGCTATTTTCAGCACATCTGCAGCTCCTTCCTGCACTGAAGTCTTGAGCCCCTCAAAGTCACACATCAGGACTGGAATCAATTCCTTCCAAACCCCAGTTCATGTTGATATTTTGACTTCTTCCCATGAATCACAAATGTTGTTAATGGCCTGTAAAATGGTGAATCCTTTCCAGAAAATTTTCCATTCATTTGCCCAGACCCATCAGTGTTATCATTGTCTATGGCAGCTAAAGCCTTCCAAAATGTATTTCTTAAATAATAAGACTTGAAAGTCATAATTACTCCTGATCCATGGGCTGCAGAATAGATGTCGTGTTAAGCATGGAAATAGCATTCATCTCATGCATCTCCATCAGAGCTCCTGGATGACTTGTGCATTGTCCGTGAGCAGTAATATTTTGAAAGAAATTTTCTTTGTGTTTTTTGTTTTCTGAGCAGTAGGTTTCAACAATAGACTAAAATATTGATGTTGTAAATGTGCTGTCATTCAGGCTTTGTTCTATATATAGAGCACAGAGTAGATTTCACTTGATACTCATGGGACATAGGATTTTCATAATGTTAAATGAATATTGGCTTTGTTAGCCGCTAACGGGAAAATCAGCCTATCCATTGAAGAAACCTTGATGCCAGGCGCTGACTCCTCTCCAGCTGTGACAATGCTGGGTGGCCTCCCCTTGCAGTTCTCTGCATTGAAAACCTGTTGTTTAGTGCAGCCACCTTCATTAGCTGTCTTAGCTTCATCTCCTGGAGCACTTGCAGCAGCCTCTGGGTCAGCTCTTCCTGCCTTACCTTGCATAAGTATGCAGTGGGGATGGAATCTTGCCTTAAACTTCATGGGCCAACCCCTGCTGGCTTCACACTTTTCTTCTGAAGCCTCTTCACCTCTCTCAGGATTTATAGAATTGCTGAGAATTAGGGACTTCCGCTGAATTAGGCCTTGCCTTAAAGGAATGTCATTCCTGTTTTAATTAAAATGATAAAGAACGAAATATTTTAGGAACTATCAAAATGTGACACAGAGATAAGAAATGAGCAAATGCTGCCAGAAAAAAATGTCACCAATGGAATTGCTGTACTCAGGGTTGTTACAAATCTTCAATTGTTTAAAAATATGCATTACCAGGGAGGGCAATAAAATGAAACATGCCTGTAATAGCAATGAATTTGCACTGGGAAGGTAAAAAGTGGATTCCTGCCTTCAGAATTCTCTCCTTTCTCCACTCCCCAGCACAGCCAAGCTCTTGAGTGCACATGTGCACACACAAAGCCAGTTGTTTTATGTTTATAGTGGGTAAAAAGAAAATGCAAGACCAGCATGCTGCATCGGGATCTCTGCAAGAACATGAGGAAGATCGTTTCCAAGAACAGGTGAAGAAAGTACGTGTCCTTGATGAAATCAGTAGACAGAGAACTATGGACACCGAAGGGTAAGACGTTCCCGTGTTAATTATGACAATGTGTGAATGAATGTGTGGAGTTATGTGGATATTGTAATATATTTCAGAATACTTACCACCGTATTCCTTTACCATATTCAATCAGTACAGATGTGCATTTATTTCTTGACCTTGATTTCTGTAATCTGCTGCTTATGTTCATTCTAACTGGTTACCAGAGTCTTGTTTGTATTTAGTTTGAGATTTTAGCGGGTTCTTGGACCAGATTTAGTCACTTCATTATCTGGATCCCCCTAGGTCCATTTTTATTGTCCTTAGGTTTCAGCCACATCAAAGTGTCATGACCTACCATGTGTCTATCATTTTTAATAAACTCTAGACATTTGGTAGAAAATAGAGAAAATTTGAGGCCTCGTGTGAGGTTAACTTGCTGCAGAGAAGGTGGGCGTTACAGCTGGCAGGTGGTCAGGGTGCCAGCAGCGCTGCATCCTGTTAACCCAGTTAGCAGCTGAGATCAGTCAGTGCAGCCAGCCCTCGTGAGGCCCGTGTGTCTCCTGTCCACCTTTGTTTCTGGCATGTAGCTCTCGTGGATCCCAGCTAAGGCCTGCGGGTCTTTCTAGGGATCACCTTCGCTGACAGACAGTGAGCTCCAGCTGCCTGACTGTGGTGCCCGTGCGTAGGGGGCACCGGCTGCCAGGCTGCCCTGCATCTCAGTGGTTTCCTCTGCAGTTACCGGGTGATCCCCGGGGAAGGTGGGCCCAGTCCTGGGCTTTATTCTTCTCCGTCTTGGCCTCATGTCCCTTCCTGGCTTGTTAGCAATTTGGTACATTCAATCATGGATTTTTTAATTTGTCCAGAGTTTCCTGTCATTCTCAGGGAGAGGTCATGGACGTCACACCCATTAACCTGCTTTCAAAAACAAACATTTCCTTATATTTCCTAAAGGATCAGGTTTTGCTCCAGGTTTTGACTGAAATCTGGGCTCTCTGGGAGAAATCAAACAAGTCATGAATGCTTGCTTTACCCTAATGTGTTTGGTTGTGATGACTTGGTCAGACCCTGATTCCCACGTTGAAACACAGTGAGCTCGCGCTGCCCCAGGCACAGGATCCTGAGCCTAGGGGGGGTGCAGAGCACACCTCACGTGGGCTTTTCCTGTGTGTTTACTTTATGCACAAATGAGTAGGGGTGGGGACGCTGAAGGGAAGCCCAGATACCAAGCACTTGCCAGAGGACTGAGTGTAGTTTTTTCATGTTTATTAGTGGGGGTACTTTAATTCTTTCCTGTGTATTTATCAGCCTGAACATTTATGGGGAAGGGCGAAAGGAACATGGAATTCTTCCCTTCCAGTTTCTGGGAGGGAAACTGGCAGAATTTCAGAGTTTCTTTCCCCTCTCAGGAAGGTGGACATGAACGGATGTGAGCTGGTGGGAAAGCAGCGGCTTCTGGCAGCAGAGAAGGCAAAATTGGCTGAAGAGGAGGCAAGAGAGTACAAGTGAGTTCAGCTCCTCCGCACCTGCGGCTCTGAAAACACCTGTTGGATTTTTTGAAAACTTTTCTAAAATGTTTAGACACAATATTATAAACCGACCCAAACAAAAGACATTTGTATACATGGCTTTACACAGGAGGAAAAGTGTTAAGTTTTACACATGTTAAGTTAAATGTTTAACTTTAAAAAATATTAACTTACTAAGAATTTCCTGGTCCCCAGTGCTGGCCAGACTGAGAGGAGAGACGGTTCACAGAGATGTTTCTGAAGGTGCTATAAACCGTTCTCACCCTGAGGACAGCAGTTTAGTGTAGTGTCAGTCGGACCAATAAACATGCCTGTGCTGCTGGAGAGACCCAGGTGTAAGAAGTAGGGTCAGGATGTAAGGAAAGGAAGAATCAAGCTTTGTGATGAAAGATGCTCAGCACAGGACACGTGAGGGAAATGCCGAGAATGGGAGGAGGAATTGTGTCAGCGCAGAACCCGGCAGGCATTCAGTAACGGTGACGGAAGGAGTGGCTGCAGCGATAGCTTTGTACCTGCTGTGCTTCTGCAGCCGTGTGCAGTGTGTCTTGAGCGGTGAGATGATGTGTGTGAGTGTGCAGTGCAGATAACGTGGACTGGGGCAGGTTACTTAACAGCATACCCAGCATTGTGTCTTCTCTGATGGAACAATTTGTAACTCATAGGATAAGGCTTGAAGAATGTCACGTTCAAATGCGGGAAGCAGAGATCACTTGGAGACACCAGGTAACCTGCCTTCCTCCTGACACACCGAGTCCTGAGAACCTGATGCAGACGGTTACTGTGGCCTTGAGAACCCCTCGCCATGGGGTGTTTCTTGATGTGTTGACTTTTTCAGGTCGCTCTTGCCGAGAAGAAGGGCCAAGACAGCTCGGTAAGAATTTGTTTCCTTCCTTCCCTTTGTGCACAGTCGGCCACAACTGAACGTGGATGTGTTTTTCTCCCACAGCTCAGGGCTCAGGAGTTGGAGAGGGACAACTCTGACCTGCGAAGGGACAATTCTGACCTTCGAAGGGACAATTCTGACCAGCGAAGGGAAGTTGCCCACCTGAAACAGAGGTACAGAATTTTGACACATTTTTACGGGTGTTTTGAGATTTTTAAGGACTGGTTGTTTTGTGCCTAGTAGAAGAATTGGTGGTGTAATTCGTATTGAAGCCATTCTTTTTGTTTAAGATTGGATGCAATCTGCAGACGGAGGCAGGCAGAGGAATACATGAGGCAGGAGCCCACCCCAGGAGGACCGTACAGGCTGCACCCTCCCCTGAGAGGTAAGGAGCGCACTGTGAAGTGCGGCAGCTCCATTTCTGCAGCAGGAGCCGCCCAGTGGGCTGCTTTTCCCCGGGGGTAGTTGTCAGATTTCCTGGACACCACACCACACACTCACTGCGGGGAACAGGTTCACAGCTGGGTGACAAGATGCTGTTTTCTTCACGGGCCACCAGCCAGCAGGGCTCTGTCCCCTGTGAGCGGTGGAGCTCACGCCCCTCCAGGGACTGCGGGCCGCGCCCCAGGCTCTTGCTTGGCTGGCGTGGCTGGCATGGCTGGTTTCTGTGCACTAGAAGACGTGAGCGTCAGCCCCCTCTTCCTGCCTGGACATGGTGTTGAAGGCTGAATTTCCTTCTCATTTCAGGAAAATAACATGGATGACGTTTTAGAATGAAGGCAGTATGTCATAACGAGAAAAACATTTTTCTTTATTTGCCTTGGTGGATAAATATTCTATTCAAGATCTGCTTTAAGGCAGCAGGCATTTCTTCACTAATTTTGTAGGTCCCTTCATTCTTATAAAAAAGCTTGCACAGTGACCTAAATAGCCAGTTAGTGAGTGACATGACTGCATAGCCTCCCTCTCCCAGAGGTAACATGTAACTCTAAAGTCTCCCACCAGCTTCTCCATGTAATTCACCATTTTTTTGCCAATGATTACAAAATGAGTCATTGAGGCCACTTCTTTCATAAATGTTTACATGACATCTTGTCACTTATACAAGACATGTCTTGTCAGGCAGAAGGCTTTTAACAGTTTACCAACAGGCTGAGGAGGAAGAGGTGGAGCTCACAGTCAGGGGTTGTTGGATACTCTTCCTATGAAAGACTCTTCTTACTTTAATGTATAACCTGTGTACAGACTGATTTGCCCTGAAGTGTGCTGTGAGTCCCTTGTGTCAGTGCTGGTTCACGGGGATCTGAGCCCTGAGCCCCCGTCCAGGGTGATTAGCTATGAAAACACCAGAATCAAGGCTTTGTGGTGTCCTCGTCACGGGCAAGGGTCCAGTCTCCCCTTGTCCTCGGGGTCACCTGAGGCGTGAGGGAGACCTGTGGCCTCTGTGAAGAGTCTGCGGCGTGGGCGACAGTGAGAGCTCCTAGAGGAGGACATGGAGGGCTCGGCTCCTGCTTCCCCCGCATGGCCTCTGTCAGAGAGAATCCGTCTTAAGCACTCCTCTCCCTTTACAGATTCAGGGCCTTGTGGTGCCCCTGTTAGGAATGGCACCGCCTTCCCGGCTCAGGAGGCAGAGGAAGCCCAGGTAAGTAATTTTTTCCATTTGTGTTCCAGTAATCATTTTGTATTGAATTTATCTATGGAACTACCATTTTCCATTAGAAAAATAATTTCCAGCCATTGCCTATGGATTCGATATTCTGGGACAAGGATGCCCTGTGATCACAGTGACGTGTGACAACAGTGTTTTGTCCCCAAGGCCTCCTGTGCAGCCTGGGCCGCAGGCAGACCCCAGGGCTGATGGAGTGCATGGCGCCTGGCAGCCGTCTGGGCACCCAGTGGAGGGGAGGGTGCCCGGTGCCGACAGCTGCTGCCGCGTTGGGTTTCGGCTCTTGTCGGCGTTGGCGCTTTTGTCTGTCATCCAACCCAGCTCTCCCTTCTGTCCTGCAGGCCACCCCGTGGGCCGGAGGGCCCCAACCTTTCCCAGGACCAGCCTGCGTGGCCTGCCCCGCGTGCGGCCCGTCGTCGCCCAGCTGGGCACCTGCACCTGTTCCCCCTTGGTGCCCCGTGCCGCCTCGCCCCCCACCGCCAGCTGCTCCGCTCGGTAAGAGGAATGCATAGTCCTCTGTTTCTTCCTTGAGTCACTGCAGAAGAAGGGCAGGTCGCTCTCCGGGGCTTCCCCGTGCACGGGCGGCCCTGACTGGGCTCACGGCCGCGTCCCTCTGGTCCCTTAGCAGACGCACTTGATGGGCCGCGTCTTCCCCGTCCTGCCCTGGGGAGGGAGGTGTCTCTTGTAGAGGGAAAGAGGGTCCTCTGACGGAGGGCAGACGTGTCGGTTCTGCACACGGGCCTTCAACAGAGACCACGTCCCGGGCTCCCTGGAGGAGAAGCCCGCCCCTGTCACTGTCTGCAGCGAGTGGAGCCCTGACCTTCCACAGCCGATGATCGGTTATGGAAGAAACACCCGAACCCGTGGCCTGTGGTCTCTTCAGTCAAGGGTCCTGAGACCTGTCTCCCACTCGGTCTGATGTGAGACTTAAGTGTGATACGGGGAAGAAAGCCTCAAAGGTCTTCCGCGCTTCAGCAAAGTAACATGTTTTGTAAGGTAGTGAACGGTGAAAGAGTTTTTTTGTATTTTACTTTATCTATGCCGAGAAGCTAGTTTACTCGGGGAAGGATATAGGTTAGTGGTAGATAGAATGCTTGCTTAGCATGCCGAATTCCGTGTGCTCATTCCCGGTACCTCCACTTAAAGAAGGAAGAAAAGAAAAAACAAAAACAGGAACGAACTTCAAATGTTAGAAGTACATAGTGCGCAAACCCGACTTCGATATCCATTCTTCTTACGTGTTTTCCTCTTACTGCTTGGTTTCAAATCTATCCCAACCGTGACTTAAGCTTTTGTTTTGTTTTGTTTTGTTTTGTTTTGTTTTGTTTTGTTTTTTTTCAGAAAAATGCTCTAACTCTTTGAAATTCTTTTCTGCCACTTTTGTTTTGACATATCCACGGACGGAGATAGACGCACCTGGTGGTTGTAATTTGCATTTGTGAATATTCTCATTAATGTACCTGTAACTACATTTTACAGGTGGTATGTCAGTGCGCCACTTTGCAGAAGAGGAAGGAGGGGAGTCTTCCTCTGAGGAGGTACTGTCTCTTGTTGTTAATGTCCTTGTGTGACTGTGTAAGTATCAGGGGATTCTGAAACCTAAACCGGGGTGTGAGTGTGCATTTTCACGTTTGCATCTGCTGATGAGAATTTTTGACTTACATTTTTAACTTACAATTTAGGATGTGATTCTGTGCTTAATGCCGTAGGACTGGATAGTGCACTTGTGTTAATTTTCCAGACTCACCTAGTGAAACCAGTGTCTGTATGTGAATTCTTTCTTTCAGGGTCTTTCCGTTACAGTTTATCAGAGGATATTGAAAAGAAATTCATCCCTGGGAAAGTTAGGTGTATCTTGGAGTTGGTTCTTGTTTTAGCCGTCCTCACTTGAAATTAATTCAGTGGTGGTTCATTTTGAAGGCAGCATGTTTTGTCTTCCCATTCCACCGCCAGTAACAGTGTTCTAGATTCCTTAATGCCTTACGCTGTTTCCCACCTGCTCCTTTTACTCAGGCTGCCCTTCCCCGGAGCCCCTCCACATCCCCCCTCTGCACTGGATCTCTCTTTTTTTAAAACAGTGCTGTCTTCCCAGCATTCCCTTAGCTATCCACGTGCAGCGGACTCTCCTGTCCTTTGTGGCGTTACTGTACCCGTTCACCTCAGTCGTAGAGCTGTTGAAACTTTTCTGTGCTGACTTGTTTTCATGGATCCTGTGCCTCTGGCAGAACAGAGAGGAGAATCTGCCTTTTATTTGTACCACCAGCTTCTCCCAGGATAGGGCTTATGTTCTGATAGCTATGGTAAATAACTGTTGTCTACCTGACCGACCGACCGACCGACCGACCAAGCGTATGAACATGATGGTTTCTGAAGTTTGGTTCTTGTTTTATCTTGTTTTGTGTTCCTAGGAAGGGGCGACTGAGCCCAAACTTAACAAACCGGAAGACGCTACTGGGACTGTAGAAACGGCTCCATGGGAGCTAACAGATCATAACACGCTGACCTCTTCTGCTGGAGCACACGGAGCTTATTATACACCGGGTAAGTTAGTGAACGTGGATGGCATTCCTTGTTCCTCTGTGCCTAGAAACTAGTGTGCTCTGGGGGCGGGGAGGGTATATGTAGCTCAGCAGTAGACAGAATGCAGGCTTAGCATGCAGGAGTTCCTGGGGTCAGCATCCAGTTCCTCCAAGAAACGAGTGTGATACGGGGAAGGCAGGCAGGCAGGCAGGCAGGCAGGCAGGCAGGCGCAAAGGTTTTGTTTCGCTTCAGCAGTGTCTTCACAGGAAAGCCTAATCCTCCATCCTTTTCTGTGGTTTTTTTCCAATGCAGAACCTCGTGCTGCTCTGGTGTCCCCTGTTAGCTCCCGCCCACCTGAGGCCACCATGGAGTCCCAGATAAATTGAGATGTGTTGTTTGGTGGAAGTCTTTCTCGGATATGTATTCTTTTTGTTTTCGCAGCATCCTCTTTGGCCTCGTCTGCAGGCTGTGTGTTGTGTTTCGGATCTGGCATGTCGTTTTGTTTTCAAAGTCAAACTCTTGTGCAGGGTACATTGGCTTTCCTCTCAGCCAGTCACCTTGAGTGTTGCTTGCAGAAGCCATCAGCGAGGGACTGCATGAGTGCTGAGGACCTCAAGCTTTGATTGTGTGTTTCTTAGAATAGCATAAGAATTGTGGGCCCTTGCTCCATACTGACTCCTCCTGGCTCGGCTGACTCCTTTTTACCTCCTTCACTTGGGATTGCTTCTGGGTCACTGAGACCGGTTCCTGTTGTCATTGTTTGAATGGTTTCCTGGCTCAGGCTGGGGATTCTCCTTTGTAGAAAGCCCATTCAATTCCTTGTAACTGAAAACTGAGCAAAACCACTCCTCCAGCCTTACACCGTGTGGTTTGTGCAACTTTGAGTCTTCCTGGGTGTGGTAAATATCACAGCCCATCACTGTCTCTTCTGGGGAGGTAAAGGTGCCTTCCCCGCTGCCTCCAGTTGTATTCTTGGGCAGAAAAGCCTGACTCTCAGAGATGGTGCATTTGTAGTAGGGAATAGAGGCTGGAAGGGAAAGAGCCTGCAGTGAAAATGCCTACTTCCCTGCAGGACCAATTTGCACCACAGTCCTGGCATCATGTCCTCCATCCCGCACTGGGTCGGTTCTGCCCTGGAAGCTGTCAGAGTTGCTTCTCTGTCTCATAACACACCATTGGATTTTCCACATGAGCTAAAATTCCGTTGGTGTTATTTGCAGGATAGAGACTTCACCCTTCCCTTTCCCATAGGACAAACATAGTGTGCTTTTCCTAGCAAACTTAAAATCCAGATATCCCTGAGAATAAGGATGATTGTAGCAGAGCCTGACTCCCTTCTGAGGACAGCCTTGTCCCCTCAGAAGCACTTTTCCAGCTCCCCCACAGGACTCCGGGATGCCCAGCTCCTCAGAGCTCATTGCGCCCAGGGGCAGCTCCTGCGGGGCGGAGGAGGGCCCTTTGTGTGCAGGGAGTAGAAAGGGTCTGGCAGGGTCCTGCAGACAGTGCAAGTACTCAGGTGCGGCTCTGATTCTATGTGTGGAAAACCAGGCCTTCACTTCCTTTCTTTCTCTGTGTTTCTGGTTCATGCAGACCATGCTTCTGTGGAGCTGGGGAAGTTATCAGGGTGGGTTGTCCTGCACAGAGAGGCTTCCTGTTTGGGAGGTCCTACTTTATCAATTTGCTGGAACCTCTGTACATCGTCTCAGTCGTAGGACTCTCACCTACCTCCACTTACAGACACCGGCGGTATCGTGTGGCAACAGTGTTCTATCCCCAAGGTCGAGTGTCTGGCCCTGTGCTGCTGTCTGGGCACCCGGTGGAGGGGAGGGTGCCCGGTGCTGACAGCTGCTGCATTGGGTTTCAGGTTCTGTAGGTGTTTTTCCTTTTGTCTGTCATCCAACACAGCTCTCTCTTCTGTCTGCAGGTCACAGTGAATTCCAGACGTCCCGGTGCTTGTCCAGGACCACCTGGTGTACCTTGCCCCCTGGGACACCCATCACCGATTGCTATTCATCACCGCCACCCCCACCTCCCTTGTGGCCTCTGTGGTCTCAGTCACCGGCACAAGTTACTTAGCTCGGTAAGATGAGAGCATGTGCTTCTGCTCCCTTGTCGAGTCTTTGCAGAAGGGGAGATGGCACTCCAGGGCCTTGCGATGCCTGAGGAAATCTGACTTGGGACATTGTGACATCTGTCTAGCTTCCCAGCACACACATCTGATGGACTGTGTCATTTCCCTGTCCTGACCTGGGAAACAGGTGTCTCTTGTATAGAACAAAAGAGACTTTTGACAGAATATCAAATGAATTTGAAGTCCCAGTTTGGCAGATGTGCCTCTTGCATGGACCATGTGATGTGCTCTGTGAGGGGTGAAGCACACCCCTAACTTCAGGGGCTCATGGGGTTGCCTCGAGGGGTGAGGGAGGGAGCGAGTGAGGGAGAGAGACATTCACAACAGACAGCTTGTCACCATAGCAGATGTGCCCATGCAGGGCCTCAGAGTGCAGAAGAGGGACACATGAGCCACCCAGGAGTGAATAGGAGGGTGTGGAGGGGAAGAAAGAAATTGAGGGGCTGCCCAGTGGGCGTTTGTTGGGTTCACTCAGATGGAGCTGGAACGTCACTCCCGTCAGGGCGGGCAGTTCAGGCGGGCCGTGTGAATGCAGCGTGAGGTCCACTCAGAGCCACGTGTGTGTGCAGGGGACTCAGTGCAGCCATGCACATATTCCCTTCAGAACCCAGTGCCTCCAGAAAACACTCGGTTCACAACCTCATATGAAGTTCATTGTTCTCTTGGGTTTCTGAAAGTTCTGGGTCTGGATGAAATCTCTGGATATCAGAGAAACTGAAATTTAGCTTGTTTTTTTCAGGATATTTTGTGTGGCTGAAGTTTTCTTTTGCCCCAGTTATTTGAAAAGTGCAGGCAGGATTTAGATCAGCTGAACAGGTGCCTTGCCCTTCAGCATGAGGCAGGTTCTTTGGGGGAAGTCAGGGGTGATCAGGAGACACCCCCTGTAGGACCCCTGTCCTCACACCCCTGCTCCCCCCTGTCACCATGCCCACTGTCAGCTTGGCATCTGTACGTTTATGTCACAAGATCCAATTCCTGATTCTTTGAGTTCTTGCAGTTCATCCCCTAACACCAAGACTCAGTGGGGCCCCCACAGACAACTCAGCGTTGTCTGTGAGCCAGGGGTAATGCTGGTCCCTGACGTCATTGTGAGGAGGGTCGGGTCAAGCACACACATTGTTTTGCAAAATGACTGGGACATATTTCTCACTCAGCATTCTCATAGTTTAAAAGAAAGTGTCTGCACACAGTATCATCAAAAGAGACCTCAGGAAGTCCATTAAATTTAAACTGAAGATGTAAGAGCTCAGGCCCAGAGCTTACCATTCTTTGCTTTAAAGATAAGGTGAAAGATCCCTTTCTTCTATTAAATCTTAGGTCCTACTAGTTAAAGAAGGAAATATAACAATGAGAATGTGCACATTTTGAGATCTGTGTCTGAGATGTGAAAGTAATTATTTTCATTCTGTATAGACACGGACATGCACACACAGACTACAGTGTCCGTCAGAGGCCATACGTACATTAGAGAAGACAAAATCGGGAAAAAATAAGGTCCTATTAAAATAACTCTTTTTGCCTTACAGCACAGTCTATTTGACACCTGAAGAGGCCTCTCAACTGTGGCAATGACGTGTTAAGAGATGTCAGAGGTGCATTAAGGCCCAAATGTTTTCCTACTCCATCCTGCTGCCCCCTCTGGTCTCTCCTGTTGTCACCCCTAATGAATCTGTCACCGTTCTCTCTGTGTCAGTGTCTGCTTCCTGGAGGATCAGTGGTCACACCCTCTTGAGGGCACGCAGTGATTCACGGGCACACAACTCACAAACCAGCAGGAACTAAGATGACAGGGCAGATGAAAAGTTACCCCTTCAGGGCAGCAGTGACCACAGGGGCCCCAGGGCTCCTCCTGGTTGTTGGGTACAGCCTGTGTCTAGATCTAGTGATGGCTGTGCTGCTTCAGTCTGTAAACACTCACTGGGCATGTGGGGCCTGTCTGTCACAGGGGTGTCTGGTCGTGAGACCAGAATGAAGTGGCCGTGTCTCATGGTGAGGAAAGGATGAGGTGCAGGGGGGGGCCATGGGCGTCCAGCAAGAGGCCCTGCACTGACCAGGCCCGTGCCCCCGCCCCGCGTCAGCTGCCTGGCAGCCCCGGCTCCAGGCAGACCCTGAGGGGGGCTGAGGGCGACAGTGCTCTCAGTGAGCCCCGTGAGTGCCATTCATCCTCCCACAGCCTCCTGAATCTGAGGTGGGCGGGGCGCCACCACTGCCAGGGAGAAGGTGTTGGGTATAGAAAGAGTCCACTCCACTCTGTGCCAGCTGTCCCTGGAGCCCACGGGGCCCTCCTTCCAGGTGGGGGAGGCATCCAGCCCTGCAGCAGCTCTGGGGTCCAGGCTGGGCCACAAACAGGTCAAGGTGAGACTGTTGCACTGCACGGGAGGTGGGGGGAACAGCGATGCAGCAGTAAATGCCAGCAGGAGCAGCTCCGTAACCAGGCTCCTCCACTGTGAGCAGGGCTGGGGCTGGAACTTCACTGTGAGGGTGGGAGGGCTGGGAGAGATGTGGCCCTGTGGCCCTGTGGCCCTGGACAGGGCTAGACCTGAGCTCAGGGCCTGAGGGTCTGGGGGGAGAGGCAGAGAAAGACACACGCAGGGAGAGACAGCGTGTGAGTGAGAGAAGGGTGGGGGTCAAGTCCTAGAGAGGGACAGGAGGTGACAAGAGAGGGACACCGGGTAGTGGGAAGCAGAGACAAGAGGAGGCAGGAAGGAAAGAGGGAGCCAGCCCAGGGTGCGTGGTGGGGGACGATGGGCCAGGGTGACTGGGAAGGGGAGTTGTCCCATCCTTCACCAAGCCGTGTAGCTGCCACTGTCAGGGCCGCAGGGACCAGCAGCCTGCCCAGCTAGACAGGCACCATCGGCCCTCAGGATGGGGCTAAGAGCCGCGCCCAGGGCCCTCCGGCCACTTCCCAGGTAAGGAAGACCAGGAGGGCTCTCCCCAGCACCACAGCAGCACCATCTCTAGCTTCACAGAGACCCTGTGAGCAGGCGCCGTCCCATCCCCTGTTCCACAGAAGGGAAACTGAGGCTCGGCCAGCCAGCCAACTTGGCCCTGTCTGCAGGGTTATTCACTTTCCCGATGCTTCTTTCCAGGCAGGCCTATGCCCCTGTCCTAAGAAGGGGGCCTGTGACAAGCCCGAAGCCCTGGGTCCCACCCGACTGCCCTCCTGTGCTGGGTGACCTGGGCAGGTCTCTTCCCCTCCTTGATCCTCGACTGTATGACCAGCGGCCCTTCTCCCCATCTTCCTGGGTAGTGGGACCTCAGCAGGGCCATCGCTCCAGGACTCCCAGGCCCCTGGGTGGGTGTGGGATGAGTTCTGGCTCTCGGGGGAATTCCTTTCTGGGCGGGGCGATGGCTCACGTGCGCTCACCACTTTTTATGGGGTCACATCCTGCTATTTCCGTCTGGAATGGGACTTACCTACCATGGAGCCTGAAACTTGGTTTTCCACATTTTTCTAAATTGGCCCTTGTGCAGAAAAGCGACTCCCCTGGCTGGGGTGACAAACTCAGTCCTGGTGAGTAGGCCCTTCCTACTCCCCTCACCTCGCTGCTGCTGGTCACCCCCAAACTCCAGAGCCGTGCTCACCCCCTTGGATTCCCTGCTTCCCCCTCCCCATGCCAAGCCCAGCCTCCTCCTCCTGCCCCAGAGACCCCTCCTGAGCGAAGTTGTGGGGCCCTCAGGGTCAGGACTCCAAGTCCTGTGTCACGGCAGAGAACACCCCAGCTGATTGGTGACAGGCCTGGAAGCAAGGGTGGGGCCCTGAGCCCCAAGACGGGCTGTGTGGCCTTGGTCAGGTCACAGCCTTGCAGCCCAGCATCACGGCCTCTCACACCCCTCCAGGCCCACGTGCCTGAGATGTCACTCAGTCACACACACAGGCTCCAGCCCCACTCCCCACCCCCATGCAGGCACATGGAGGGCACACATGCACACACAGGGACATGTACACACATACAGGAACATACACACATGCACGGGGACACACACACAGGCACATCCCCCAGCCGCCAGGATGCCACTTTTTCATTATCCTACATGTTGCTTCTGCAATAAAATAATTAAAACATGAATATTCAAATGGTAAATGCTGGAGAGGGTGTGGAAAACAGTGAACCCTTGTACACTGTTGGTGGGAATGTAGTTTGGTACAGCAATTATGGAAAATGGTATGGAGATTCCTCAAAAAACTAAAAATACACTTACTATATGATGCAATAATCCCACTCCTGGGCATATATCCAAAGGGAGCCTTAATACAGAAAGACACCTTCACCCCAATGTTCATAGCACTATTTACAATAGCCAAGACATGGAGACAGCTTAAATGTCCACCAACAGATGACTGGATACAGAAGCCGTGTCATATGTATACAATGGAAAACTACTCAGCCATAAAAAATAATATACCATTTGCAGCAACATGGATGGCCCTGGAAAACATCATTCTAAGTGAAGTAAGCCAGAAAGAAAGAAAAACACCATATGACAACATTCATGTGGAATCTAAAATTAAACAGACATAGAAAACAAACTCATGGTTACCAGAGGGGAACAGGGTGGGAAGGGATACACTGGAAGTTCGAGATTTGCCGATAGTGACTGGTAAATATAAAATAGAGCAACAAGTTTATACTACACAGCACAGGGAACCATAGTATCTTGTAGTAGCTCATGGTGAGAAAGGACATGAAAATGAATATATGTATGTTCATGTATGACTGAAGCATTGTGCTGTACATCAGAAATTGACACAATGTAAACTGACTATACTTCAATAAAATAAAAATTTAAAAACCTGAACATTTAAAACGACCCTTGAGAGAAATGGCCCCATCTCACCAAATTTGGGCAGGAAAACGCTGAGACACTACGGGGAGGAGGAGGGGAGATGATGCTGAGAGGCCGGGGGAGCGGGAGGGCAGCTATAGAGGGGCACCAGGCAGGGGGTGAACGCGGAGAAGAGGGGATAGATGCTCTAGCCCAAGGAACGCTTGCCGGCCAGATGTGTGTTATGGCCCTGTGGCATTTGGACAGGCCAGGGTGGGGCAGGGCTGAAAATGGGCCACGGGCTGACCTGGGCCTCTTTCTGGCTTTCAGCTGGGCTGGGGATGAAGGGACACGTGTGACCCAGCCTCCCCTAGCCAGTGTGAGCTGCAGACCTCCCTGGGCACAGGCTGAGCCGGGAAGGTTTGAAGCTTGGCCCCTGCCTGGGTCAGCTGTGTGCTTTCTGAATGACTGCTGGACCTCTGGTCTACGTGCCACCCCACACTGACAAACGTGCGTACACACACACACACACCCTCCCAGTAGAGTGCCTTGTAGGAGATGCTCCGTGTGGGGCCACCAGGTGACATAAGCTGGCAGTTGGGAAGAGGTACACACAGTGTGTTTATTCCATTTGTACTTTTTGTTTCTTTGGTCAGGTTGGACATATTAACATTTGTTATGCTCCTCTTCATTTTTATGTACTGAAATTTATTTACTTTTTGAATAGAAAATATGACAATTAGGCAAGTTAAATGGCTGAGAAGTGACACACATACACTGGGGTGCATCATGAACCTCCTGGATCTTGGCTAATGATGGAAGTGGACACATGAAGGATTCCCTGCTGTGACAAGTGAATGTGAGCATCTTGAAGCCCAGTCATGTGATGTTTCTACCTTAATGTTCTTTGAAATAAATGATTGCCTCCCCATGTTCCTGCTTTACTGAATTACCCACCGCGTTGGTGAGTCAGCCTCAGATACCAAAACCTGCAAAGTAATACCACATCATATGCTTTCACTCATGAAAAATAAATGCATTAGTTTCCTTTTTTTGAAGTAAATCATTTTAAATTTGCATCTTATATTTGGTTATCAAGAGGCACGCAGAACCCTCCAATTTTAATGAGAACAGTGCTTTTGTGTCTTTTTATCACATATCTGCTTAATGTTAGGTGTGGTGTTGCTAAGTCATATCCACACCTAGTTTTTTTTTTTTTTAGCATAATAGGAAAATCCTGCTTCACACAGGTGCATGGTAGTAAACGAAGCAGTACACAACCTGCATGCCTTGCAACGCTTGTCTACTCCTGACTCAGGCTGCTCCAAAAATCATTTCATGAAAGTTCAGTGAAATTTTGCTTCACCTGGGAATCAGATGTTAAATCAATCAGGCTCATAGTCCCATGACACTAATGAGGTTGGGATGTTACTGTAAATAAATTTCTAACCCAAGCATTATTACCCTTTGTTACAGGAAAATATTAACAGATTTGAAACCCCTGTGGTGCTGCACATCGGCCCTGAAAGTATCTCCATCAACCATAGGACTAATTTCAGTCAAGTCACTGAGTGTAGGAAACAAAGTTTTCGTTTGATGACATTTTATCAAGTACTGTAAAAACTGTCACATTTTCCCCTTGCATTGACAGATTAACCTCATTTAATTTAGTAAAAATATCTGCAAGATATACAAGTCTTAGCAGCCACGGTGAATTTGTTAAACAATCAGATCTTCAAAAAGCAGAATCCATGAAAACCAATCGTTCACGACGAAGCTCAAAAAGTCTTACAAGATCTTTACGTCGGGAAAGCCGCCTCACCTCCGTATTTAGAAGTGCTGTGTGCTGGGCACCCAATTTTTCACATAAAATTTTTAGTAGTCTGGGCTGATGTGGCCAAGCTTCAATATAATTGATGACTTGGACTGCCTGATCGAGCATGTTTTCCAGAGATGCAGGCATTATTTTAACTGCAAGTGCATGTCTACGTAATAGGCAGTGACTCCTGGTGCTTTCGGGAGCCACATATTTTATCCAGGTGACAGCCCCAGCAATTTTCCCGTCCACCCCCCCCGAAGCATCACTACAAACACCAGCACATTTTCCCCATTCAATTTCACAGTTTTGCATAAAGCTGTGGATGCAGTTGAAAATGTCCTCACCAGTGGCATTCTCTGCAAAGATTCACATAAGAGCAGGTCGTCCTCAGTGGACTTGTTAAACCTGCAACAAGCAAACACGAGCAGCACAGCGAGTCCTGAGACGTCGGCTGGATCTGGCAGCTGCAGTGAGAACCTGCCACAAGTTTCCCATCTACAAACAGGCCCTTCTTCAGTGGCAGCAGCTAGAGCCTCAATTCGACCAGCAGCCGTACTGACAGCTGCACTGCGTCTATTTGTCTTTACTATACTGTTCGTCACACATCCGCATCACGACGTCTTTTGCACAAGGCTTGGTGAGCAATTCTCTGATGTATGAGCCTCCACTCAGGGCTGCGTGGTAACTTATACTGCATGATGCTTCTCTAGCGCTTCCATGATCTGTGTTGACAATTTTAGGTGCTGGGGGTTTATTGTTTTCAGGTGAATCAAGATGTTGCTTGAAAAAGATAATGTCTTTGTCTTTATATGCAGCATGTTTCATTTCCAAATGTCTTCAAAACTTACTAGGGGCCAAAGAGCTTTTCAATAAAATTTTCTTACATAACACACACTGAGCATGAGGTGCAAATCTATTTCCAAAGGAAGTAAATCCAAAAAACAAATAACTTTCCTCATGTTTTCTTCTTAGTGGTTTCTTACTAAATGTTGTTATTTTGTTGGAATTGGACATAAACTTGACCCTGGAAAGCTCACTTCCTGAATTTCTAGAAACGAAAGGCTGCAAGTGCTCATCTTTACTTTGTAATATTCCTACCTTGTGATCACTTGATTCAGACACAATTTGATAACAAAAAAGATTCTACTACTTGTTTAAGTCTTCCTTGTTTCAGCAACAGATCCACAGGCAATGTGTTTGTGGTACAAAACATGGCTAATTTAGAATAAACATTAAGTATCACAAATGTGTTGAAATTATAAGACAGGACACAGAAGATGAGCCATCATCAAAGAGATGATGCCAAGCATCTCATCAGTGACTGTTAAGTGCTGCCTGGGCATAAAGGCACAGGTGGAGCATCGCATGGTCATGTATCAGGTGATCTCTCACTCGATGTCCTGGTGCTCTCAGGCATGGGACACCTTTTCTTAAAGGTAGGTTATCACATAAAAATAAAAGCCATAGCAATGAGTTTGGTAGTCTTAAACTTTTATTTTAAAATAAATTACAAAGGAAAAATTACTGTTAGCATGGATCTTTTTCCCACACTTATTAACTTAGACAATATTAATATTCTGCAGAAGACAGTTTGGGAACCATTGGGCTAAGAAATAATGAAGAGATCATAAGTGTATTTTTAAGGAAGGGACTTCGAGTTCCCATGGCAGGGGCTGGCAAACTTTTCCCTAAAGGATCATATGGTAAATATTTTTTACTCTATGGGGCCACACAGTCTGTGTTACAGCCACTCAGTTTTGTAGCTGTGGCAGCAGCCACAGGCAATACGGTAAAGAATGGGCACAGGGGTGTCCCAATGCATCTCTATTTACAAAAGCAGGATGGGGCTAAAATTTACCAACTCCTTTCATGGATACAGGATCCCAGACTCTCTTTTAGCTTTCTGCTGCCTGCTGCCATTAGACACACTCGTTGTTGACACCATTATACATCTGAAAGCTGCTTTCAGGGCTAGTGACTATTCTGATGAGCTATGTCAAAAACACACAAACACAGTTCAAGATTTTGCAAGACACAGAATTCTGCTGTATCCCAAATACTGTGTGTTAACATTGAAAAATAAACTATAAACTGAAAGTTAGTTACTACTTCTCTGGACTTAAAAGTACGTAAATATTTACAGTATACAGAATAAGACTCATTAAAAGTACTGTATATATTTTACTGGTTACTCTGCATCCCATTATTTTTTTACTGAAGGCTTAACGAAGACCTAATGAAAACATACTCTCTCATTTTAATAGGTTTATTCCTCATATAATAGCTTTTAAAAATCATAATTAAATGGAAAGGTAATGCAAGTTTTAGGACCTCTAAAGAATGCTGGCTTTGTAAGTTTAGGCATTCAGATTTAGGGTCTGCCTAAATATAGCTACTTTTGATTTAAGCTTTATGATTTGGCTGCAGAGTGAGCATGGGCTCCTCGTGTTAGATCCTGACTCTGAATGGCTTTCCTAATGACAGCTAGAGAGCAAGGTACCTGGGTGAGGAGCCCTTCCTTCTGTAATCACACTCTCTGCCCTAGCAGCTTGAAATGCAGACTCTTTCAGAAAATAAAATTCAGGGATAGGGTGGAAGGGGAGTAACCAAAAGCCTAGAATGAGAAAAAGTTAAAACTAGACACTGCAAAAGCAGAACTAACTACAAACCTCTTAGATGACCATTCCTTACAATTGATTTTAGAGCCAGGCAATGCAAATTCTTCTTCACCGTAATGCCGATCTTAAGAGTGAAGTAGAAGGTGCTTAGCATAAGGGAAACACTAATATTTTTGTCCTGTTTACTACCCAGGTAATTTCATTGCTTTGAAATGCTCCCCCTTCCGCTGACTTCATAGAAAGACATTAAAAACTTTCAGAAATAAACCTAACTTTTTAAAGTACAGCCATACCTTAATGTCTCTAAAATTAAGCATTGAAAGTAATCTAAAATGGAATTATACATAGAAGTGTTACACCATGACTTTTTGCTGTAACGACTCTTGTCTCAATAACCAAGCTCCTAAGGTTACTAATGTTTGAGTGACCATTGTTTACTACGTGCCAGGAACTGCTAAATCTTTCATAGATTGGCTCATTTACTCCTCAGAACAAACCTGAGAGTCAGAGACTATCATTTATCCGCCCCCACCAAGCAGGGATAAAGAAATAGACACAGAGGTTAAGCCACCTGCTAAGTTAACACATCTGTGAAGAACTAAGAACAGAACCCAAAAAGTTCACCTACAGAGCCCACGTGCTAGTCTCTGCTGTGTGTCCCTGAACACTCCTAACTTCCAAAGCACTCGAAACACCTGGTACCAGGGGTTGGCTGGTGCAGAGAGAAATGACCAATGATGGGTCGCAGCTGCCAGGAAATCAAGGGTCTCAAACTGGTGGCAGCAGCGGCAGCAGGCCCTGCTTCTCCATTGCTAGGAGCAAATGAGACTGTCCTTCCACAGTCCCGAACAGAATTTGGTGACAGAGAACTTTATGGAGCCGTTCGCTGGGTGACCTAAAAGCTTAGGATCCCTCTCCTTTGCTGCCCGAGAAGGACGCAGCGGAGTAGGAAGCTTTGTTATCAGGAAGGGGGGCCTCATCCCCACCTCTTTAGAGGTGCTTCCCCGAATCTCTTGAGGACAGAGATCGTCCTCTTTAAAGTTTCTGTTTGACTCCCTGAAAATGGCAGGGTGGGGGGGACCCTCAACTTTTGTCTCTTCCGGTTAAGCTGACAGGTAGCACAACCCACTCACCCCCACCTCAGGCGGTTCTGGCTTTGAATAACACCCTTGGGGGCAGGAAGGCTGAGGAAGAGCGCAGTCCATTCACAAAGGCAGGATGGGCACGGACACCCCATCCAGCATCTGAATGCTTTTTTCAACAGTCACCTCAAACTGCAGCCTGGGCCAGCTGTCCCTCGGCTTCTCCTTGTCACAGGTGCGAGCTGCCCGCGACAGCTGGGGGCTGGCTTTCCTTCGGAGTCCACCCTCGCCTGCGGAGCTCCTCTTATGTCCCTGGGCGGTGGTCTCAGCTAACAATCACAGGAAAAGGACACTATCTTTCTCCTTCGTCTCCATCAGTGATGGCGAGAACCGTGTGGCTGGGCTGTGGAGCCTGCGGCCGCCCTTTCACAGAACGCAAGGCAGCCTCTCCAGAGGGCCACCACTGGGCCACTGCGGGGCTGCGGTCCCTCCCGCATCCGCACCCAGGCCTGAGCAAGGTCAACAGCCAGTCCTCGCGGAAGGGAGTGGGGAGGAAAGAAGTGGGGAGGGGAAGCAGGGGGGAAGGGGGAAATGAAAACAAAACAGAGGAAAGAAAGGAGGATTCGGGGCCGGGTGATGCTCTCAGCTCGGGGATATTGCCTGTGCCTTCTCCGCAGACATCCATTCGCAGCTGGGGCAGCCGCTCATCTGAAGACACATTTAGCGCTCTGGGGCACCCAGCTTCCCGTCTTGCACTAGCTTCTTGAACTCGCCAAGTTTCGTGATCCTTGCAGCACTAAGTTCTCACACCTTGAGGGTGAAGTCCTCCTCTTCAGGGCTCCTGACGAGGCTGTGACACCAATAATCCCATCCACACTCTCCCCGGAGAAGGGAGAAGAGATGGTTTAAGGACATTTTCCCGAGTGTGCAAACGATGTTTCCATTTCTATCTCCGGGGAAATTTTTGTCACTTGACCACATGCAGAGACCTTCAAAGGAGTCTGGAAATTATGATTTCTTTTTTTAAAACTGAAGTAGAGTTGATTTACAATATTGTGTTAGTTTCAGGCATACAGCATAGTGATTATATTTCATTCTGGGTTATTACAAGATATTGGGTATAATTCCCCATGCTGCACTGTAAATTCTCATTGCTTATCCATTTTATGTTCGGTAGTTTGTGTCTGTTAATCCCATATGCCTAATTTGCATCCCCCTTTTTGGTAACCATAAATCTGTTTTCTATATGTGAGCCTCTTTCTGTTTTGTATATAGTTTCATTTCTATTATTTTTTAGATTCCACATGTAAGTGATATCATATAGTATTTGTCATACAGTGTTTGTCTTTCTCTGTCTTACACTGGGTCTATTGAGACTTGTATTTGAGATTCAGATTCTAAAGGTGAGGTGAGACTAGTTCAGAAAATGCAGTCTTAAACATGCCCAGCAAAGATCATTCCTTACATCGTATGTTCTGGTTCCCTATGGCTGCGTGCTAAGCCATCTCAAAGCAATAATCCTCTCTGTGTTCAGGATCCATGGGTCAGGACTTTAGGTAGGACTCAGCTGAGTGATGCTTCTGCTCCCGGGTTTGACTGGGGTCACGCAGTGGCATTCAGCTGGCAGCAGCCAGTCCCTAGTCTGAGGAGGCTTTTTCCACGTGCCCGAGACTCTGGTGGGCACAATATGAAGGTTGGCTGAGTGGGCGTGCTGTCCCTCCCCACGCATTCTCAGGGCTTCTCCACACAGTCTCCCCGTCAGGTAGCTGCTCTCTTACCTGGTGGCTTAGACGCCCAGAGCATGCGATCTTTGCAAAAGGGGAAACTGTCGGGCTCTTAGCAATCAAACTTTGAAACTGGCATGACAAGCCTTCAAATGCAAGAGAGGAGACACGGGATACAGAAGCCCCATCCTGCTGGAGGGATGGCCAGACAACTGTGCCATCCTAAACCCGCCCTCCGGGGGGGGAGGGCTCAGCAGGGTCCTTGTGCTCACTCTTATGAAGTCTGAATCACAGCGCTCAGACTGTAAAAGGAAATAAATAAATTTTTAAACATCAGGTGTAAGAAATACCCTGGAGAGTTTTCCTAGATACAGATGACTTATAAAAAGCTAAGCTATTGGTTGTATCTACATTGTAGGATTTTTCACAATTTAAATTTTAGGTTCCGGAAGTAATTACCAAAGTTTAAAAATATTTAATGTCCTTTTGAGTACAAATAGCCTGTTATCTTCCTCTTGAGTTAGTCTGAGTGAAAAAAAATCTAGGGTCACATCTTTCATAATACAGTTTGGATACCAAGCAACTGGATGTTCGGGGTATATGTTGTGTGTATTTCTAGTTTAGGAAGAGATTAAAAGGACAGGTGAGTTGTCGCACATCAGTGTGCCATTCCTTCTGGGATGAAAATGAAATTTTAGACTTCTAATTTGGTGTTAGATGCAGAAAACAAAATAACCTCAAAATAAACATAGAAGGCTGACCAAGTGTCATCCAAGACCATTACAGCTCCAGAGACACCCCATAAACCATATAACCTTCTTTAGTTAAGTACACACCAGAAGAGTTGTTCTTTGTTGACTGGACAAGTCTTTTATTACCTTGTAAGTAATAAAATAAGAAAGAGGCCACTTCTGAAAGTTTTATTTGGAGATCCTGAATTTATCTTTAACCATTCATTCTTAATTAGAGGTCACCTGTACTCTCCATTATTCCAATCCTTCATTTTACTTTGAAATAATTTTAGACTTTCAAAAAGGGTAAAATATTACAAATATTGTCCATATATCCTTTACCCAGCTCCTCCAAAGACTAATGCCTTATAAAGTCATAGTGCAGTCATCAAGACCCAGGAAATTAACAGTAACAAGGCATCACTAACTAACCTAGAGGCTTTATTCGAGTTTCACCCTTCAGTCTATGAATGTTCCTTCTCTGGTCCAGGACACACCCTGGGTTTAGTCATCAGCTGTCCTCAGTGTCCTCCAATCTGGGGCAGTTCCCAGCCCTCCTGTCCTTCATGAACTTGACACTTTGGAAGAAGAGAGGCCATTTTGTCTATTTTCCCTCATTTGGGTTTGTCTGACTTTTCCTCAGTTTTATGTTTAAATTGCCTTTTTTTTTTTTTGCAAAAACACCAGAGAAATGGCTCTGTGCCTTCCTCAGTGCCTTATATTGAGGTGTATGTGACATTGATTTGTTTCATTATTGGTCGTGTTAAATGAAAACTTGACTAAAATGACATCCAGTAGGTTTCTTCACTATAAAATTAGCTTTTCTATTTATAATTATAAAGTATTTTGGGGGGAGACATAAACATGTGCAAACATCCTTTTTCCCATTATACAGAAGTTTTGGCTACAAGTTTTGGCATCCATTGGTGGTTTTTTTCCTGCCAAAGTTATTACAGTGGTATATGCCAAAAAAAAAAAAGATTTTCTATTTCCATTATTTTTATACATGTATTAATTGGAAATACTACTTATTGCTTAAAGGAATTCTGGATTTTATTTCCCATCCTACTGTGGCTTGATTATAACAATGATTACATTTGAAAATAATACTGAGTTTAGGTTTTGTTTCCCCTCTGTTTTGGGGTAGCTATTATTAGCCTTACTTTGATCTATTTGTTATTAAGGCCATTTTGTAGGGAAGTGTTAAGGCGATTCCATCTTCTTTCTACCTGTCTTTTCCTCTTTGTCTCTAAAACTTAATTTTTTAAAACCATACTACCTTTTTATTTTCCACTTTTTTTCTCTATCATTTCTTTCATGTGGAAGATATTAACCATAATGTAGAAGCTTTGGATGTGATACCATCTGAAGAGAAATAAATTAATTAACAGAAGAGAAGAAAACAGTATTTTATTTTGGTTTCATTTTTTGAGCCAGAAAGTTGACACATTAGTGAGATGAGAGAAAGCAGCTTGGCATGCCAGAATGATCAATAACTTCCACAGCCCCTAGGAAACAGGTCGGAGGCAAAGTTCAAACAAACCAAGGGGCCAGTAGGAAAGAAATTAAGTACACAAGTTCGAAACAGAATAACTGGTCCCTGGAGGATTTTTAAAACAAAAGAATTTTAACTGAATCTTGAAATGTTTCTGACATTCCTTGAACAAGAAGAGAAGTAGCCCTCAGGCCACAGACAGAGTGTTTTGGGGAGACTGGGAGACATCTGTCTGGAATCCCACTACCAAGAGCAGAGTGAGGCCCGGATGCTTGTGAAGACGAGGAGCTGGCTTGACTGAGACTCAAAGGATGATGGTGGAAGAATGGTTTCAATTAAAAGAGGGAAAAGACCTGTAAAGTATGTTTATTTTCATCTGAAGAAGAGTTAAGGACATGTATCTAACTAACTAACTCGCTAAATAAATAAATAGAGCAACAACAACAACAACAACAAACCGAATGAATATATGTGTGTTCATGTATAACCGGAAAATTGTGCTCTACACTGGAAATCGACACAACACTGTAAACTGACTATGACTCAATAAAAAAAGTTAAAATGCTGCAGGATGTAACCTTGTGAACTTGTCATTACCTATATCTGTGAATAAATCTAAAGGATAAATTCTTAAAATAAATAAATAAGTAAATAAAATAATCTTTGAAAAATTCCCATGCAATCTCCATTGAGCAAAATTGTTGAAGCAAAATGTTTTCATTGTGTGATTGAGATTGTCTCTCCTCAAAGGATTCCTGCTTTTCAGTGTATCTATTCACTTTCCTTTGTTCACTTTGGTATAAGTATTCAGTTTCCTTCTTTGGACACTAATGCTTGACTCAGGCCTCTCTGTACACATTCTAGCACCACAATCTTTTCTCTGAGAGCATCTCTAGTGTGATAGAGCTCAATTTCTAGGCTTTTGAATTGACTTTCAGCTTTAGAAAGTTGCTGAGAAAGCACTACATTATCTTTCAGATTAGATCTTAAAGTATGAAGTAACATTATACCTGAATTAGAGTTTGGTGACATAAAATAAAAACCTAGTATAAAATAAAACCAATCAAAACCAAAATTTGATTGCCTTTGTTATCCATTGGTAGAAAACAAATTTTACTTGATTCTTATGTGACTTAAGGGCTCTGTTTTGCTTTTATGGTACTCAGTCATAAGTTTTATTTTGGCATTCTATGTGCAAAAAGAAGCATATGGAGGCTTTAGTAGGTTTTGAAATTATTAGTTTTCTTTATGTTTAAACAATTACTAATTGTATAATAAGTAGTATAATTTGCTGAAAGAACTGCCAAATACTTCCAAAAGAATGGAGATTAAAAAAACAGTACTCTACTGAAAGTTACTATGTAATTTTAAATTATGCGATCTAGACATATATTAGGTGATAGCAAAAAGAGAAAATTAAAGGATTAAACGAGCTTATTAGTGATATGTAAACATACAAATTCCTAACTCTATTATTATAGTGTACATAAATGACATTAAATAATGAAAATAGAACTATAATATTTTAAATATGCTTTTATTTATGTTTTACATAATGTAAAATTCTACTAAATAAAGCAAGTTGGCCAAAAAAAAAAAAAAAGGAAAGAAAAAAAATCATTTTGTCCTGTAAGTGAAAGCAATCATCCCTTGCTCTCTGGAAGGCAATTTCCAGGGCTCTCTGCTAACTTTGATCATGACCGTAGGTGGCAGTAGTCAGTCTAGAGCGGTATGATTCAACTTCTGTTTCCAGTCTATCTTTGCTTTGCTTTTCCTTCTCCAGTTTAGTGTTTAGCATTGAGTTCTCAGCTGTCAGACCATTAAGCTGTCCACTATATTGGAATATTGTTTTTATAAATGTTTCCTCATTCCATTTTATTGCCTTCTGGAGATCATTATTTTTTCCTTCATAATTTCCATGTCCGCAAAACAGTTATTTTCCTTTTCTCATTTCTGATTTTTTTTGTTTTTCTTTCTCATTTCAGCATGGCAATTTCTTCTTGCAACAATTGGTTTTTATCAATTTGTCATGACTGTGAGAAACCTAAGTAAAACAAAGGAGACTTTTAGCTAGTACTTAATAAACTGACACATCACAATTTTCTCTGGAATGAAAGACTAATCTCTATGTCTATATAATGAAAAGCTTGCAATAAGCGGACATCCAACTGGAAAAACCAAAGTTGGATACACGTCTCAAACTATACAAGCAGAAATCTCCCAAAGTTGAAAAATTTAACTGAAGACAATGAATCCATGAAAGTAAAAAGGAAACCACAAGAGATTTTTTAAGAAGCTCAGAATTAGAAAAGCCTTTCTCTGAAATACAACAAACCCACAAGGCTTAAAATAAAAGATTAATAAATCTGACTACACTTAAAAATTACATCTGATCTCTAAACTATACAGCTCCCCTCACAGTAAGAGCCTTAGCTCTGTATATATTTGGACAGAGCAAATTTCCTAAAAAAATTTTTCCTGATAATATTCCATAAATATTCTCCCTTTCTAACAATTTTATAGTGAGTTATAAGAATTACATCTACTGATATGTGATAACTCTAATTGTACTAAGCATGTCTACAAACATTAGTTAACTCATTTAGCTGTGACAGTTCTGGAATAAAGAGGTTAAAAATACAAGCAAGCTGCAAGGTTTTCCCCAGGGCTTCTGACTCCACGACTTATCCTTTTATACCAAACCAAAGCTATTTCTCTAGGACAAATATATTAACATGAGAGAAGCCTTCTGTTTCACTAATGGTAAAGAAGGTAAAATTTACAGAGCTCTTCTTTAAAAATCATTAGATTATTTGCTGTTGCAATAACTTATGACCCTTCATAATGTTTATAACAGTAATAGATGTGAATAGGGGGAAACAGTGAACTGTTTTACTAAAAATAAAATACTAACCAATAAGTTATCACTACATATAGATTATGGCATGTCTGTCACTGTTTTCAGAAGCTCCTTGCACTGAAATAGGACACCACGGGGAGCAAAGTGTTACTGTCATCACATGTAGGAGAATGATGCCCAGGACACGGTCTCTGAACTGGCCATACATTTCCTTCTTGCCGTCAGTGGAAGTGATGAACTAACCTTTCTATTCATCTATCAAGGGAGTGGAATCAGTGCCCCAAACTAGAATGTCTGACTTTCATTAGTCGCAATAGTTTTGAGATGATGGAAAGTTCATCAATTCCTCTGGAAAACATGAAAAGCCTCTCCTTGGATGAGGCCATTGTGAACGTCACTACTTGACTGTTGCAGGCAAATGGATGTGACTTAAAAATATTACTTTATCCAATGGACCAGAAATGCAACCCCCTAAAAAAAGTATACAAATACAGGCTTTAAAAACCCTCTATACTTTCTGTAATGTATAGTATCAGGTTTTTTTTAATATGTAAATATATAAATTCATACACACACGTTTGAAAATGACTGAAGAAGACGTCAGCACTCATTTCCTTATTTCTGTCTCCTTTTGTTTGGAGAGGTGATCAGTCAGGATTTCACCTTGTAATATTCTGGCACTCTGCTCTCAAGAAAGTTGCTTCTTAATGTTGTTTCACTCTTCCACAACCTGGAGACACACTTCATTAGGTTTTTGGTTCCCATGAAAAAGAAGTAAAAAAAAAAGTTAAAAAAGTGGAATCTTAAAAAATGTAATCAAAACACTGTTTAAAGGACGCAGCCTTTTTAAGCACAAGGTTCTTTATCACACATGAAAACTCAGATCTTAAAAAATCTATTACCAGAAGGAAAAAGTTAACTCAGGGGACCTCAAAACTCAGTTTTCTCCTTTGGAGATAAGTGCCAGATTTTTTGCTGAGGGTTCATATTACCTCTATGAAACTGTTTTAAAACCTAAGGTTTATATAATCACATGATGTTTCATAAAACTTTGGTAGAGATATTGGGGCTTCAAGTCAATAATGTGTCTATTTTATTATCACCCTGGTTTTTGATTTTTCATTTAATGCTACCCCAAAGCTCTGGTCACTGGATAAAAATATTTCTAACAAAGAACAGAAAGGTGAATACACTTAATATTTAAAAGCCTCATATAATTGTTTAGGAAAAGATGACCATGGGTAAACCCCACCCCTAACTAAACTGGTAAACATACTGTTTGCAAAAGAAAAAATACAAGCAAAAACAAGCATATAAAAAGACTCATTTCAATGTGATCAAATAATGTAAATTAAAATGACAGGGTGATTCCACATTTCGTTTATCCAACTGGGTAAATATTTAAAGAAATTATGATTCTCAGTGTATGGGAGCACACTGTATGCTGGCCAAATTACAGTCATGTCATAAGTATTCCCATGCATTATTGGGGTGGCTACAAGTAGGTAAAAATTTTATAGAGGGTAATTTGATCTTTCTCAAAAGACTTTAAATTATATACATATTTGTCTAAGTGACCCCAAAATAAAAGTTTCACCTAAATAATTCATTGAAACACACACTGCAGTTGTGCCAAAGCAACAACCAATTCCCTAAACTTGACAAGAGAGAAATAATTAAAGTAAGAATGAAGTAAATTAGGTAATTAAATTAAATTGCTACATCCATATCATTAGAAGAATTTGCTGGAAGAACACAACTGTTATTGCAGAAACAGATGCCTCTAGTTAAAAGACAGAACCCAGTTTAGATGCATTTTTGCATTTAAGATCCAAAAATATAAACCTAGTATGGGGCTCAACAGTCATTTCCTTTCCCCAAAGAGCTATAACATTTCTCACCCAGCAGAGGTCTGGCCCCTGAGATGCAGGAAGTTATATTTAGAATTTAACAATAATGCCCCTCTGCCTTATGTACAGGAAGAGAGTTTCTCTGGTAATGTAGAAATTTTAACTTCAATTATTATCTTGGAATCTGCAACCCTTGGTTGCTTAATTAAATATGTTTGGTTTCTTAACTAGCCTTCCTTTTTCATATTTTTTGTGAACTCATTAAGTAAAATAGGGCACTTTGCTTTAGAAATTGGCACAAATTATATGCATAAAGAGCACAAAACAGCCTTAACTCAAGGCAAAATTGTGGAATTATTAACATGTGTGTTTGGGGTTTGCCCTGACTTTGTCTTACTCTATTTCTTCCAATCTTAGTTTCCAAATCTCTGGTATTTGACCCAGCTCATCCCAGATGTATTTCAAGTAATAATTGCCTAAGAAATCCTTATTTTTCACTATTAAGTCAAACACAGAGGATGCAAATACAGCATGACCTCACGTCCACTTGCCTGTGTGTTTTATGCCCATATGGTTGTGTGTGTGTGTGCGTGTGTGTGTGAGTTAACAGGAGTCCTCTAGTGGAGATGGTTTTATTTGTTCTTTTCATTCTCTTCTTTGTTTTTATTTTATTCTGAAAAGCTGAATAATATTCCATTGTATGTCTGTAGCACATTTCCTTTATTGACTCATCCATCAGTGGACATTTTTAGATTGTTTCCCTATCTTGGCCACTGCAAACAGTGTTGCAATGAATATGGGGGTGCAGACATTTCTCCACGATCCTGATTTTAATGCTTTTAGATAAATACCCAGAGATGGGATTGCTGGACCACATGGTAATTCCATTTTAATTTTTGAGGAACCTCCATACTGTTCTCCATAGTGGCTGCACCATTTTGCATTCCCACCAACAGTGCACAAGGGTTCCAATTTCTCCACATCATTGTCAACACTTGTCTTTTATGATAGCTTTTTTTTGAGGGCATGTCACGTGCCAGGCCCTGTGGTAAACACCATATATATGTATAATGTCCTTTAATCTGCAAAGGACCAAGGATGGAAGTTGCAGCTTGTGGAGGTTAGAGAGTAGTCAAGGGAAGACAGCAATGTTCAGTGTTGAGACTCAGGCTGAGGCATGAGGCCAGTTCTCAAAGTATAGCATTTACCAGTCCTTTGACCCTTGCGAAGCCTTGCTTCCTCAATTTTACTTTATTATTTTAATTTTTTGAAAACATTTTTTATTTTTTATTTAAAGAAAACTTTCCCCCTTAATAGAGGCACTGGGGATTGAACCCAGGACCTTGCACAAGCCAACCAACCAACTCATTCTACTACTGAGCTAGATCCACCACCCCAACTCTAAATTAGAAATATTAATAGTACATCTCTAAAGTACTGTTTATACATTTATTTAGTATAACCCTTATACTAAAAGATAATTATGAGAATTTTGTGAGAAAACATATATTATGTACTAAGCAAAATGAGGAAAGATTGGAGATTGCTACACTACTATAATTTTTATTGTTAAGGCCTGTGCTTTTATCCACTTCCCTTTTTGTTTCAACTGGAATGCTATACTTGGTTTTAATATATGTGGTTTTTTTGTTGTTGTTGTTTGTTTGTTTATTTGTTTGTTTGTTTTTGCTTAATTCCACTTCTTGGGTTTAGTGTCTCCCATTGAACTCGAGAAACATCAACAAATAACACCTTTAGGGACAATAAGCTGACATTCCGGGGAGTGGCCCAGCATGCAGAAACACTCAGTTCCATAGATGCTCTTCTATCTTTCAAAAATATTTGATTTTTGAAATGCATAGTAACAGCAGACAAAAGACTAACTAGAACATTTTTGTACATGTATGACAGAGGATTTATGGAATTAATATCCAAAGAACTTTAATAAATCACTAAGAGACAAATTTTCCAACAGGAAAATGGGCAAACGACATAAAGCAGTTCATGCCAAAAAAGAAATGCAAATGGCTAATAAACATGAACAAGTTTTACTCTGTAACATTATAATGATGTGATCATTTTTGTTCATAAAATTGGCAAAATTTTAGAATAATCAGAATATCTGTTGCTGGCGAGCATGTTATAATTGAGCAATTGTACACTATTGTTGGCAGCATAAAATGATATAATCTGTTAATAAGAATAGCTGTTTCTAGAAGAAAGTTTGTATGTATTCAAAGCCTTAAAAATTTGCAAGCCTTTTGACCTAACAGTTCTACATCTAAGAATATCTGAAGGCCAAAATTAGATGAGTGGAAAGCTGTGTATGTATAGGGATGTTCATGCAGCTGGATTTATAATAATAAAAAATGAGAAACAACCTAAAAATGCAGTAATAGGTATTACAGTGATTATTAGCAAACACAACATTGTTCAGTGAGATGGAAAAAGCTTTTTCAAGTGATATTATTGAAGCCAAAAAGTCAGACCCATGCTATGTTTATTTAAGAAGAAAAAGTGTGCATATAGCCACAGAAAAATATTGGAAGCACAGAGCTCAAAATTTGGAAGCAACTGTCTTGGCCTGTAGAATTACAGGTCTTTTTGATTTTTCTGCAATGAGCATGTCTTCCATTTTAGTTGTTATCGCTGCATGACAGACCATAGTCAATTTATGGTACAAAGCAGCAGTCATTTTCCTATGTTTACAAGTTCTGTGGGTCAAGAATTTGGAAAGCTCAGAGCAGGGGCAGCTTGTCTGCTTCGTCATTTCTCACACTTCAGCTGGGAGGACTTGAAGTCTGGAGTGTGTCTCCACAGCTGGGGGCTGGAACTATCCAATGACTTTCATTTGCATGCCTGACCCCTGGGCTGGGAGGATCTGAAGGCTGCTCTGTCTGTTGGAGCACCTACATGTGGCCTCTCCATGTGGCTGGGCTTTTTACCTGGCGGCTGAGGGCTCCAAGTGTGAAGAGTACAGTGAGCAAGGCAGGCGCTCCACTGCCTTTTCTGATTTGGCTTTGGAAGTTGTATTATGGTTTCCCCTGCTACTTCTGAGTAGGAGTCACAAGCTCATCCATATTCAAGGGGGGAGAGACAGAGACACCATCTCTTGGTCACATTGGAGAAAAGCAGAGTGGGAGGTATTGTTGCACACATCTTACTTTTGCAATTAGGGAAAAAAACTCCATAAATATTGTTGCTTTAAAAATAAAAGCTTGTTATAAAATACCTATGAGCCTAATTACCTGGGGTTCAGATTAGAGAACCATTTTGCATAATTGTGTTGAAAGCAACCTTCTTGAGCATCTGTGTGTTGTTCCCTGCATCCTGGATGAGTTTCCTGTCCCTGATGAGTTCCTGTGTGTTGGCACAAGGTTAGAATTGGAGATAAGTGGGTGCAGGGTTGTCAGATACAATTTAGAATGTTTAGTTAAATTTAAATTTCAGATAAGGAACAAATGAATGTTTAGTATAAGTATGTCCCAAATTTTGCATGGACCATACTTACACCAAACAATTACTTATCGTGTATCTGAAATGCAAATTCAACTGGATGTCTTACATTATTGTTTTGCTAAACCTGGCAGCCTGAAGGGGGGTGGGGGCAGCAGACATGGGGAGATCAGCCTGAAGGGCCACAGTCACCTTCTGCCTCTCCCTCTGCTGGGCAGGGAAGGGGGGAACTTTTGGCAGCAGTGTGGGTTTCTATTTTCAGCATGGGCGTCAACACAGTCTCAGAATAGAAGAGGGTGAGAGATGGAGTGAGGGAAAGAATATTTTCCAACATGTGAGAGGAATCAGCCACTAGAGGCTGGAAACCTGGCCTTGATTCCTGGACTTGTTGAAAACTCATGATGACCTTGGATAAGTCACTAAATTCCTCTGTGGCTGATTCCCTGGTGTGAATCGTACATAGGGTTGTTGGGAGGATGGATATAGTGAGTGAAACTACTTAGAAAAATCTAGAAAAGCAGACTTAATGCGTTGGTGCTGGTTCCCTCTTATTCTGGGCCTGGGCTGCACAGGACAGTGGGAGGCACACCTGAGGGGTCCTCTGCAAGCTTTCCCACTCAGCACACATCACTGACTTAAACAAAACATCCCACCAAAGTGTTGCTTTTTCACGACCATCATCCCTGCTCCCATCATGAGCTACGTGAACCAGGCCAGTAGCAGGCGATCTTTTTAATGACAGGGTTAAATGCGTCATTCAGTCCTTTTTCTTCTTGTTTACAGACGGACTGTCTGAACTGTAGAGTTCACCCAAGTTAGAGGCTAAAGTGCTCTAAGAAGTTACATTCTTCCAGTTAACCAAAAAAATCACAGGGATATAATGTACAACACAGAAAACATAGTCCATAATTTAATGATAGCTTTATATGGTGTGCAATCTATAAGAATCTGGAGTCACTATGTTATAATAAAACTAATTTAACATTGTAAGTCCACTATACTTCAATGAAAAGAAGAAAAGAGCTTAAAAAAAAAAGCTACATTCTTTTTCTTCTCTCTCTGCTAAGATGCAAATTCCAGTAGCTAAAATTAAGAGTAGTGAATTTATGCTTGTTTCCAAAAAGAGATCTGGCCAATGGCAAAGTTTTTTTTTTTTTCTGTTTTCTTGTTGTTGTTTATCAGTTGCTAGGTAGAAAAGAATCCTGTATAGCTGTAACCTGGCGGAGTTTTACAAAGCAAGAAAAAAGCAGGCAGGCTGCTCTGCTAATGAGAGGAAATCATTTTTACGTCATTGTCATAAAGGCAGAAGAGACAATCAGTTTTTTATTGTTTGTATTGTTGGTGATTTAACTGGAGCAGAACTTCTATTAATTATGAACCAGTTGTTTGAAATCTTCAAACTCGTCCCCCCTGCAATTCTAGCTCTTAGCACTGAGAGCATTCATTGTTCAGTGACTACTCCATACTTGCTGAGTGTTAATTTAGTGAAAACAAACCACCCTTAAGAAAAAGTCACAGTAAGTTCATCAAAAATAAATAAATTCAAACAATTTTAAGGATACCCTTAGATGGGTATACGTTCAGTTCAGCTCCATGTGTTTGTCTTTTTTTCAGCTGTAGCACTGTGGATGGGGCATATACAAGGAGACTATGTCTAGAACTATGGCTGAGGTCTGGTCTGGCCATATCCTTAGTTATAGAAGAAAGTTGAATACATATATATGTTACTAATATAAAAGCGCTGTATGATACTTAGTCAAGAGGAAATGTTTATGTTAAAAACAAATTACTGGCCACAATTAAGGAAATAAAATCTTTAAAAAATAAATTCAGGCTCTAGAATGTGTGCTTATGTCACTAGAAGTTTAATGTAAACAATTGCATTCACAAAATATTCTTTGTAATCATAGTTTTACCATGTGCTGGATGACATCATTACAACTGTTCTGGAAGACCAGTGACTAAAATCATTTCTCACTGGAATTGTTTACTGGTTACTTGTGGGCTATTTTATGATGAGTTAGATTCCACTTAGACTGTATCTAGATTCTGCTGATTTTTTTTTAACATTTTTTAATTGAGTTATAGTCATTTTACAATGTTTAGATTCCACTGATCTTGCTTGTACATTAGAGTGCTACAGAGGTGAGACCTTGTTCATCTTGTTCCCCAGGGCCTGGCACATAATCAGTTCAGTAAATACTTGATGGACACAATGCAAGGACTGATGAGTTGTAGTTTCTTAAACTTGGATCTTATAACCGTGGCTTAGAGGTTAAGTGAATTAATTCCTCAAGGTCACACAGTAAAGATGGCACAGGGATTCTAGCCCCAGGACCCCAGGGCCATCTTAACCATGATGTTCAATTGCCTGTTATGGTTAATTGTGATGTTTAATTGCCTTTAAAAATGATCCATAGATACTTGTGTGTATATGTATATAGGTGTACATATATTTAATATAAAATATTAAATGTCTTAGAATTCAGAGTTATCTCATGAGGCTTGGGTACTCAGTGGAGGTTGGAAGGATTGACCTTAAGAATGGGAAGCAATTCAATAAAATGCTTCAACAGAATGGTAATGGAGCATCTCATGAAGGCAGAACGGGGTAAGCAAGGTGAGGAGGTGGGTAAGCGCAGAGTTCCTGCGGGAGAGGAATGAGAGGAAGTTGGAAGGTTTGGTTGGGGAAAGGACTTAGAACCAATTTGTTGTTTTATTTCCACTTGTGTTTACCAGTGTCATGTATGTCAATAAAAAGCCATCTAGACTTAACAGCAGTGAATTATGGATCCTTATAGCATAATAATCTTTTTTTTTTTAAAGAGGCATACTGTTTTTTTTTTTTATCATGTATTTTGTTTCTAAAAAGTATTTTTTTTTTGATGGAGGTATTGGGGGTTGAACCCAGGACCTCATGCCTTCTAAATATGTGCTCGACCATTGAGCTATACCCACCCCTGCCATGCTAATCTCTTGAAAGTTTTCCGGGGAATTAAAATTCGTTTCTCCAAGAGTTTTTATCTTTGGGTCTGAATCATGTCAAGTGCTTTCCGTTGCTCTTTCAAGGACGAAATTCCTTCCACCTCCTTATGCCTGTCCCACTATTCTGCAGCACAGGCGGGGTGACGTGAAGGGGACACAGGCTGCCCTGGCAGCACTTGGGTCTCTGGCAGCCCCTTTGAGGGGGACCTGCCTGCATCTCCCTTGCTTCCCTGGGTGACACCGCAAGAGGTCTGGGCTCCAGCTTTCTGTCACAGAAAACATTTCCTGTAAACAATAAAGCAAAACTCATATCCTTAATGGCCACATTGGGAGGGTTGTTAGCTACTTGCCACACAGCCTGCCCATGCAGATAAATTCTGATTACTGATAATGGTGCATGCCTGGGATTAGAATGATGCTTGCACAGGTTTATATTGGGGTGACAGCTCAGGGGCTGGTGGGGAGAAAAACCCAAGGCTTGTACTTTAAATCCAATTATGTACCACTTCTATCTGAAAGTACTTTTAAAAGTCTTCATTTCCTAAATGTGGATTATTATTCTTTTATCCTTCTGCTCCAAGGACTTTGTAAAATCTTGGAGTATTTGAGACACCTGACAAAAGAAGAGTTTAATTCCACTTACTTAGGTTCATTCTTAAAAAAAAGATTTTTCCCATGACTCTTCCCATTGCAACTGAGTTTTCATTGCTGTTACTCTATTTTGTTGAATTCAAATTCAAAAGAGCTTGAGAGTTTATGGTTAAAAAGTAGGCTTTCCTCTTATTTCCTTAGCTGTTCATTTCCTGTTCACAGGGGCCCTGGAAATGATACACTGTTTCTTGTGTGTGGTTTCAGAGAATTCTACAGCACCCAGAGTGTGTGTGTGCCAGAGTGTGTATTTGTGTATCTCTTTAAAATTTGCACACACACACAAAGGATGGCTTGTGCATGCACCTTGCTTTTTGAATTACATTTATTGGGTATACTGCAGCTAGAACCACCTAATTTGTTTCCATATCAACATAGTATTCCATTTACCCAAGCAGTTCTTTAGCCAGACATTTTGTTGTTTTCAGTGAAAATTCTTGTACAGACAGCATTTGTTACAAGTGTGAGCATAACTGTTGGATCACTTTCTAAATATGGAATTGCCAGACCAAGGAGGATATGCATTAAACATTTTTTATAATATCATCAGTTACAGTATGTCAATTTCTGGTGTATCGCATAATGTCCCAATCATGCATAATTATATATATATTCATGCATTAAATGTTTTGATAAGTATTTCCAGATAGCTCCTCCAAAGAAGTTGTGTAAATTTACATTTCCACCACCAAGACAGGAAAGTGCTAGTTAGCTCATTTCCTCACCAACACAGTGTGTCATCAAATATTTGGTATTTGTAATAATGGCCTCTCCCTGTAGTTTTAATTATCATTTTTCTTATAAGCAAAATTGAGCATGTTTTTATGTGTATAAAAGATCTTTGTATTTCTTCTGAGTGAACTGTTTACCCTTTACCTGTTTTTGGTGATTGGTCTTTTTCTTACTGATTTTAGGCATTCTTTATATGTTAATGAACTACTTGTTGATTGTCTGTGATATTTGTTGCAAATATTTTTCTCATATTTTGTCATTTCTTTTGATTTCATTAATATATTCTTTCACAACTTTTGGGTGCTGTATCTTACTAAAGCTTCCCCAATTCTGAGATTTTAAAAAATCTCCCATGTATTCATCTCATACTTGTGTGTGTTTGTGTGTGTGTGTGTGTGTGTGTTTACACTGAAATCTTTGATTGATTTAGAATTTAGTTTGGTATGTATTTTTTTTTAGATGGCTACCCATTTGTCACTATATTATTTACTAGCTTATCTTTCTTTTCCTTGCTTATTTGAAAGTCCACCTTTATTGTATACTAAATTTCTGAATGAATTTGGGTTTATTTCTAGACTGTATTCTGTTCCATTTGTGATGCCAAGTAAATCTGATAACTTTTAAGGAATTTTTGTAAAATGATTCAGAATTTTATCTATCTACACAGTGTTTCCTATCATGTGAGATGACTGGAATAATCAGAATTTTAAGAGATTTAATTTTTGATTTGTTAAAATTCCTCAGAGACCTTTAGATAAATTCAATGTTTTGAGTCCAACCTTCAGTCAAAAATGCCTCCACTTTGTGCTTGTGAAAAGTTGTGGTCTCCCATGAGAACATTAGGCCTGAAAACAAAACATTTCATGTTGGTTTTATTCATTCTCTTCCTTGTAAATTACTGTTGTCAGCATTACTTTGTGTCTCCTAACCGTATCATTAATGATGAAACTTTCCAATATGTCTCTATTTACTTTTGCTTCTAAGTAAAAATGTAAAAAATTGTGGTAAAATGCACATACCATAAAAACCAGGTTATCCGTTTCTAAGAGTGTCTAGTTCAGTGGCACTGAGCACATTCAGAATGTTATGCAACCATCACCACTGACCATTTACTTTTTGCAATAAATGGTACAACTTGTCTTTTCAAAGACAGAGATCAGCTTAAAATGGTGCGTTCAATCCCTGAGAAGCAAAAGCCAGTCAGTAATTTGAAGCTGATGTGCATAGTGTCTTTCTGGAACACAAATGCATTCTATAAAAGGAATGTATTTCTTGGCTCTAAATGCCAATACATTAAATCTGGCCATTTGGAGATTGATCTGAAACCTGGTTCTTAAACTCTCAGATTCAGCCTGAGCTCAGAGTCAAGCTGTGGCCTCCGCCCCTCATTCCCATTAGGATGAGAAGATACACCAGCCCCCTCTGCTTAGTAGCTGTGATCTTCTGTGTGGAGTTGTCCAAGGCCCAGAGCTTTGTATTTTTTGGATGAAGTTATTCTAATGTTATTGAATTTAATGGTGAAATTTGTCTTTCGCACCTCCTGAATATGTCTCCAGTCCCCTTCTCATCTTGCCTCAGGTGTCGCTCCCACCAAATGAGCTGGTTAATCTGGGACCATCATGTTTTTAATTGCACGTAGACATATGCCGGTGGTGCTCTGAATGAAGGTGCTAGCCGGCCATATTGCTGCTCACGGCCACATGCAAAGCATTATCCAGGCTGGACTCACAGGGCCATTCTTCTGAGTGGAGAGGCACATTTCCAAATTGCAGTGTTGGAGGGACATATGTTAATAAATGGGGCAAGAGAGAGTCAATTAAAGGAAGCTCTTGGCCTCTTGCCGGAGAGTGAGCACTTGGAGCCAGATCAGGAGCAGCTGTGCCATTCTCACTGACAAAATTCTGACCTTCTGCCCATGGAAGAGGCTCTTTTCAGCAGATTGCTGCCGGAATAGAAGATGGAAGGGCCATCGTTGTCTCATTTTCTGTTGTTCCTGCATCCTATTTTGTGCATTCTCTTTGGCTGTGCTTATTTGCATAACTTGTCTCACAAAAATTAAAAATTGTCATCCCATTATGGAAAATCACAGGACTCGACAGATTATATGTGTTACTGGAGTTAATCTTTGCATGAGAAAGGAGTAAAGATTTCCTCTGTCTCCACTTTCTGAATCACGTGGAGAGACACTGGAAACAGGAAAAAATCTGAACGAGTGTCAAACCAACTAATGAAAATTACTAAGTGCAAGAAATATGTCAGAGCATTGGCCGTTTTTTCTGTAGTTGATGGAAAGCTAAATTGGTCAGTTTTCCTCATCTATAACATGAGGATAATAATCGTATCTTCCTTACAGGGTTGTGGTGAGGATTAGCAAGTTAGCAGAGTGCCTGCTGCTGAATCATCCAAGTGCTAGCTAGATGAGTATTATTGTTATTACTGCTACTTCTCTGTCCATCTCCGAGTGTATTCTGAGACATCAGCATTTTATGTTTTCCTTCTGTTTAAGCATTGCTTCTATTTTTTCTCATGAGGCAAAAGGTACCATGATCCTTATCTTATTGTGAAATGAAACACAACAAAACAGCAACATTGTTCCAAATTATATTTCCATTTGGATCAGAGCCAGAGGTTATCTTTCTTTTCTTTTCTTTTCTTTCTTTCTTTCATTCTTTCGTTCTTTTTTTCTTTCTTTCTTTCAACAGTGCTTCCTTTAAGCGTTTATGTTCACAGAAAGATATTTTGGGAGAGAAAATGGGTCCTGGAATCTTACAGCTGGAAGGTTTTCATTCATTCATGCAACTGCCAGGTGCTGTTTCCTTAGCTGGGAACAGGGTTGAGCAAGCAGAGCAGCTGCTACCTCCAGGGAGCTGTCCTTCTAGAGGGGAAGACAGGCAGTAAAGATGGGAACAAGCAGACAAGACAGTGTTAACTCAAAACACCTGTCATAAGAAAACAAAGCAGGCATGTTGATGAAAAGGCACTGGGCTGGGGGAGAGGTGGCTCTAGATTGGGTGGTCTTGGAAGATTTTTTTGAAGGAGGTGACATTTGAGGCCTGACTGATGAGGAGGAGGAAAAAGCCCTTCAAGTTCTGGGGGACGAGTGTTCCAACCAGAAGGAAGGATGAAAGCGCCAGGCCCTAAAGTGGAAATCGTCTTGGTTTGCTCCAAGGACTGAAAGGCCATATGGACAGAAGGGTAAATTGAGGCTGGAGAGGGAGATGGGGCCACATCTTGTAGGGCCTTCTCTCAGGGTAAGGAATTTCACTTTTATTCTACGTGGGAGGCAAAGCCATTTGAGGGCTTTAAGGGGGGGGTCATGACTTGATTTACAGTTTTAATTGTCCTGGTTGCTGAGTGGAGACTGAATTGGAGAGGAAGCAGAGGGAGTGCTAAGATCCTGTTGCAGGGTCTAGTGGGAGAGGGCCTGGGGCTTGGCTGAGGGCCCCCATGCTGGGGAGAAGGTCCCTTTGGGGACACGTGGACCTAGAGTTAATGTGACATGCTAATGTTGAATGCAGGGACTTGGGAAGACCCAAGGTTTACATTGACCCTACCCCAAGGTTTGGCTTGAACAACTGGGCAACCTTGGAGTTAATCTACTCCAGTAGTTCCCTGACTTTTAATTTCTATGAACCATTAAAGTAAGGAAAATTGGGGGTGGCTAGAATAGTGATGTTCTTTGTACTTCGGCCACGGAAGTCACACAATCAAAAGTAGCAACTACCATCATCTCCAGACGGCTGTTTCATAGTAGAGTGGAGACTAACAGAGAAAATGTAGGAAGGGTTAATTTTGCATAATCTCAGAATGAAGAGCAATGTTTTAAATTCAATAAAGGGAGCTTTGGGAAAAAATAATGACATTGTCCTCTTATTTTCTATTATTCTGTCTCAAATCAGTAGAAACTTTGTCATAGCTGGACAGGTATTTAGGAACCACTGGTCTAGTTTGTCTTTTCAGTCTAGGCAGAAATCCCAGTTACAGCATCCGTGACAGGGGTTCTGGCTTCTGCAGGATTACTTCCTGTGGAGAAACACGCCATCTCCCTAGGCAGCGCATGCTGCTGTGGGGGAGCACTAATGCACAGAGGACTCCCCTCCACCTCTGCATCCTAGCCCTGCCCTCTGCAGGTGCACAGAGTAAAGCTAATCTGTCCTCAGCATCTCAGCCTTTCAAACATCAAAAGATACCGTTCGTGTCCATGTTTTACAGAGGGCAAACATTTCTAGCTCCTTTAACTAATTTTCACTCTGTACAAACTCAGAAGATAGAAACAAACCACATGTGCAATGAAGGATCCTAAGGTCACTGTCCTTTAAGTCATGCAGCAGACCTTCAGTAGGTGTTTGGTATCTATTCTGCTGTCTAGTCCTACACACAGGAAACAGAAAGCTGGAGAAAAAAAATCTCCCTTTAAGCAGATTTGCAGGCTAGATATTTTGACATCTATTTTGAAATTGAGGCAGGATGAGGAATCTATCTGATCTTGATCTCATAACCCCCTTGAGCATTAATATCATTTGTTTAAGAGAGACCTGGATTTAGAGGACAAATTAATTCATATTCAAAGCTTTAGAGCTTTAAAAAAAAATCTGGCCCTGCTGGAGATTAATGTCAGGGAGACTCTTTCTGACTTAACAGCCACGTAATTTAGAACTAATGTTTGTGAAGTCACCTAGCACAGTACTGGCTACCCAGTAAAGCATTATTTCATTTCTTTCCTTTTCCCTTTCCTGACTTCTTTCCCTCTTTCCCTCCTTCCTTCCTCTTCTTATTTGAATCTGTTAAGAGAGTGCTGCTAGGATTTATTGTATTTCCATTTTGTCAAAGCATGAGTGCACTTGTTCAATGTCTGGTTGCAACTTCATAGTCCTTTGACCTTAAATATTTAATGACAAAAATATGCCCCATGAAGACAGGACTCTAAGGAGGCAGCTTCCTAAGTCTTGCACATATTGGACATCAAGAATTCTAAATATAGAAGGCAGGTTTCTTTATGTTTAGTTCTTTACTTAACAAGAAGCAATGTCATAGACGCAGGATGAAAAAAAATTCCATGTGGGGGCCACAGATAGCTCCCTAACTTTTCCTTATATTTCTAACAATTTTGCTTTTTATCTTCGGCTGCCATATAGTGGAGTTTTTAAAGATGTGAGATGATGATTCTATCCTCTGTGTGGGTGACACGTTTTGTCAATATAAAGTGTGCCTTAAACTGTTTTTAACTTTTTTTCTTTTTCAGTTTTGTTAGGTAGAGTTATTACAGTTTGTACATATACATTATATTGTATGTAAATACATATATACAATATACTGCACATTTTTTTAGTTTACATCTATGCACAGATCATTATTTCTAAGAACAGATTAGAGCTTTAGCTTTTTAAACTTTCATAGTTATCAAAGGAATAAAACCAACCACAAAATAAGAATCAACAGAATGTGGTAATCCAGTCATAAAGGACAGTCACATGTGCTTACACATATTCAAGAAATCAATCATCTAAGTTATAAATACTAAGATGTTCATTTATGTCCTTTTTCTTTTTAAGATTCCACATATAAGTGACATCATACGGCATTTTTCTTTCTGTCTCCAGTTCACTTAGAATGACGATCTTCAGGTTCATCCATGTTGCTGCAAATGTGTGCCTTAAACTTTTGACTTGAATCTCACTTTGCCTGATATTAAACTTGAACTCCTTTCTTCTGCTAGGAATGACCTCAAATGTCCTTGTCTCCAGTGTGAATTGCTAATACTGGTGGGCACCACTTGTTTAGGTCTTGGGGAGGGTGCCCTGGCCAGCCTCAGACAAACCTCTGCTAGGAAGACCTTCCTGACTCTGGGCCTGCCTTCAATCTCCAGCCACTAGGCACATTTCATTCTGCCTGCCCGTTCTTGTCTGCTCATGCCCTGTGAATGTAGTTCCCAGTGGACAGCTGTCTGCTGAGCTGGATTTGCGCGCTCCTTGGATGACAGGGTTAATCGGCACAGCACAGAGGTTGTGGTCCACAGACTTACGGACTTTCCCACATAGAGAGCATTTTCTCTGGCTTCAGAGCTGCAAAAACCACTCCCCTCCCCTGAAGAATTTGCTATTATTTGGGGCTTCCAGTCCACATGGAGATGCTAATTCTGCAAATCAAATGCAATGCCAAGAGCATGTTTACTATTTAAAAAATTCTGTTGTAGAGAATTGGAGGTTCAGTTACTTACTAATAGGATGACATTAACCATTATTTACACATTTTTTATTAGTTAAGAAACTCCTAAGTGTTACTTTTCCTCAACATTTTATTATGAACATTTTCAAATATAGAGAAAAGTTGAAAGAGTTTTACAGTAAATACCTGGATATCTAACTAGGTTTAGGTGCTGACCATAATAATCTGTAAGTTTTGCTGCCAGCAGGTGTTGAGCATTTCTAGATGTTTGAAGGGAAAAATAATTATGAATATGACAAAGATTTAGCTGTAAGATGTTTATTGATGTCCAAGAATAAAATCGGAAGAATTCCAAATGTTTATTTAATTGCTGTTTCTCAATCCTGCCTTTACATTAGAATTACTTGGAAAGCTTCAGAAAAAATACTAGTGCCTGGAACCCACTCCAAGATTTATAATTAATTGTTCTGAGGCAGGGCTTGGGTAGGTAATTATAATATGCAGATAGGATTGAGATCCTCTGGGATAAAATATATTGATGAGTTATTATATAAAGGAATACTATGCAGCCACTAAAATGATGTAATGGAAGAATATTTATTGACAGAGGAAAATGTTCAAGATATACTGACTTGTGGGAAAAAAATCAGGTTGCAGAGTACTATATATAACATGATTCTAGTTTTATAAGAATGATATTTTATATCTGCCTACAATTACTTAACACATATATTCCAAAAAGTTAACAGTGGTCATTTTTTTCTTGTTAATTTTTTTTTGATTTAGCATGTTGCATTTTAATTTCTGGTGTACAGCATGGTGATTCATTTATACATGTATGTATATATTCCTTTTCATGTTCTTTTTCATTATAAGCCATTACAAGGTATTGAATGTAGTTCCCTGTATATGGTAGGACCTTGTTGTTTATCTACTTTATAACAGTGGTCATCTTTGATTATTTTTTCCTTCTTTTTAGGGGTGGAGGGAGGTAATTAGGCTTATTTATTTATTTTGGTGGAAGTACCTGGATTGAACCCAGGACCTCCTGCACAGTAGGCATGCACTCTACCACCGAGCTATACCTTCCCCCCTATTTCTTCCTTCTTATTGCTTATCTGTATTTTACAGATTTTCCATTGTGAGGACACATTTCACTGGTAATAAAAATAAGTGTTACTTTAAAAAATTTTCCAAGTGTTTATGAAGCTCCACCAGAAGGCATCAATTTGTGAATGATTTGTGTGAACTAGAAACACAGAGCTTACGTAAATCCTGGTGACGTAACTAAATTGTCTAAATGGAACTTAAACTGTTTGGAAACCCATTACGTCATCAGAGTTCTCAAACTCTGATAACTTTCAGCCTGCTTCTGATTCGGGAGGTGTGGAGGGAACCAGGGAGCCAAGCTGATTCTGTGGCAGTTGTCACAAACCACACCTTTCAAACACAGCAGTATGTATGTCATCAACTGTTATCAGAAATCCAGACCCATGAAAGCAAATCACAGAACAGTCTCAAACAATGTTTAATAATGATATTATCTTCTACTTAAAATACATTTCAAAAAATACACTTCTTATACCTCCCTAAACCTCCCAGCTAGAGTCATTCATTTCACAAATATTTCTGGGTAGATACCTCATGCTGGGCACTGTGCTGCACACTGGAAAGCAGTCGTGAACAAAACAGGCATGGCCCCTGCCCATGGATCTTGGAGTGGTGTCACCCACCTCTGATGCCCAGCCACTTCTCTTGTCACTCCTCCAATGATGTCTGGCAAATTCCGTCAGGTCCACTCATCACCATTCTGTTGTTCCCTTCTTCTGTGTACAGGGAGTGTTGACTTAGTTTGGTGAAAAGGGCCCCTTTGATTTGCAATCATTCTTCATCTCAGGTAAAGAATTTAGCCAATGTTGGCTGTGCAAAACTGAGAACCTTCAAATGTTTGCCACAGGGTGCCATTGTGTTTGAGAAATATATCAAGCCAATGGGACTGGAGGTTGGATATAAGCTGAGAAGTCGCATTAGTGAGTAATCCAGAAATGAAGTGTTACATGAACCTGCACTGGCAGTGGGACATGTAGGGAAAGGGTTAGATGGGCGTGAGGATTTAAAAAGAAGACTTGGCAACACACGTGATGGATTAAGCTGTAGGGCTTACCTGGGACTCTGGTTTTCAGTTGGGTGTGCGTTTGGGGATGTTAACAAGAAATACTGCCTCAGCTGACTTAAACAATAAGAAAAATATATTCACTCAAATAAAAGTAAGTCTAAGGTGTTCCTGGGTTTGGTTAATGCAATAGCTCAGTGTCAAAGGTGACATCAAAGACTCACTCTCTTCCATCCTCAGTGAGTTGATGCATCTGAATATGGCTTTGGTTGGTTTTCTTTATGTTCCAAGATGGCTGCTCTAGTTTAATCTTCCCTGTTAGATGCAGATATTAACTCTAACAGGATGAAGAGGGGCTGTTTCTTTCTACCATTTCTATCATCAGAAACCCTCTTTCCTCCCCCAACAGACTTCTTTTCATGTCTCATTAGCCAGAATCATGTAACATGCTCATGTCTAAACTAATTATTGATGAAGGAAGTAAGAGTATGAATAAACCAATCATGACTGGGGAAGGGTCCAGAGTCCTCTTAAGCAAATGGCCATGTGTTACCAGAATAAAATCAAGCTTCTCTTAGCAAGGAAGAAGGTGGAGGAGTAACTGTGAATATAGGCAACCACCAGTGTCTGCCTGGATGCCTGACAAAAATCTGCTCAGAGGTCCGGTTTTTATAAAACTTCACCCAGAGGCTCAGAGTTACAAGTGTGATGATTTTGAGAGAACAGCATGTCAGAAGCCCCAGGGAAAGGACACTTCATACTGTTGGGAATGGCTTTAATTATTTCTACTTCAGTTTGAATAATCTTAGTCCTTTTAACTATCTCTCTGAATCTTTTTTTCAACCTTTTAAATCACCATTGTGGCTGAGCTTAAAGAGTTTTTCCAAGTTTCAAATAGGCAGGTAAGAAACTAGGAAATATTATGTTCTGTATATATCGAATTCCAGGAAAAGAACTAAATGTGACTTCAAATTACTGGCATCATATGATGTATCTGTAAATCAGAAAGTGGCAAAAATAATGTGATGTTAGCCAAAGGTACTCTAGGGTTCACTGCCACAAGGAGCAGCATGTGTGTTGACATTTCCTGAGGAGAAATTGGTCCCTCGGAGGAAGACCCTTGGATTTATGTATTGTTGCCTTAGCCACGGAAATTTTTTGCAAAAACCTTCATGTCAACAGCAGGAACACAGCAAATTTAATTACATGAGAGCCAGGAAATTAAGCTGAAAGAGATTTTCTTCCTATGTTAAGTCATTCATACAGTTTATTTGAAATATTTTTGTTTTTAGCTATGTTTTGTCTCCAAGTATACTGACACAGTATGGAATATGTGTCTATTCATAGAAAACTTATGGGTTCATTTTGTTAAGAAGAAGTCTGTGGAAAGTGTATGTGTGATATTGTGCACATTTTGTTCCAACACTGGTGTTGGGGAGAGATTCCAGGACTGGAAAGCATCTCAATTCTGCCATAACTTAGTTAAATGAGCAAATGCTCCAGGGACATCATTGCGGTATCTTGTCTTGTAAAAACTCACTGTCCACTGCTATTAAATCTTACATATTAAGAGGGGAGGGTATAGCTCAAGTGGTAGAGTGCATGCTTAGCATTCATGAGGTCTGGGTTCAATCCCCAGTACCTCCTCTAAGAATAAATCAATGAATAAACCTAAATACCTCTCCCCACCAAAACAGACAAAACAAAACATAAATCTTATGTATTAAGAAGCAGAGAGCAGGACTGTCCCCACTATACATATAAGGGTTTATATAACACACAACAGAGCTGGGTTTTGAGCTTTTAAGGTGGCGAGATGCCTCTTTAACCCAGTTTTCTTAGATGCTAAAAGAAGATATTACTGAAGCCCTTATTTCCTCAGGTTACTTTCCTAAGGTCTTGTCAAAACCTGGGGAACAACTGCAATGGTGATTAGAGCCCCAAGCCGCCTCCTGGTGTCGTCAGGGAGACTCCCAGCCCCTCTAGCTCCTCTCCTTCTCCTTTTGGGGGTTTATGCCCCATCTCGGAATTTGCAGCTTCAGCTGTGGCTGTTCACAGCTCCTCTCTGTCTGTTTCCACCTGGGGCCCTGTCTTGTCTGCTCCTGTGTTTTTATCTCATTTCTGGCCATTGATGGGCTGGAAGGGGGTCTTCGTCCTTTAATCAGTGACTCTGTTATTTTCCAGGTCTTTAAAATGTAGCCTCCTCTTTCGGGTGTAAAGCTTCTTGGGGCCAGGGACAGTGATATCTCAGGGACGCTCCTCAGTTCACAGCCCAGTGCATTCCTTGCTGACTGTTTCATCCAGTTACTAATTGCTTAGATATGCGATTGTATTCATCAAGTTCTTTGCTCTCCTTTCCTTCTCGTATCTCAGACTTCTACCTTGTGTCACATTCTTTACATGTGGGAAGTACAACAATGAGAATTTTCTTTAATGAAGATTTGCTGGTGGCAGACTCTGTTTTTGTTTATCTGAAAAAGTCTTTATTTGTCCTTCTTAAGGCTACTTTTGGTCTGTATAGAACTCTAGATTGGCAGTTATTTTTTTTCCAGAATGTTGGAGATATCATTCCATTGCTTTCTGGTTTCCCTCACTGCTGTAGAAAAGATGGCTGTCAGTCTAACTCTTTGAAGTTAATTTGTATTTACTCTTAGTTGCTTTTAAGACTTTTTTGGTCTTTTGTTATGATGTATTTATTTATGTATTTGTTGTTTTTATTTATCCATCTTGGAGTCCATTGGGTTCCTTGAATCTGTGTATTGGTATAGTTCATTATTTTGGAAAATTATTAACCATTCTCTCTTTTTTTTAAATTGAAGTACAGTCAGTTACAATGTGTCAATTTCTGGTGTACAGCATCATGTCCCAGTTATGCATATACACACATATATTCATTTTCATTCTATCTTTACATATTACCTCTGGTCCATTTATCTTCTCTCCTTCTGGAACTCTGATCAAATGTACATTAGACCTTCTCACTCTCTTCCCCTCTCTTTAATATTTATATGTTTTGTTTCTCTTAGCTGCATTCTGACTTCTGATCCAAATTCTAGTTCATTAATTGTTTCTTAATTTGCTTTTAAACATATCCAGTGAGTTTTAAACCCTTATTATGGCTTCTATTTCTAAAAGTTCAGTTTTTCCTTTGTTTTGTTTTACTTGCTTTCAGTCTATTAGCAGGCTTACCTCTAAGGAAAATAAATGGACTCTTGGTATTTCTGGGAAACTACACTACATTTCACATGGACTTATTGCATTTATGTTATTTGAGAGGAAGGGTGCGACGAGTTTTCTTTATTCTTATCGTAGCACATTTCTGTCCCTTAAACCCATGCCTTATTCTGAAGTAGTGTTTGTCTCTGATGGTGACTGGGAAGAACACAAAAGGCTTCAGAGCTTTCAGAGGCAGCTGACTGTTGATGACAAAAAGAAAGTGATATGGAGATGCGTTTTCTGGGGTCTGAAGGGTGTTAGTTATAAAAATGTTATAAAAATGTTCAGCATCTGAACAACATCCCTTAAATATCTTTAATTCAGTAATAATCCTCCCTCCTTTTCCCCCCCAATGTCATTTGATATATCAGTAAAGTCACATTCTTTACCCTGTGAATGGCGGAACACAGCATTCAGTTTTATCTAAATTTTCTGGCTGCTACTTTGTGATGTTACTTACCCTGTTTCTCTGTCCCTTGCAGTTCCTGTTAATGGGTGCCTGCATTTAGGACTTGATCACAGTTTGGATGTCTTCATTTTAACTTGGGTTAGAGTAATTTCCTATTAAGGGAAACATAGTTTAAATCCTCTGTTTAAAGTCAGTTGAAGTAATGAGCTTCTCTCCAGGGTTATACTACTCCCTTGGTATATGACATATAATCAAGTCTATTGGTTTTAGTTTATTTTCAATATCTAAGTATTGTTCCTTTTGATTGAATTTTTATGATTTCAAAATCAAGATCATAAAAGCAAGTATATTCATTGAAATTTCATTACTATTCCCATCTCCTCCCTTATTTCCCTCTTTCCTCGTATAAAGTAATCATTTGATTAGTGTTTTATTTTGCTTTATTGTTCCACGTTACATCTTGAAAATATAAGTAAAAATGTATGTTCACATTATTAACACCAATATTTTATAGGAAAAAAGTGGCTTACTATAAACATATTTCTTTATCTTCCTTTTCAAAAATTTACTTAAAAAATACTATACCTGTTTCTTATCCTTTTTATTTTTTTGTTTTTGACATATAATCAATTTACAATGTGGTGTCCGTTTCTGATGTACAGCATAATGTTTCAGCCATACATGTACATGACATATATTTCATATTCTTTTTCATTATAGATTATTGCAAGGTATTGAATATAGTTCCCTGTGCCCTACAATGGAAACTTGCCATTTATCTGTTTTATACGTAGTAGTCAGTATCTGCAAATCTTGAACTCTCAGTTTATCCTTTCCCACCCATTTTCCCCCTGGTAACTGTAAGTTTGTTTTCTATGTCTATGAGTCTGTTTTTGCTTTGTAAATAAGTTAATCTGAGTCCTTTTTATAGATTCCACAAATAAGTGATATTATATGGTATTTTTCTTTCTCTTTATAGCTTACTTCACTTAATATGATGATCTCCAGGTCCAACCATGTTGCTGCAAATGGCGTTATTTCATTATTTTAAGACTGAGTATTATTCCATTGTATATACATACTGCAGCTTCTTTACCTAGTCATCTGCTGATGGACATTTAGGTTGTTTCCATGTGTTGGCTATTGTAAACAGTGCTGCTGTAAACACTGGAGTGCATGTATCTTTCTGAATTAGAGCTTCATTCAGGTATGTGCCCAGGAGTGGCATTGTTGGATGGTAAATATATTTTCAGTTTTTTGAGGAATCTACATGCTGTCCTCCATAGTGGCTGCACCAAACCACATTCGCACCAGTGGTGTAGGAGTGTTCCCTTTCCTCCAACAGTTATCGTGCATGAACTTCTTCTTCTTTTTTTTTTTATTGAGCAAGAATCTGTTAACAGTTTTATTATTTTTATGTTAAATACCATGGGACAGGATTGTAAGGATGAAAAACTCAGTCAACAACTGCCTCACAAGGGGTAAGAAAATTCTGCCATGATATTAGCAAAGGTAAAGGAGAAAATTTACACTGTAAGAGGCACCATTTCCCCGCAGAACACCTCTTGGCATTTCCTGAATGAGTGGGATTAGCAATCTAAATAAATCATATTTCAAGAGGTAACAGCAACAGATAAAATTTAAAGGGATTATTAAAATAACATTTACAAGACTCTGAACAATTCTTGAACTCTTATTAAAACCACAAAGAAAGAACAATTCTTTACTTATGAATTTCATACAGGACTGAATGTGCAACTGGCATCTGCTAGTGATGGTCTGTGACGTACAATCTGTCCGGAGCCGAGCACGCTGTTCTGACTGTGTTTCTAACCGTAAGAGATCACTGAAGGCGAGGCCTATATGACGCTGTACACACAAATGGTCACTGTGGGCCACACTACCAGTGAGATGTCAGGTGAACAAATCTTTTTCTGGTCAACAGGGAAAAAAAGAAACAGCACTCTGCATGCGTCACTCTACAAGATGAACTTCCCTAGAAAGAATCCAAAGAAAATGGCTGCAATTACAACAAGAAGTGAAGGAAGGGGGCTGGTGACGTCCTCTCTGAAGGACGCAGCTGAGGTTGATCCAGGTTTTTCCGAATGTGCTACTTTTCTGAGCCTTAAGCCTTCATCCCTCAGGTGCCGGTTCTCCTCCGACAGCTTCAGCACCTCCCCCTGCAGCCGCTTGCACGCCTCCATCAGCTTCCTGGTCTCCGTGTCGCTGAGGGAAGCGCTGTGCGGCTTGGGCAGCGGCCCGTCTTGTTTCGCGGCGTTCAGGGGCGCCGTTTTGCTCGGCTCCATGTCATTCAGTTTATCATTTTCATTGGGCATTTCAAATACACATCTCAATTTAGAATCCATTAATTCATCGGGTTTTGCCTCTTTCCACACAGCTTCCATATCTGAAAAGTTCGGTGGGGCAAAAATGGTCTGTACCATAAACTTATGCTTACTCTTCTCGTTGGGGTCGTAGTCGAAAGGCTGCAGCATTGCTGAGACAGTCACGGTCAAGCCCGGGTCGATAATCCCACTGTTGGGCCGCACACAGTACCGACGGGGCGCTGTAGTCTTCACCTTGAAACACACTTTTCTATCCGATGGATTCCGCAACTTTAGATTTGTAGTGATTACATCTGTGAAGGGGCCTTTAAATTTGAGGTCTGTGGGCGGGTCGAGGACCAGGGTCTGCTCGTGCTTCGCCACGGCCCCGGAGGCGGACGCCATCGGACAGACAGTGCAGAGCGGGGACGCGCCCGCGGCGGCGGCTCGCTAGCTGCGGGCGGGGAGCGGCGGCGGCGCGGCTCGGCCCGGCTCCACACGGGGCCACCCTCGGCTCCGAAGCCGACGCCCGCCGCTCCGTCGGTGGCTCGGTGGGCCGCCCGCTGCTCCTCAGCTCCGGGTCTCACAACTGACTCAGCCCCACACCAGCCGCCGCGGCCACACGCACCGTGCATGAACTTCTTAATGATGCCCATTCTAACTGGTGTGAGGTGATACCTCATTGTAGTTTTGATTTGCATTCATCTGAAAATTAATGATATTGAGCATTTTTGTGTGCCTATTGGCCATTTGTTTGTCTTTATTGGATAAATGTTTGTTTTAAACCTTTAAGTAATAAATCCTGGAGATACTGAATCTTTATTTATTATTAATTTTCAGGTAGTTTCCCCATAGTTTATTCACCTAATGCCTTATAATGGGCAAGAGACTTGTTTTCAGTTTCTTACACTTAATGACATGCTACAATGAATACTCTCATGAACAGATTACTTATTGTTTTGCATTTTTGCCATTGACTGATAGACTCCTAGAATTAATATTTCTGAGGTTAAGGGCAAATTTTTATCTATCTCAGAGAGATATGATAGATATTTCTAAGTTTTCTTACATTGTAGTTTTATCATTTTTTTCCCACTAGCTGTAGTATCAGAGTCCCTGTATCTCCCACAGTGGTACCAATGAGGAATGTAGCTAAGTGTTCACATTTCTGTTAATTATATAGATGATTAATAGTATTACCGTGTAGTTTAGTCAATATTTACATTATTTAACAACACTTATGTTAAACCAGGTTGAGCCATTTTTCCATAAGATTAAAGACCATTTGCAATTCCTTTTCTGTGTACTGTCTGTTTCTCTCTTTTCAGGCATTTGTATAATAAATAAATTTCACAAACTAGTCTGAGTTTCAATCTGGATTGTTTCCCAAATGTTCATACAAGAATACAGAGGATATTAAATCAATTATAAAATACAACATCCAGAATAATTAGAATCCATGATGTTTATGAAAGCAATTTTTACTGTTGTAATCTCACTCAGTCATGGTTTGAACTATAATCATAAGAATTCACAAGTTATAATAATATTTGCTGAGAAAAATTGAGAAGAAAATAAACAGGCAGCAGAAGTGCTTTCAATGTGTCTAATAACTAGAAACAGTATTTCCCCTTGTTACGAAAACTGTAATAGTAAGAGAGAAGTTTTGATAACATTTATAGATACAGAGTGGAATTTGTGTGGTCCATAACAAGACTGAAAATGTTACAGATGGAAAGTGAAAAAATGAATAAATATGAAAAACCCATGCAGAAAGAGAGGACAATAAAGATTGCCTGTTTCGATCTGAGATCTAGGGAAGGAAAAAAAAGTCCTACCTTGAGAATTCGTAACGACAAGCTTGCTCCCTATAGGTTTAAGGCTTAATTTATATTACTTACAGGTCTACTTACAAACTGGTAAATGTATGTAAAAACTGCTGCAGGACAATAATATCGTATACATTATAACCCTAAAATACTGAATTATAAAACCTACTAGGAAGACTCTGCCATGTCTGAGAATCTGTAGACTAAATAAAGAGCAATGCCAGACCCGTGATCATTCCAGGTGGATAATCATCAGATATTGACAAGAACTCATATGTGCTTAAAGTTATCAAAGAAGGAACTGAAGACACTAACAACTGCAACCAACAATGAAGCAGCTGGATTTGAACGAGCATCAAATAGAACTTCTAGAAATGATCAATCTGGTTTCTAAAACTGAAAACTCAGTTGGTGGCTAGGCAGTAAATCAGACAGAGATAAATTAATAACAAGAGTTTGCAAGATATATTAGAAGAAATTACCCATAATACAAGACAGAGAGATTTAAATAAAGTAATAAAATTGTGGAACCCAAAGTTACTGAGCTCTTAAAAACAATCAGTGAGAAATGACACTTGACACTGACAGCCTACTTTTCAACAGGATTGAGAGAAGGCAAAAAGCTGTGGATGATTATCCTAGAATATATATCCTATGAGCAACTGCATGAAGCAGTCTAAGAAAGGATGCAGGAACGGTCAGCAAGCATCAGGTTTGATTCCAATTTGCCTAGCCTTCCCAGATGGATTACTATAAGCAAAGGCAGCCTCCTTCCATTCATCCTAGCTCAGTATCAGTTATTCCCCTAGGTTTTCTCAATTTGACTGCCAGCTCTTTGAGGTGATGTGCAAGTATTATGTACACACTTCTGGCTTCCACAATGTCTATTCATAGAGCAAATGTAATAACTTAATACAATTTACTTTTAACATTCTGGAATCATCACCAGAAATATATCTATATTATTGCTACACTCAGTATTGGTTTGCAGAGGTTTTGAATTCCAGACGGAAGTTTTCACTTGATTCATTTGGTGATAGGCAGCATTGTGTGTGTTTGAGTAAAGCAGTTTTGAACCTTTTTGTTTATAAAATGTAACACTGTATAAATAATGCATAATACCTTCTGTTTCTCTTTATATTCTGGAGTTTACAGTAATATGCTGAAATTATAAAATTTTAAGAAGTATTTAGTGAATTCTAATTTGCTAGTCATTTTTTGGGGAAAGAAACTGTTGTATTTTCAGTTTTATATTGAATGATATTAAAATGTGAATTTCTTTTAGCTGCTTTTAATAACCCAAGAAATCAATGCTGATTTTGAAGAAGTCAAAAGATGAAGCCAAACAAAATAAAACCATCCATAAGCATGGAATTAAAGATAACCACTATTAACAATTTATGATATAAATTTCTAAATATTTTCTATGTATACCATACACATGAATATATAAATATAAACACATTATGATATATGTATATATGTGTAAATATATAAAATATTACTTATATAGTGCTTGTCTATATAGAAACATATAATTTTATAACCTGTTTTTAGTTCACAAGATATACTAACATTTACATATTAGTAATAATACTCTTATTTTTAAAGCTTGTATTTTTAAAAATTTAATAGGCATGTTGTAAGTATTGAATTGCATTTATTCAATTTAAGTTCCAGTTTTCTCCACTCTTATGGAAATTTAAAGAAATTCTAATTTTACTTACATTCTTTTTGAAGTTATCACATTGTTTTCTTAGACTATATTTCTAAATTGGAATTTCCAATTGAAATGATATAACCATTTCTAAGCATTGACAGAAATTTGAACCTATTTTCACTTTTACCAAGAGGTATAAGATTCCAAAGATGTAGGATTCCACCCCGGCAGGTGGAAATTCTGAATTTTTTTTTTCCTCTATCAAGTTCTTCCTAAAATATATTCAGATTTTGAAAGCTGTTCCTTCCAAAGAACATTTGCAAATTTCTCACATTTGTAATTTTTCACTGATTGAATAAAAATGGTATTAATTTCTTTTCAAAGCTTGATGAGATTATTTTCCAGCTACCATGTTCTGTGATATGTGTATACATGGATGGGTAAACTATTTATGTATATTTATATACCTGTTCCATTTTATATCTATATATATCTATATATTTGCATCTATCTATCAATCTGTCTATCTATCTACCTATCTATCTATCCATCTGGGAGTCTGAAGTGTTTCTATTTTATTTCTGCAAGTGATCTTGGAAATGTTATAAATTTTAAAACTACTTCAAGGAAATCAAACAAAAATGATCTTGGTATTTGTTGACTTAGCATGGCTTTATCATTTTTGAAAATTAATAAAATCCTTAATGTTGGCTTCTTTTAGTTTAAATACTGAATACTATCTTAATCAACTGAGAATGTGAACTGCTGCATTCCATTTAAAAAGGGCAAAGAAAATTGCATCCTCAAAGTTGGATTTATATAAAAGAAAAAAAAAGACAAATTTTATACTGATTCAGTTAACCGGTTTCTGCAGTATGTTGTTTTATTTGAATCTAATACTCTTTGACTTCTTTCTCTTTCCTCCTGGGAGAGACAATTATATCCCCAGATTGCTGTGTAGTCTGGGAGCACTAGGAAGACTGTTAACACCTCCCCTCTCTGGTACGACTTCTCACTCATCAGCTTATTAAGATCCTGGCTTTAGCACCCATGACTAACATGCAGCCAAACTCTGAGATTTACTTCCAACACATTTAATCACAGAAGTCAATGAATTCCTGGAGCTCTACCAGGTAAGAGAAAATGAACCTAGCCCAACTGATACTTGATTTGTGCTATCAAGATAGGTCAAGCAACCCTGCCTCAAGAAACAATTACCATCTTCAAGACCCCTAAGTAGCAAAATAATGAGAATTAAAAGATTTGAAATATTTGCCTTTGGATAAAAAGATATGACCTAGATTTGCAATTATATTGTCACAATGATGTCAAATTTTTTTTTACCATGACCACTCATGATAAGAAATATATTTTATATTACAATCCATTACACACATAGACACACACAACATAATAGCTATCAATAAAAGTTTTTTTTGAAAAAGATGTAAGAAAAAATGCATGATGAAGTATAGTGTTTCTGACATGTAATAGATTATCTCAATAAGTGCTAAAAATACTAAATTATTTAAAAGGTAAATCCAGATGTATTTTCTTTTTTCCACCTGTAGGTGACAATTAAAAAAAATTGAACTATAGTCAGTTTACAACATTGTGTTAATTTTTGGTGTATAGCATAGTGATTCGGATTTTCATTATAGGCTATAAAAAGATATTAAATATAGTTCCCTGTGCTACACAATAAGACCTTGTTGTTTATCTATTTTATATGTAGTAGTTTGTATCTGCTAATCTCAAACTCTTTATGTGTCCATTTCCTTACTTTTCCCCTTTGGTAACCATAAGTTTGTTTTCTGTCTGTGAGTCCATTTTTGTTTGGTAAATAAGTTCATTTGTGTCTATTTTTTAAGATTCCACATGTAAGTGATATAATATGGTCTATTTTTCTTTCTCTTTCTAGCTTACTTCACTTAATATGATGATCTCCAGGTCCACTCATGTTGCTTCAACTGGCATTATTTTGTTCTTTTTTATGGCTGAGTAATATTCCATTATGTGTATATACCACACTTCTTTATCCAGTCTTCTGTTGATGGACATTTAGATTGTTTCAATGTGTTGGTTATTGTAAACAGTACTGCTATGAACATTGCGGTGCATGTATCTTTTTGAATTAGGGCTTCCTCCAGATATGTGCAAGGTGAATAGAAAAGAGAAGAGCTTTGAGGATTTTGCCAAAGCAATAGCATTTCTGTAGGAAGTTACACTTATCATTCAACATGAGCTAATTTCCTTAGAGATAAAGGGAAATTGCCTTCCAATAGATGGTGACTGTCCAAAAAGTACCCTATAGAGCCATATTGATTTATATAGTAAACCTTTACTTACAATTTTTCTCTAGATTTCCACTTTTTTTCTTACTTTCCTTCATTCTTACTCTTTTTCTTTCTTGATTCCTTCCTTCCTTCCTTTTCTTTCTTTGTTTCTTGATTTCTTCCTTCCTTCCTTGTCTTTCTTTTCTTTTCTTTCTTTTTCTTCCTTCCTCCCTCCCTCCCTTTCTCTTCCTTCCTCCCTCCCTCCCTCCCTCCCTCCCTTTCTTTCTTTCTTTCTTTCTTTCTTTCTTTCTTTCTTTCTTTCTTTCTTTATTTCTTTCTCTTTCTTTCTTAGTACCACATTCTCTCTGTCACCCATACTACGTGTCTTGGACGACAGTTTATTAAACATAGCATAGAGGAATGTTGGCAGGGCAGGAATCTCAAATGAAGCAGATATAATAATCTGAATCATGGACAGTGGCACATATGTGCTGTCCCAACACCACAGTAACAAAAGTGTATTTCTTTTTGGTTTCCTTATTAAATACATTAAACATTCTTCTGATTCTATGCCCATGATGTTTTTAACATGCAAGTTACTTAGCAATAAATTCAGAATGTACAGAGTTACAAATGTCATACTCAATGTTTTTGGTACATGTTAAAAAAAGGCAATATTGATCTAAAACTTTCATTACCTATACCAAATAGGGAAGGTATAAGTGCAGGTACAGTCAGTTCTGTATGAGACATGCATGTTCTGAAGCATCACTACACTTTGCTGAACAGGTACAATGAAAACCATAGGGCTTAGGGGGTTAAGGTTGGGACAAGAGAGTCAAAACCTTTATAAGTAACATATAAAGGAGAGAAAGGACCCTAATAAAAATGGTAAAACAGTTTAATATATTTTAAATATTTTGTAAATACATAAATACTATGATAAATACTTTATCTTGAGAAAGACTTGAAAGTGTTTGTAGAAATGGGCATTGGAAGAGTTTCAGCTTGTGAAGTTGTGGAAGGAAAGTTAACTGAAATAGGATGAAAAGCTGTAACATCAGATGTGGTTGTGTACAGAAAATAACACACAGGGAATTAAAGGAGCTGGTGGATGTGTGAGATGTGTGCGTTTTGTGACTTCAGTGTCACTTGCTTCTTTTAGGTGTAGTTTTCTGTTTGCCTAGTGTTTTTCAAGGACAAAATTGCACATGAGCCAAAGCATGAAATTTGTTATGCTTGAATTGTCCCTTGATATATCAATCACACTGAAGCACATTTCTTTTAAATCAAATATTATAGCAGAACTGAGTGTGCATCAAAAAACTGTACTAAGCACCCATAGTGTGTTAGGTGTTCTGCTGAGCTTACAGGCTAGAAGGAAATGTAAAACACAGCCTCTGCCCTCAAGGCTCACAGTCTAGTAAAAGCAGTGGGCCAGTAGGAAACAGACTTACCAGACCATATAACGTAATGCTTTATGAACAGCTAGTATTCCTATATAGCTGGAACAAAGTGTAAATGTGAGTGGGGGATATGAACTGAGGAAAAGCCTCTGAGGATATAATCAGGAGACATCTACTATCTAGAATTGTATTTTAGCTCTGCCACTTTCTTGCTTTGTGATCTTGAACATGTTATAATGATGCCCTACTTTCTTTATCTATAATATTATACAATAACGATATCACTTACTAAAGGGTTAGAAGAAAGGCTAACACGAACTGTTCTGTGTAGAATGCTTAGAACAATGCCTGGCACATACTGACTAAGCATTCAATTAGTTCCATGTAATTACTACCTATATTACTATTATTATGACAGCTGGATATTATTGTTATTACTACTATGGATGAACTGGAAAGTCACATGAGAGAATTTGACATCCTTCCTGGACATGATGAGAAGACAGTACAGGAATTTAAGCAGGGATATCACAACATTATGTTTTATGAAAAATAGAGCTTTGACTGCAATCAGAAATATGAGTTGAAGACAAGTAAAATGAGAGGAAAGCCTATCTCCTAACTAATTCATGTGAGAGTTTAGAAAGGACAGTTACAGGGGATGAAGAGGGAGAACATATTAAAAAGACATGAACTGAAACCTGTAGAACTTTGTAATTGATTGATTTTATCCTGAGATAGAGGAAGAAGAAGGAATCTACAGTGAATCCCAGGTTTCTGTTTGACTCACTGAACAAGCTGTGAAGTCATTCCAAGACTAGGGATATAGCTGCAAAAATAGATTTGCAGAAAAAAATTGTAAATTTAGTTTTGGAATTATGAAAATTTAAGTACTTGTATGACAACACAATGAATAATTAAAAATAAAGATCTTTACTATATGAGAGGGGTCTGGGCTGTAGACTTGAATATTGACTTGTCAACTGAAAAATAAAATGCACAACCTAACAGTTGGGAGTTATATTTTATTTGGCAGACACTTTTGAGGACTTAAGCCCAGGGTGACAGCCTCTCAGATCTCTCTGAGGGACTGCTGCAAAGTGGCACAGTAGAAGCCAGGATATATAGGAGTTTTTACAACAAAGACCAGATAGTCAGAACATCAAAAAGTTACTGTTAACTAAAGAAAATCAGATGTTTCAAGTTACAAAATTTAGCACTTTTCTATGCATGGGAAGGTGCCAAAGAGAGATATTAAACTAATTAGATGTATTTGGTATGTTAAATTAGTTTAGAAATTGTCAAGCGATTGGAGATGAACCTTAGATTATATTGTAGAGATTAAGGTCATTAATACATATTCCAAAATTTGTGTGGAATTTCTAAAAATCTGACATGTCCTGGTATCAATCATAATTCTAATTATTATCTTAAAATTTTGTATGTCAGAAATATCCAACTTGTTTGTCAGTTGCATTGTAATCAGATGTTTTATCTTTGTTTACAAAGGCAAAATTTATCAACTTGTTGTAGGTCATAGAATAAGATGAAAGGTTTTCTGGAAAATAAAGAATAAAAGCCAATATGTTTCTTAAAAAATTATAAGGTTATAAACTATACTTATCAGTTTAGTTCCATGTAAATAATTCCTATTCATCTGGATGAGGTCATCAGTTTTTCCATTAGTTTCATAATTTACCCAAGTCAGTAGTATGATCTAAATGTTATCAGAAAGGGACCCTCTGCAAAGGGAAGCCAATGTTTAGTAATTAATTTGGAGGGATGACCTCGCTATTTAATAAACTCCCATCATTTAGCTCAATTTAACACAACTCTAGAACTTCAAGATATCAAATATTTGCAGAGATTATTTCAAGTAGACATTCCTGAAACATAATTATTTTTGAAGAGTTCACCCCAAAGCTTATCTCATTGATATTTAATTTACTTATAAGAATTTTTATAACACCAATTTTTTTTTTGTTTTTGACAAAATTGCAACAGTTGATTTCTATTAAACCGAAGTATAGTAAATGTATTATACTTGATGTTAATGACTCTAAAGACATGTTTATATGAATTAGATCAATAAACTTAAACTAACCTTAGTATCAGGTATAAACTTAAATTGAATATTTCCTTGAAAATCCTTTTATCCAGATTTTATTTTAGAACTATTTATATGGTAAGTGCTTACTTCTAAGTCAATTAAAGAGAGCTATATTATAAATTTAATTTTGATAATATTTTCTAGAGATAGAAACTGTCAATGAAATAAATGCACAACCTAAAAGTTGAGAGCTGTATTTTATTCAGTGGACAATTCTGAGGACTCAGCCCGGGATGACAGCCTCTCAGATGGCTCTGAGGGACTGTTCCCAAGAGGTGGGGGAGGAGATGGGATATATAGGAGCTTTATAACAAAGACCAGGTAGTTGGAACAATAAAAAATTGCTTGTTATCTAAAGAAAGCCAGGCATCTCAAGTTAAAGAATTTATTGCTTTTCTATTTATGGGAGGAAGCAAACGTTTGGGCTCATTGAATTCATTTCTTTGACAAACATCTCGCTATCTAGGGCCAGTATTCTGTCCTTTCTTATTCTGAATCCCCTTAGAGGGCACTGTTGTGAGTGGCCACCTGCAGGCTTGTCTTCTTCACTGGGGGGGTGGCGGCAGCAGCTGCTGACTTGATGGTTTCAGCATTCTTTGTTTACTGATGTGTTTTGCAGTATTTTTCATTCACACTACCATGTTGATCAAAGTTGTCAGATTTATGAAGTGATTACTGTATATTAATCCTTTATAAGCTTGAGTTGATTTAATCTTCGTATGAATTTATGGGGTAGTTTTAGTGTTCTAGTTATAGATTTGAAGATACTGATGATCAGAAAGTTTAAACCAACTCCTCAACACTGCACAGTTAGTAGAGTGTAGAGCCAGGTCTACTATGGTGCTCTTTCCCCACGGAGCTCTAGCTGCTTCTCCTAGTGCTTGATCCAATATGTGTTACATCAGGCTTCTCCATAATTCATTACCTGCTTCTCTAGGGTTAAGAGTATATAACCTTTCCCTCATTCTTTGTGTGATGCTCATTGTGTAGTTGCACTTATTTAAAATCCATGTATTCTCTTTTCACAGACACCCCTCTGCTTCACACACTTTTTTTTTACACCTAGATGATTCTCATTGACATTTCTTCTTGTTTTCAGCTTTTCCTTTCTTAAAATTATTCTGCAAACTAGGGACTTTTTTTTCCTGTTTTTTAAAAACAACTTTATTTATAAAAATATCTGTTATTTAGTTGAAAAAAGGGCATTTTATTTATATATAATTCTTGTGGACAAGCAGCTGATAGCATCCAGAAACTGGCTACTAAATTCCTGAAAGATAAAACATTCTCTCCTTTGTCAATCTTTTATAGACCCTGCAATCGAATCTAAGCTAATAGTTGCCTCATAGGATGTGCGTATTATGCTCCAAGTCAAATGTTTAAAGGACACGGCAGACATAGATCATGCTGTCCCTTTTGTATGCCTTTCCTCTTGTTGTTTTTCTGGAAAATGATGCCTTTCTTTCTTTCTCTAAATCCATCTGACTTTCAATTCCCAAGTTAATCCCCTCCCGAGTGAGGTTTCTCTGACTCCAGAACAAATTCAAGCCACTGTATCCTCTTTGGTTGTTTGCATTTCAGTACATTTAAGTTACTCTTTTATTCCTTCATCTATTCACCACATCTCTTGTGTTCCTACTCTGTGTGTTGCAGGGATGTCGTAGTGAATGAGTTCTTGATGTTATGAAAATTATATTCTTGTATCTGTGGTGGTCTTATTCTTCAAAGTCTTATAAGTTTTTTGGTGTCTGGGGTCTTATTTCATGCCTGCATCATGTAATAAATATAATTCATGTTTACAATATACTGCTAAAGAAAAAGGCAGCTAATATTAGTTATCATTTGTTCTATTTTTTAATACTCAAGTTTGCATCTATTTATCTGGTCTGCTATAAATGAAGAAAACTACTTGAAGGCTATGTGTGAAAATTTAAATAGTGGTTTTCACTGGATGTTAGGGTCATAAGAGCCCAGAAATATTTAGTACTCATGTAATTCAAAAGAATGAAGGAAAAAGGAAAAATACTCTATTACTTGAAATCTTTATATCATGTTTTCTGAGTTCTCCCGAACTTAGGAAAATGCCTCTCCTCTAAAGGAAAATTTAATCTACTTAATAACATAGGTGTTGTCACTTGCCCTATTACTCAGCTTTCCTTACCATGAAGTCATGGGGCTAAGATAATAACTTTACTGTTTCTACCACATGAAGATAGCTTAGTGATTAATAAAATGCCATGACTTAATATTCAGTAAAATGACATTGGGCAGGGGACATGGCTATAAAGGATATGTGATTAACCTAACTGTTATTCATGAATGAATGAATTGTATATAAATCATCTGATGTATAAAATGATACAATTTGATGATCTTATAAAAATTGTTTCTATATGACTCAATTTTTGTTTTGACGAAGGATAAAATAACTTTTAGGCTTTATTCTACATGTAATATGACAAATAGATATGGATTTTGACAGAGATGCATCATTGTTATCAGTTATGAAGTCCACAGTGAAATAATATTGTTGCAGAAATGATGGTGCTCGGTTATGATGAGATGCTGTCATATTCATCAGAAGTATAAAATACATTATGATTATCATTACTATTAATTGCAGGTACTACTAATTATTAATTTGTTTATTATTAAACAGATTGACATACAGAAAACTTATGGGGACCATTTCACCAGTGTGCTTTATAACCTGGACCTCCTTAAGGGATTTTAGCCTTTCAGTACATGGGGGATGAACTGGGAAGAGCAGCAGACCAGAGAACACAGCCACGCTGGGTAGGTGTGGAGGGATGAGGGAACAGCAGGAGTGAGGCAGAAGACAAAGTCTGGAATCTAGGAAGCCTCCTAAATGAGGATTTAAGAACTAGAGAAGATTCACAACCACTTCTTTAAGTTCTTTTTCTGTATTATCTACTTTCTGGTTTTCCCTTTTGTTAAATCAACTCAATATTTCCCAGTGAAATCATTCTGTACTTTAGGCTTATTCCTTATGACTGGAATATCCACTGGAAGATCAGGTCACATTAAAGCAACTATATTTATGCAAAAAACACAACATCTTACAAAAAGCCTGTTCTGAATAATTTAATTAAGTAATGTTTCTTACACTTGAGACCAAGCATGGGCCATTTAAGCAGTCAACAGTCAAATCAGATCATTACAGCCAGTGGAATATTTGATAGTGAGAGTATTAAGGTAATTAATTTCTAGGTAATAACAGAGTATACTATTTTGAAAGTAAAGCCATGATTTTTCACCTTAAATATAACTAAATACTCTAAAAATTATCAAAGGCAGTGATAGAAGGACTGAAAATGGGAAGGAAGAAGTCCCCTGGGTTTTCTTTTTATTTTCTGTCTACTCCCTGACCAGGTACAGAAGAGGCCTGCAACCCAGGACTGATAATGGGTTTAAACAAAAGAAAAATCCAAGGAAGTTCTGTGCTTTCCAGCCAAAGGACTGGAAAAAGGGAAGTCCAACAGAGACCCAGATTGAAGTCTCAGTTCCTTCTCCAAAAATGAGGCTCCTGCAGGCATTCGAATCCATTGGCAGCATCACAACCCTAGCCATATCAGCCTTGCCAGACACCTGGCCTGATGGGCAAAATGATCTACCGGCAGCAATGGCAGTGGCAACAACAGCAGCAAAGCCCCAGGCTTTCCAGGCCACTGGCCCACAAGCAGAGCACCGCTGGATGGTCTTACTTGCCTGTAGCAATGGCAGTAGCAAAGATGAAAAGGACAATGTATTTTATTTACCTATAACTTTATCTTTTTTTTTCCTTTTTTCTTTTTAATGTTTCAAGATTCCCTCTTTTATCAATTCCTTTCTAATTAGAGAATTATCTTTAGTCATTTATTTATAATAAACCTGCTAGTGAAAAATTATCTTTTTCTTCATGGCAAATGTCTTTATTTCTGTTTTATTACCAAAGGATAGTTCCACTGGTTCTGCAGTTTAAGTTTGGCAAGTTTGGAGTTTGTTTTAACAATGAAAAATGTTGGTCACTTTTTTTGGGGCATCTATGGTTTCCGGCAAGAAACTCATTATCATTCAAATTGTTTATTTCCCTATAAGTAAAGTATTATTTCCCTTTGCTTTCTATATTTTTCTTTGTCTTTGGTTTTCAGGAAGCTTATCTGTGTGTCTTGGCGTGAGTTTTTTTTTTTTTAACTTGTTGGTGATCATTCAACCACTTTAATCTGTATGTTTACATCTTTTGCTAAATTTAGGAATTTTCTAGTGTTATGTCTTCATTTAATTTTAAGCCCTGCTCTCTTTTGCTCCCCTTCTGAGACTGATCACATTATTGGTAGAACTTACACAGATTGGGTAATTTCTGTTGTTCTGTTTTCAAGTTCATCAAATCTTCCCTCTATTACACTCACTCTGCTATTGAGTCTATGCAGTAAGTTTTTTTATTTCGGTTATTGTACTTTTATGCTCTAAAATTTCTCCTGGGTTCTTCTTTATATGTTCTCTTTGTTTGATGAGACTTACTTTTTTATTTGTTACAAGTGTGTGAGTTTTAAAAAATCTTCATCAGATAATTCTAACATTACTGTCATCTAAATATTGTCTACTTATTTTTTAAATTCATATTGAGGTTTTTCTGAACCTCAGTATGAAGAGCAATTTTTAATTGAAAGCTGTATATGTGAGTATTGTGCTATGAGCCTCGGAATCTTATTTAAACTTCTGTTTTAGCCAGCTAGCTCTGAAATCGCTTAAGTGGGGAAAGAGATGGAGAAGTGCTGCTTCTCTGCAACCAGGTGAGGGTGAAGAGAGAGGACCTCCTATTTACTGCAGGGTAAGAGCCTGCAGTAGGCGTCTGCTGATTCATCCCTGACTTGGAGAGTATTAATGCCTTGTTACTTCTCTCCCCATGGTCTCCACTGGCACCACAGGAGCAGAACAGGGGGCTCATCACCTCTAAATGGGGGGAAAAGTCTCACCATCCCATTGTCGGTATACTAATCTGAAACAACCTAGTAAAGTGAGGATAAGGGCACCTCTTTACAGCCTTGTGAGTGAGTGTGGAAGTCTAGGTTTCTCTCTTGGCTTTACTAAAGTGGGTGGGGTGGGGGACAGCAAAGTAAGCCAGAAAGAGAAAGAAAAATACCCTATGAGATCACTCATATGTGGAATCTAAAAAACAAACAAACAAACAAAAACAAAGCATAAATACAGGACAGAAATAGACTCATAGAGAATACAGACTTGTGGTTGCCAGAGGGGCAGAGGGTGGGAAGGGATAGACTGGGATTTCAAAATTGTAGAATAGATAAACAAGATCATACTGTACAGCAGAGGGAAATATACACAAGATCTTATGGTAGCTCACAGAGAAAAAAATGTGACAATGAATATACATATGTTCATGTATAACTGAAAAATTGTGCTCTACACTGGAATTTGACACATTGTAAAGTGATTATAACTCAATAAAAAATGTTAAAAAATTTTTTAAAAAGGTTTGAAATATTATGACAATTACCAAAATGTGGCATAGACACATAAAGTGAGTAAATGTTGTTGGAAAAATGGTGCCCAAAGACTTGCTCAACACAGAGGTTGAGCAACACTGCCACAAACCTTCAATCTGTAAAAAGATGCAACCCCCTGTTCTAACCACCACAGTCCTTCCACACATCTGTCATTGACCTGACAGCTCCCAGAGGGCAGGGAATTGCTTTAACCTTGAACCTGCACTGCAGGGTTCCTGGCACCAAAGACTCTCCCTGTCCCTTCCCATTTCCCCCACCCGTCAATGCCTTCTCTGCGTAAGTGGCACCAGCCTCCACTCACCGACTTCAGCCAGAAACCCTGCAGTCACTGTGGATTGCTCCCCTTCCCTCAAGCCAGCACGTCCAGTTGAATTCATCTCCCAACATAGTCTGCTCCCTTCTCCGTACCTCTTAGTCCCAGCCACCATCATCTCTGACCAGTATTACAACAGCAGCTTTCTAACCCTCACTGTCATCTTCCTGCAATACATCCTTCTTACATGATCTTTTGTAGTGAACATTGGATCATACCTCTCCCCAGCTTTAAGCTGTCCAGTCTGCCCTCTAAGGGTCATGTCTAATACCCTCCATGAGCCAGCACCTCTCCTTCTAGCTTCATCACGTGCCACTCTGCTCTTTGTTTACTACGTTCAAGCCACACAGGGCTTTATTCCTTTATTCCTTCCTCCTTCACAGCTGCCTGAAGCTACCCCAGTTCAAACTTCCCTTCTCTGACCACATGACTCTTAATGCCTGGTACTCAATCATATTCTGCCTTATGGCAGCTCACACATTACTGCTTTTCAGTGTAATTAATTAATACCACTGGTTTACATCATGCTCAAATGGTGTACAAAACTCTTAGCCATGTTATCCTTTGCTTAGGACTCATAAGACTATTGGGTACCAGCCTTCTCATTTTAAAGAGGATAAAACTAAAGTCTGGAAAGGCCAAGTGATATTCCCAGAGTTCTCACTAGTGAGACATCAAGCACAAACTAGAACACCGGCTTCCCTGCCCCTGTACAATTTGCCACTGGGCTGTGTTGTGACATCTCTATCAGCATCACAGCCCCTTCGTGTGTAACTAAGCATCCATTAGTGAATCCCTCTAACAAATCCAGCCTCGGTATAAGATAATAGACACGAATCAGGCATCCTCAGTGCTAGCTGACTTAACATCACCTCCTCAGCTAAAATATCACTTCTTCAGAAGCCCTTTTCTAACTAACCTAACTTCACAGCATTCACGTACAACTTAATAATATTTTACTCACCCACGTAGTATTCCTTCTACCCCTGTCCTCCCCACTAGAACAGAAGTCCCATGATGGCTAATCTCAGATGCAGGGCTTGGGTGGGCAGTCCAGCACCTGGACTGTGCCAAGAATAGAGCCCTAGCCAGGGCTATTGTGTATGATGGTCCACAGAGGCTGAGCCCAGGGTCTGGTGCTCCCTAGAGGTGTGTGATTCACTGCCTGTAGATCAAACTTGGTGGTTCCTGCCCTAAGTTCAGTCTCCCCATCTTGCCCATGGGAAGGGGGCTGACTGCAGGGGCTCCAAGCCTCAGACAGTTCCAGCTCTATTTCCCTGGACTGGACACTCCCTGAGAGAGGATGAAGAGGCAGGAACAACATGCACTGAAGACCCCAAAACACAGTGAAGCTGCAAAACAGGAGGGAGAGAAAGCCTGGCTAAGGCACAGGAGGAAGGACACCTTGTCTCTGAACACATCATTAAGTCCCTCCATTGTTTCCTTCTCTGGTAACAAATCATCCGAAAATTTAGGTGTGTCAGTAGAATATATTCTATTCACTAATGGGATAATCAATCTACTGTTTCTTGCTTGTCTATGTCCGTCTAGCCTCTAATTGTATTTTCAACACCATTATCACAACATAGATCATCTACTGTTTTTTTTTAAGAACTGTGCTAAAGAATGGGGATACAAAGAAATTTTAATTAAGACTTCTGTTCAAGGGTGGGAAAGGATAAATCTGGGAGTTTGAGATTTGCAAATGTTAACCACTATACATAAAAACAGACGAAAAACAAATTTCTTCTGTATAACACAGGGAACTATATTCAATATCTTGTAATAACCTTTCATAAAAAAGAATATGAAAATGAATATAAGTGTGTGTGTGTGTGTGTGTGTGTGTATGCATATGCATGACTGGGACATTATGCTGTACACCAGACATTGACACACTGTAACTAGCTATACCTCAATTTAAAAAAAAAAAAACACTTTCTGTTCAACAAAGATATTTGTGTCAGTACCATGGACAGAGTTAATAACTGGGAGACAGGCTGGGAAAATAATTAAAATGAATCTTAGAAGCAATGCTTACTTAAAAAAAAAAGGCAATACTACATACTCTATGACACTTTCTTTAGAAACTAAACAAGCAAAAAAAATGATGCTTAGGGATACAAACACAACTATATTAACACAAAATGCTATCAAAACCCCGTTAGAGTGGGAGAAGACAGATAAAGTCAGACAGAGGGCAGAATCACACTGGGGGAAATAAAATTGGGTTCTGTGGGGAGGGCAAAGCAAGGCTGGGGAACAGAGATAGGTTAGGATGGGGGTAAAGTTAGGTGAGAAGGATACAGAAAATCACAGTGAGGCAGTTTGGGGCTCTAAACAGAGCCACACAATTACAGTGAGTCTAAAGTTAAAGATTTCCTCCCAAGGTTGGGGGCACTAGAAAGAACAGCTCTGCTGTGAGAAGAGGCTGGGCCAGGAGCTCCAAGCAAGACTGCCCATGAACCCTGCCAACAAGAAAGCCAGGCTCGAAGTGGGAAGTAAGAGATATGTCCAGGGCACCTAGTGGGACAGCCCCTCTGTGAGGCGTCCTCCCCGCCCAGGGCCCAGGCAGACCCTGGCTTCCAGGAGTGAGGGAGGCAGAGTACCTCTGCCATCAGGCACGGATGTCCTGCACTGCCGCACCCGCAGACTCCCGGGTAGGGTTGTGTGCTCCAGCCCCGAACACAAGCCATTCAGGAAGGCTGCCATAAATATTCACGAAAAACTGGTTAATTGGTATTTAGCAGTCAGAGTCCTAAGTGCCTACTCAGTAAGATGACACTGAACCTTCTGATAGTGCAGGCGCTAAGTACATGGTGCATTTCATACCCAAGTATCATTTTTCTACCTCAGTTTCACAGTGGTCCTCCAAGTGCTAAGTTCTATTTATAAACCTCCCAGGTGTACTGTGATACAGGCAGCAGCAAAATGAATCCGTCTCCTTCCACTTACTCGCTGATCCCAAGAGAGGCTGGTCTCCTCTCAGATGTGAAACATCACAGAAAGAACCTCTGGGAACTCAACCAGGCCCACCCTTCACTGGGAGATAAGCAGGGCAGAGTGAGACTGAAAATGGGTAGGGGCGGGGCGCTCCTCTGTGTGAATGGGAATGTGCCGGCTTCTCTGCTCTTAAAACAAAGGGCTGGAAGATGATCGCTAAGAGTGCCTGCTATTCCTGAGCTCTGTAAGTCCAGATCAGGTTATAGTTGAGTGTGTGATACAGTCCACATTAACTGCAGTTACCCACTCAATTCGAAAATACACCTTGGAACACAGAGATCTGCTGGTTTAGGTGAGGGTGAGCAACAGAGGCAAATGTTTCCAGTGATTTTATATTTTACAGAATCATTTTGGTCAATGTTATCATTAGCTGGGAGTCAACTATGATAGGCACATATATTTGTACTCCATAGCACCAAACAGACACTCTCAAACTCCATTTCATTTGGTTTTGGAAACTGTTTTGCAATTGAAGGAACACATTCAAGTAAATTCAGGTAAAAAGGCTTCTTGTTCATTGGTCAGTGGGCCAGCTGGTACTAGCACCTCGTCTAAAGCCCATCCTCTTTCTCTGCACTGCACTGTCTCTGCCAAACTACCAGGGAGATACAAGGTCTTCTACTGTTTCTCTCACAGAGAAATATATAAATATAAGGGCATCCTGCGAGTCAATTTCAGCATCTCCTCTCACTTTCCAGGTTGCCTCCAAGGTGATCTCATCTTCACTTACAACTGTAACTGCCACCCCAGAGCTGTCCACACTCAGATCTATCTCCCAACCCAGCTCTCTCCCAAGAGCCAAGCGCATATGCACAACTGTCCCTGGACAATGGCACATAGAGGTTGCACAGCAGCTCCCCCCACCACCCTGCCAAGCCTACACACATGCCCAGAGCCGAGCTCCCAGCTCCCCTCCAATCTGCTCCTCCCCAGGCGGGTGGCTCGGCACCCACATAGCAATGAGAGGGGAACTTGCAAACAGCTCTTGACTCCCTTCTGTTCCTTATGCCATCAGGCAAAGTTGACTGTACTGCCTGGATTCTTATTCCAATTCATCCCTTACGTTCTGTCCCTTACCCTTTCTCTCCTGGATCCTTCCACAGCATCATAACTGGTCCTCCTGTGTCTATTTTAGGCCCTACTCAATCCATTTTCCTCACTAACTCTGAAGAGATATTTCCAAAACACTCACTTGACCACAGGTAGGTCCTCTGAGCACCCTCTCACGAGACACAGTGGCCTCTGCAATATTGTCAATGTCTTCAGCATTCCAGGCCCTTCATGATCTATCCCAAGAGACCATTCCAGGCATAGGCATCAGGCTGCACAAAGGGTGGGGAAGCACAAGCAGTGCTCAGGGAAGAAGGTGAAGTTCAGGGCTCTCAGATCCCAACAGATAAGTCCTGGCCTCTGGCAACAATTTACTAAGAATCATTTGTTCACCAACCTGGACTGTCCAGTAGAAACAGTGGTGGAGCTTACGAAACTCCCCCTGCTGGATTCCACAACAGACCAACTGATCACAATTGGGGGAGGGGGATGGCAGATGTATAGATATATTTTAATTCCACAAGTAATTCTAGTGTTCTGCTACAACGTTAGTTCTGCTAGGGTTAAGAACCCCTGCAACAGCTTAATTAAATGGGTCACTATATAAATATGTTCAGGTACTTGTAGAAATTCAAATACTTTGTAACTAATTCATGGTCAATTCTAGCCTAATACCATGTAACACTGAACTGAAGGATGAGCTTTAAGAGGCTAAACAATCCTGAATTTGTGGATTTATTAGCCATTCTTCCTGGCTGCAGACAATAGGAGCCTTTACATTTAAGTCTAAGCTCCAGCTAATGGTTTATGATAAACCACCTGGAAGTCAAAGTAGCATTTTCTCATTAATTGGATGTACATTGTTGCCATCTACACAGCTGAAATGACAGTGCCTACTGGTCAGAGTCGGTGTTGGAAGCACACAGATGCACATGCACAACAAAAAGCGTGCTGCTGCCCGCTAACGCCTGCAGGGGGGAATACACAGCTCCATGCTACCTCCTACCTCCGGTGTTCTTCCCCTGGGGCCCACGAATTCCCAACAGGACCATGAACAGAATTCAGGGGAATCCATGAACTTAAATTCAATAAAAAGCACAGCTTTAATTTTATTAAATTCTAACAACTTAAACATTTCCTTCAATTAAGAATATAGCCTCACAAAAAGCAAAAACTAACAAAAGCTGTGACTCTGATACCATAATATTAATTTTTGCAGGTTACATTAAATATTTACACTCATCACTATGTCAAAGTGATGGTTATTATCAGATCTGCCACTAATGGATTAACAATGCCTTATATTCCCTTTATCAAAAAATCCTAAAACATTTCAATCATTTCAATATAATCAGTCCTCTGTACATATTAATTTGATACATTTATATGTTTTACATAGAACAAAAATGGTTAAGATCCCCTGATTCTCTTTATAAAATGTTTTTCTTTTCTTTGCCTGATTGCAAAATCATGCCTCTTCATGCAGCATTAATGACGACTTTCCGAAGAAACCATGCTTACATCAGTCCCGCTGTATTTCCCAAAAGCCAATCAGAATCACCACTGAGTGTGTTGGTAGAGGTGGGAGGCAGGTTTCAGAGACCACTAGGATATAGGGCAAGGTTCTCTCCACTGGGAAACATTACAGTGTAAGCCACAACGTTGGTATATAAACTTTCAGGCCTTAAAACTGAAGTTTACCAGAAGACTAAATGGCATTCTCAAACTCTCTGCATTTTATTGCCCTTAACAGTCCAATACTGTCCTTTGGGAATGCAAAGATTTTGAGATGCACCTTCTAACAAGTTCCTGCCTGATGCTGACGCCGCTCCCCTCTCCTCCTTGGCATTCAATTTCCTCTTTGGTAAAATAAATGAGTTAGACCAAAAAATACCTAAGCACCATGCAGCTGTCAAGGTCTGACTCTGTCTCCTGGTCTCTCTACCCGACCTGTGACAAGCACAAGGGAACCTGGTGAGATAGTGTGTGGCCCCCGACCAGGGCAGATGTGACAGATCCACAGGGATACTACACTGATGACTCCATCTTCAACACCACACTCTAGCTCACCAAGTTCACCTGCCACAGGCTCTTTGGAGAATGATGCAGCCCCACTGCCACCCCCTGAGTCATCTGTCCCTCAAGAGACAGACATCTCCTCCCACCTCCCACCCCACCCTTACATCAGTTATCTCACAGCACACATGGCCGGTTCAGCGTCAAGCTTTCTTCTCCGCAAGTACATGTGATTATTCCTATCCCAGGGACTTCCCTGGGCACATCTACACTGTGAGGTGCTACAAAATCCACGTGTCATTCATCCAACATGTCAGTATCCACCGTGTGCTAAGATGATAGGAATCTTAGCAACTGAGGGCAGAAGCCTGCAACAGTTCATTCCTGCTACCATGTCCACCAACCTTCCTGCAGCATCCACACCTAGCTCTTCCCCTCCCCTCCTCCAGCAACTGGAGAATACTCCCTTCTCGGGAGTATATTTCTGGATCCCATCCTCATGTCCAGGATTCTGCTCTACCAGTTATCCCCTTTCCCTGTGTCCCAAACCCCTCCCAACTGTCAGCCTCTCTCCCCCAACTGGCTCCCTCCCATCAGCATTTTAACACTCTGAAATCATTTACCTGAAAGCAAATATGCACAAACAGCCCCTCCTCCCCAGCAGCACAGAGGAGGGGCTTGGGAGCTAATTAGAGAAAAGCAAGACTGAGGCCAGTTCAGAGGCTGCAGCAGTGACCCAGAGTATGAGTCCCTGCACACAGGCCGCGGTGGTAGGAATCGTTAGACAGTGGATTCGAGCTGCACTTTAAAGTTGTGACATATATGACACTTTCTCTCTCAGATAATATGTATATTTTAATAGTTTGAGTCACAGCTGAGAAGTAGGGTAACACTCTAAATAAAGCGATAGGCCAGGGAGACAGATATTTTTAGGCAGGAGAATCTTTGGTCAGCCATCTAATTAATATTACATAGTCACTTGTCTACTCTGAGAATTTAAAGGGCTGTAATCTCCAGGGCAGAAAGTTTGGTATCCAGAGCATTCCTATAGATCACATTCTATGCCCACCTAAAAGTGGCCCATGTATGCACAGATGGGGCACATCAAGTGTGCAGAGACAGGGGAAAACGAAGAACGCATCTGCCTGAAAACTCCTGCTGGCTCTGCACTCAGAGCACACATGCGGGAATCCACCAGGGGTGAATTATAGCCTGCTCTGTGGTCACCCGTGGAGAAGCAATCCGGGTGTCCAACAGGACAGATCACACACCAGCTGACACTGTCATGCAGCAGCCGTGAAAATGTGCTGTCAGGTGGAACAAATTCATCAGCGTAAGCTCAGTGCCCCTGTGGGAGTTCAGCTGGAGACCCAGGCTCTCCAGACTCAGCCACCCAGAGATGCAGGAGGAGAAGGAGCAAGGACCCGGAGCGGCAGCAGGAGAGTCAGTCCCAGCAATGGCCCTGCCACTCACGAGCTTGCTGACTCTGGCCGGGCCCCTCAAAGGCTCAGCTCTCAACAGCCTATGTATGCTTCCACATTCCTCGAGTTTCAGTGAGGAGCCATGAGGTAAGGGAGACAAAAAAGGCCCAAAAACTAAAGGGCAGCATAAATGTGAGAGTTACACAGAATGTTAAAGATCATTTTGAGCACTTGGGGTGGAGCAAGAGGAGGCAAGATGGGAGGCAGTGCTTAGATCCACAGGACCGCCCAGCCCCGCTGCAGGCTGCTCCAGATTCCTAACACTGATCAACGCAGTAACCCAGTCAGTGCAGTGCCCCACACCCGTACTGTTTGTGCCAAGCAGAAATCTTACACACATTTCCAATCGCTCCCAAGAAGCAGGCATCACCCTCTATCACCTATAAGAAGAGGGGATCATCACCCCCTTACAGGTTCTTCTTCCTGCACCAGATCTTCAAATGCTCCGTTTCCTCAGGGTTAGATCTGGGAACTTTTCTCAAGCATCTGTCCCAGGATGACATCACCCATTCCCAAGGCTTCAAGTCCTACCTACAGGCCAAGACCTCTCTCAAGTCCATCACAGACTCCACTGCTAGACAGCGCTATTTGGATGTCAGGGGTCAGAGTTTATCCCAAATAAACTCATGTTCAACCATCTCCTACCCCCTTCCCCCATCTTCTGTTCTCAGCAGACGGAACTTCTATTTACCCAGTTTCCCAAAGCAGAAACTCAGAAATCATCTTTTCCAGGGAGGAAGTGTACCAAACAGTCAAGAGCACAGGGTTTGGAATGAGGCCCAGGAGCCTATCATCTCTGCCAGCTGCCAGCTGTGTGCCTTAGGCAAGATGTGTGCCTCTTCTGCAGTAACAGTCAGGTAACACTCGTACATCACTTATGACCTTAAGGAACATTCCCTGCTATTATGCATAGCAACAAAGTAGGGAAATATTTTTGAGACTTATTAATGTACTTTTCCCTTTTACATTGCTTTTACATGGCATTCTCCTTCCTCAACTTGAGGCATTATTGTAACAGGAAGGCAAAGACAAAGGAAAAGTGCCAAAGTTCACCTTGCGACTGTCACAACAGGATATTTGAGTACCAAGCGTGGTAATTGTCTTGAAATTCTATCTGCTGTTGCGGAGAAATGAATTAAAAGTTTGTTAAGTTTCCATCCTGAAATCAAGAGCCAGGCCCGGGAGAAAGTGGACATCAGTTTCACCATAAACCACAGGTAAAAGAGAACTCAGGATGTGACGTGAGAGAACCAGGAGAGGCTTCTGGTGCACAGAGAGGATCCTGGAGGAAGGCACGCAGTGGGACCAAGGGAAGCAGGCAGTGTTATTTCCAACTTGGGCTCTTTAACCCCCACTTCTTGCTTTAGGGGAATCCCATGGAACAGCTTAAGGAAAGCCCAAGTTCAGCTTTGGCATCCTTAACTGAAGACCAATGGCGCACCAGTATTGGAGAAGGAAAGGGCTAACTTGTAGGGTGCTGATGATGGAAATTAGAATTTTCTTCTTATTTCTCAAAATTTAGAAGGGTCTCCCAGACAGACTCTTCAAGGGTAAGTCACTTATTCTCTCTGTAATTACAGAACTGCTAACTGAGAAACTCTGCTATCCCCTATGAAAAAGTCATTTTGGTGACTTAGTACTGTGAAGTAAAGACATCTTTGATTAGTTCTAAAACCAATGCGTCATCAGCCCAACTTAGCAAGAGAGGAAACAGCACAGGAGCAAAGGAAAACCTGGATGCTAAAATGGACACCGCCACTTCCAATGTGATCTGGACAGGGTCTACAACCACCGTGGGTCCACGATGCATGTCACGGTAGTATTATACCAAACTGTGATCCTCACCTAGGAACACGGTTTGGATGTGAAGCACTAGAGTACTTTGGTTGACTCATTATCAAACATCACAGCAAGAAACTATTAGTAAATTTCTGCTAATGCAGCCCCCAAGTATTTCTATCCCAGGAGAACAGGAGAGGGCCATGGACTCCTTCTCTGGTCAGTCTGGATCTACACTCTTGGCTTAACTATGGATGCACATTTTATGGGATATATTGAAAAATTGAAAAATTGGAATATATTCAAAGGAAGTCAATCAGAATTGTGAACTGCCACACAAGGCATGTGAGCCAGACAGGAAGAGTCTAGCTTGGAGAAGCAGAGACTAAAGGTGCATTCCCAGAGCAATCTGTTCTGGTGACTTCTCCAGAAAACAGGCAGCAACTATGGTGGGAGTTAAGTGACGGTAAGATACCTGCTCACCCCTGAGTTCCAAATAATGGGATGAGGCGACTGGAAGTTTTCAGAAAGACTGGGGACCATAACACTGAAGACGCTGAAAAGGAACCCCTGTCCTAAAAGATCTGGCCTCAAAAGCCTTCCAACTCCAAGTACAGAAATCTTAGCCATTCTGTGCATTTCATGAACGTAGACTCTGCAAAATAAAGTAAGAGGCTCTACAAATATAAGGAAGTGAAATGAACAGCACTGTAGTAATAACAATCTCATACACCTGGGAAGAAAAATCTGCCTTGGATTGCTGAGCCAGAGTTCCTGCCCACCAGGTAATTATGATGGATCAATATGTGCAATGACAAATGGACTAAAACTCTGGGAGCCCAACGATCCAGTGGGGAAGCGGAACAAACTGAGAGAGTGCATATCGATCCCCAATGTCCTAACTGAAGATTGGTGCTACACATTTAAACTAAATGCAGCTAGACTCGACAGAATTCACACACCTCTGTTAACGGGTCCCCAGGAACTTCTCAGTAAGCACAAGGTTAGGGGTACAGTACTGTCATCTGCGAAGGACAACTGATCACAAGTCACTGGATGCCAGGATTTTCCCCTGCTCTTTATCCCTCTGCTACCAGGTATGAGGCATTGTCTAAAAAGACATCCCATGCTTCTAAGTACTCTTGATACTTGCTCTTCTAAGGAAGGTTAAGTCCCTTTTTAACCAAAAGAGACATCTTTTTTTTAAAGCAGGTCATCGATCATGAGGCATTTTGTTCTCTAGTTCTGGGAATACAGAGGACCAAATTAACTTCCATCATCTTTTGGCTGTAGGTGTTCCTCTTCTGGCTTCCAAAATCATTGATCTATGATGGAGGCAGGAGCCAGGCAGACTCAAAAAACATTTGCTTTTAAATCTGTGCACTGTGGTTCTAAAGGATATAAACACGGGGCTTTTTCCTGGACTGGCGGCTTCACCTGCACTTTCTGCAACCTTTCCCTGCACAGAAGAGACCCTCACTTCCCAAAGCTCCGCTGTTGACAAAGACCACATGGATCACCCAAGTTACACAGGTGATTTCAGCAAAATTCTCAACCCTGCCTCACATGGATAGCTCTCAGGAGTGTTTATATTGACACCTGAGCCCCATCTGATTCACTCAACCTCTTGTGGGGAGGCGCAGCCATGGATAGTTCGGAGCCTTCCCGGTGATTCTCCCGTGCAGCCAGGGTTGAGAACCACTGCAGACGAGCCTAGACAGCTACCACCTTTGAAGGATTCTCTGCCTTCTAACAGGCTGTCACATTCTGTGACTCCTTTCCTTGATCAAAACCCACCCGCAGATCCTCAGTTCATACTGAGATGCTAAAAGCAACCAAGCGTACCTTCAAGACTGGAGAGACTATTGAAACCTGGGACAGATTGTTTTCCTGAACACCAGGTCTGAATCCCCAAAATCATAGAGACATCTCTTCTAAAATTTTCCCAAAAACTTGTCCAAAGGCTTTCTCCTTTCTGAATCAGTTATAGAATTTTTTTTAAAGATAATTTTGTTTTACCCATGAAATTCTGATTCAGTAAAGCAGGTGTGTGTGTGGTGGGGAGAGTTCCCTCAGTGATTCTGAAATAGCGCCATCTGGGGGTGCCTCTGCTGACTCCATTCACAAGCAAGGCCCTTGCGGGGATTCAATTCTAACAATCTCTCTCCATTATCAAGAATCTCCCCAAGGCTTTCTTCTTTTTTAAGATAAAATACTGTCCACTGTTGTACACCTACATCCTAATGTAATCAATGAGCTACTAAAAAGTGGGGCTTTTTAACCCAGCCTAGTAAGCTGACAGAGAGAAATAATGGCCATGTACTCTTAGTCATGGCCCCTATGATGGGGATGGCTTGCACTGAGCCAGCCACCTTCCTCCCCTTGTGCACATGGATAAGAACCACAGCAGGGGCTGGGGGACAGATTTCCTCTGTGGACCATGAACTAGGCCACAAAGACCACTGAATCTGTGGCTTTAGACACTGCCCTAGACACTAAACTAGTCCTCCTTTTTTTCCCCACCTGCAAGGAAAACTGAGCAAGCTCCCCCTGAAATATTTATAAATTCCTTTCTGTGCTACTATACTAACACACTGTACATTATAAGAGAGACACTAACTGAATTTTGTATCTTTAAAGATTGTGAAAAACAAAGTTCTAATATTTTCTTCCTGCACTTCAGTCAACCCTACAAAAACCGATGTGCCCAGCAGTTTGAAGACTGCCACTCCAGCCATCTGATCCACCACTGCAGGCACCAGAAGTGACTAAGCCTCACTTCTACCCACTTGTGAAAAGCTGCTTTCTGGCCACCACCACATGCTCAGTTGGAGATACCAGGCAGGCTCTTTCAAGCCAGCTGCCTACAAAAACAATCAAATAATCACTTGGTTCCTGCAGTGTAACATATTACTTTCCTGTTGCTTAAGCTTAAGGATGCCATTACCAAAAGGCAGTGGTGCCCACACACTGACACTATTCTAGGGGCTGTGTATGACAGAAAATGGGTTTAACATAGTACAGTTGATGCTGGCTTTTCTCTAGACAGACTGACAACCACCTACAAACCTCTGCACTTCTAATTTCCAACATGAGCCTATAAAAAAGTCCAAAAGAACATTGTTAATCCCATGAAATTGCCCGCCTTCTACTATCCCCTTGGCCGTGAAGGACCATCTGTTCCCCGAGGGCAACTCTAAAGGGAATCTCACTCAGCACTGATGTCTCCACCCAGAACTTCTTCCCTTTGGACACTATGAAATGATGATGATTATTATTTACCATCAGATCATTAGTATCATTTATCAGCAGATAACCATTACCACCCACCACTGCACCAGACACTCACTGAACACTTACTCTGTGCCAGAAGTCATTCATTCTAAGCACTTTTCATTTACCAACTCATTTAATTCTAACAATCTTATGATTCAGACACTACATTTACCCCCATTTTAAAGATGCAGGCACTGGTAAAAAGTGAGGCGAACCTAAGTAACTCGCCAAGGTCACGTGGCTGCTATGTTGAGAACCCGGGCAGTCTTGCTCCCGGACACTGAGCCACCTGACTGCACGGCTTCACCTCAGCAGACGAGGTTCACAGCCACTCCTGTCTTTCAGGACACAGATGTAAAACAACATAGTTATAAAAGAAAGAGCGGTCACCATGGCATGAATGTTGTTAACCACAACGTGAAAAGAAACTATGTTTCAACCTGCTCGGCCTCACATTCCATTAGCTTTTTTCACTGAAAATTATTTCAGGCACCGTGAAAAACTAAACCTTATCACATGTCACCACCACTATGAATTCCAAAAGAAGCCCATGTGGGGTGACAAGTATGGCTCTGACAGCAGGACAAGAATGGAGGTTGGTGGTGGGGGGGTGCGTGAGCGCACGTCCCACAGGACGTGGTGCTCAGGCTCATGTGTGTGAAGTCCCAGGTATTTCTTACAATAACCTGCAAAGGGAAGTCCACATGCATCCTCCTGCTTCAGCTGAGGACGTGGAGGTGCCCTAAGTGACAGTACTTGACCAGGTGAACGTGGGGAGGAAGTGGCTAACTGGGGTCTGGCTGGCCCGCATCCTCAGACCAGACCTCAGATCACGTCACCATGACCAACCTGGCGTGCACGGCTCTTCACATGACTTCAAACACAAGTCAGTACCTGACTACATTTGTAGTTCTGTTAGATTAAATTATCTGTACCTAGTCAAAGAGCTGCTCCCAGCATGTCACAGCAATTTATCCAGATGAACACCCCTTAACCAACAGATAAGAACAGAGGCAAAGGACTTGTTAAATTTGCACATGCATCGAGCCAAGGAGATCTAATGTATCAGACACAGAACTCAGGATTGTCAAAGATACACTGGGATAATCGAACACAGGGACCAAAGGTGAAAAATGCAGATAACTGAACCCTGCTCAGCACATAAAAAAATCAATCGCACATGTGCAGAATGAGGGCAACATATCTTAAAGGAAGTTTGAATTTACAGTGACAGAAAGTAGATCAGTGGCTACCCAGTGGTGGAGCAGTGGATTTTAAAGAAACACAAGGAAACTTTGGGGAGCTAAGAAAATGTTCATTATTTGGAACATGGTGGTGATGGTTTCCTGGGTGTACGCATGTGTCAAAATCTGTCAAATTGTATCTGCGACTTAACGTGTGTAACTGCAATATGCACAGCTTATTGCGAGTCAACTAAATCTCATTAGAGTTGTAATAAAATTCTTGTGCATGTGTGGGCAGAGGGAGGAAAAACAGAAATTTAACAGCTTGCAAACGTAGTAAAATCAGCAACATGAAACGCCTGCCAAGTCAGGGCAACTGTAGGCTCCTCTAACAGAACTTCTGTGTGTGAGTCTTTGCCTCACCTGGCAGACCGCCTTCAGAGACCTCGGGTATCAGAGACAAAGACCGGATGGTGTCCGAGGGTGGCCCCCAGTGGGAGAGGGGCTGAAAACCATGCTCAGAAGGAACGTCTGTGGGGGGCAAGATGCTCAGCCAGAGCTGGGGAGAGGGGCTGCCGCGTGTAATTAAACGCCTGCTGTCCTGTGTGGCTGCACAGGACCGAGCTCAGATGCGTGGTGGAAGCAATCAGAGGTGAGTAGAGCGCTGCATGGTGGAGAAATTCCCAACAGTGAAAGATGTTTAAAACGGAACACATCTGAGAGCCGGTGTTACCTGGGCTGGGGACGGGCAGGCAGCCCCCAGAGGACCAGCGGCCAGGATGCGGTCTCCAGCATCCTTACAGTTTAGCCAATTCCTTCCAGATGACCGCGGGCCCTCTTCTTTCCAACATGCTGTGATTCCCCAGGTAAGATAAAAAGTGATTATTAATAAACTGAAGTATCTTTCAGCTCTGTGATTTCTGATTTGGGACTTACCTATTAATAACATTCAGAACCTCCGCAGTGTCACAGAAGTTAGACAAAGGAAATGGTCTAGTCCTGTTCTTTTCTAAATACACAATTTCAGAAGGAAGCGACAATATACACCTACAATTTCTTTTAACATAGGGACGTCATAATTAGCTACATTCACTGCACACTTAACTTCCCCCTACACTCAAATTTAAATGATATGACTAGAATTTTAAACATGATAGGTAGAAATATAAACTATACAGTCTAAGAGATTATAAAGGATCACGAGGAAGCTACAGACCCTGGTGCTGGGGCACCCACCCCGAGGGGTGTGCAGGCCTGGCTGAGCAGGACGGCACGGGAGAGGGGACAGGGGAGCAGGGAAGAGTCCAGGGAACACAGCATCCCAGGGAGAATCTCAACAAAGGGAAACACTCGGGCACGTTCCAGGAAGAGGTAATGCCGGAGGAAACAAAGTCCTTCCTGTGTTCAGACATCTTGAACATCTCCCAAACCCTGTGCTAAAGCAACTGACTCCTAACTAGTCCTGACTCGAAATCATAATGAATGGGAAGAAAAACAGAAGTGGTCTAAAAATCAGGGCTGACTGAAGTCATGGTCTCAGACTTTACTGTAAAAATTCAGCAAGTCATCGCTCCTTAATTACTGACCTCCCCAGTGATCCGTCCCTTGTCATCTTCAACAACAGCTGATGAAGCTGTCAGCTTTAACATCAGTGCCCCACATTTTTATGCTGCTCCTGGCATTTAAAGGTTCCTCGTGACTTCTCACAGGTCCAGGTCCCTCCCTGAGGCAGGGTCACTGTTCTTAAAGGGTGAAGACACTGAGAACCACAGGCCCGCAGAGTTCGTGCATGGACACACAGTAGGTGAGAGAGGCATCGCCAGGGACAGACCCCTGGACACTCCCGCACAGCAAATACCTTACAGAGACACTAGACCTGGCTCTGCTCTAATCAGTATGATCATGTTCTCACCGAAAACATGAGGCTCCATCAGAAAGTACCTCACACACCCCGAATGTCCCCAAACTACAACAACCCAGAATAGTAAGCCACTTCACATCAAAAAGCAAGAAACTGACATCATTCTAGTTAAAACTTGTCAAAGCAAGGTTGTGAATTTAGGTCACCTATGTGCAATTCTTTTTAAAAATTATTTTCCCAAAGATCCTGAAACCATTCTTGTGGATCCCAGAGTATTCTCCGCAATGGCTAGGAAGGTTAAGTTGCCACTTCTTTTTTTTTTTTTGACCTCCAAAGGTGGAAAATGTAGAACTTCCTCATTTCTTCTCCCTTCTGCAGCAGAGTCAGGAATTTCTCTGGGGACACTCCCGTGGGCACAGAGCAGGTATCAATCAGCTGCCTCAGATGTGCCAGGCTGCCTTCCCCGGCTCAGGACAGGGCCACCTTTCACTATAAGTCACAGCTTGGAAGCACAGCAGAGCCAGATGGAAATGTGTGTGCTCAGTTACCCTGGCTACCTGAGTGACTGAATCTGCTTTGCAGTTTCCCCAGTCTCTTTCAGAAAAGAACACAAAAACTCAAATTTTTTTAAAAAAGGATCAGACCTGGGGAGCACAATACGATGGCCTGCTCCCATCAGCAGAGCTAGAAAACACACCAAAAATTCTCATCTCACCGTGGAACTTAGACACTTTTGAATCATTAAGGGAAAAGGTCTATCCCTGAGGACCAGGACAGTCAATAGGCACCCCTGGTGGAGGGACTGCAGGTTCTCAGCCAGTACAAAGGGCTTTGGGGCAAACAGACTGGGTCTGGATTTCAGCTTCACCGATCTACAGGTGTCCTCATCCTGGGAAATGATATAGGAATATGGAGGAGAAGAAAAAGATTTTGAAATAGGGCACATCAGAGAAAAACTGTTCTTTAAACTTCCCTCGTATCATATTGTCTCTTTAATGAGCTCTAAAATGTCTCCATTGCTCTAGGCCAGTATTTCCCAAAGACTCCTCTGGGAACATAAAAACAGTTCTACGTCTAAATAAGATTGGCAAACCCAGCATAATGCATCCCCACCTTGGAGACTCAGAACCTGTGTCAACGTAACTGCTCTGAGAAGCTCCCTACCTTGAATGTTTCACTCGATTAATCCAGGATCGCTGGACCGTCCTCATAGCCTTTGCCAACAGAACACACTTTTCTTCCCAAGTCCCCCTGGCCTGCAGAGGCCTCCAAAGTCTAGCCGCCCTGTCTCTAACTGTACAGTCCACAACCCCCTACAGACCCACCTGCCGCGCAGGTTAAACTTTCCTGGGCGCTATTCCCTGACCACGCCTTTTGTGTACAATAGCTTTTTTGAGATGTAATTCACAGAACACACAATTCACCTATTTAAAGTACCAATTCAGTGGGTTTCAGTGCATTTGCAGAGTTGTGCATTAATCACCACAGTCAATTACAGAACATTTTCATCACTCCCCCATTTCCCCTCAAACCTCCAGCCCCAGGCAAATACTGATTTACCTCTCTCTATAGATTTGTCTATTCTGGACTTTTCACATAAGTGGAATCACACAATATGTGTTTTTTTATGTCTGGCTTCTTTCACTTCCAAGGTTCATCCAAGTGGTACTGTGTATCAGCATTTTGTTTCTTTTCATGAGCCAAATAATATTCTACCATATGGATACAATCACATTTTATTTATCCATTGGTCAGCTGATGGATATTTAGTTTGTTTCCACCTTTTGGCTACTGTGAGTAAGGCTGCTATGAATGTCTGTGTGTAAGTTTCTGTGTGGACGTATGTTTCATGTCTCTTGGGTTCACACCAATGAGTAAAACTGCTGAGTCATGTGGGAACTCAGTCTAACCTTTTGGAGAACTGCCAGACTATTTCACAAAGATGCTGCACATCTTACACTCCCACTAGCCGCGTGTGAGGATTCTAATTTCCCCATGGCCTTGCCAACACTTGTTATGATGTCTTTTGGATTATAAACGTCCCCGGGGGATGTGTGAAGCATTGTGTCACTGCAGTTTTGTGACCCTGCTTTTTGACGTTCACTCGATCCCACCCACCTAGATGTCTGCTTTGCACTCTGTGTGTCCCACCAACTCACCAAGATCCAGCTTAAACGCTAAAGTTTCCTTGGACTGGGTGTGACAGTCAGTTTCAGACTCAATTACAATGACTCCAAGCATGGCTTCAACTCTCTGCAGTTACAGGCTGTTAGGCCCCACTCTGCCTTTTCTCTCCAACCAGACTGTGAGCACCTTAAGAACTGGGGAGCAGGGGGAGGGTATAGATCAGTGGTAGAGCGTATACCTAGCATGCACAAGGTCGTGGGTTCAAACCCCAGTACCTCCATCAAATAAAATAGTAATAATTAATAAATAAGTAAATGAAAACCTAATTACACCCCCCAAAAAGAATTAGGGAGCGAGAGGTCTTACATTTCTTAGTGTTCATTCAGGAAGGAGCCTATCAGATAACTGATACTTCACAAATGCTGGCTGTACGATTTAACCTAGGAGCTGAGGCTGGAGTCAGGGAGGTAAAAATGAGGGAAAAGGGCATATTGGATCTCAAACTTGGAGGGAGGAGCAGAGATACAGTGGAGGTCAGTCCCCTTTCTCACAGGGGTTCTCGAGCCGACGACCTGATTCATGAATTTGATGTTTTGTACTACACTAACCTTTTTCTTCCCTCTGAATCTCCATTTAGTCCCAAGTCTGGACTTGGTGAATTCAGCCTGGACGGGGACAATGAACTGATCCTCTTATTACTGTGACTTCTATTCCCCTCCGTCCAGCACAGCAGGACCCTGCAGGAACTCTTGGGATGGGCATGAAGGTCTGGATTTATCCCTTTGAGCTTTGACAGAGTCCCCCCAAGCACTCAAAGCATTAAGAGTTGAGGGGTCCCTGTGTGAACCACATCGAGAAAGAAGATCCAGGTCCCAGTGAACCAAGGGGAAGAACTGCCGTGTCCAAGGTCAACTGAGTCACAGTCTCCAAAGACTGGGAGTCATGAACTTTAGTTTCATGTACCCTTTATCCCCCCAGCTGTTACGGAAGCTCAGATTCTAAGCACACTGCGCTAGGCCATGGCTACTTGATCCACATAACAATTATTTCAACAACTACTGATGAGTCAGAAAGAGCACAGCATAGCTGGCAAGTATTGGTAAATGAATGTCTTCTAGTATTCACAGTCGACAGAGAAGGCCCGTATGGAAATACAGCAAAACCTTCCCTGCATCTGACCAGTGGGTCTCCCTCCTTCCCTGCACAACAAAGATTCTGCTGGGGCTTCTAATATGTGTCTCAGATCAATAGCAGAAACCCTGAGCTGCTGACCACAGAACTTATTCAAAAATAGCTCTCTCCAGTGGCCACATGTGCTGGTCTTACACTTCTACGACACATTCATGAGCAAAAACTGCACAAGAATTTCAGCAAAATTATTTGGCTACATCCTGGGACTCAGTGGGTAGAATGAATATAAACCTTAAGACCTTAAAGAAAGCTCTTAAGGAAGCAATTCCCAGTCCAACATTAACATCAAAACCCCTTAATCATCAAACTCCTCACCCCAGGCAAAATCGTATCACCACCACCCTGGGTGCCCATACTGCCCCTTTCCCTCTAAATGGATGTGAACAAGGACCCAAATGCATGCAATGACCCAGGAGGAGAATAACATGAGCACAGCTTCAGGCTGGAAAGGAAGGATGTAGGCACTTAATCCAGGGGAAGTGTGGTGAAGATAAAGCTGGAGGCTAGACATTCCTCAAAGCTTTAGGGGCGCCTCAGGAAGTCTGACAAAGAACAGCAACTTCTGATACATCTACATGCAATCGGCTAAGAGAGGAGAGTGGGATGAGAAACACCAATGACGTCCATGAAAGGACACATCTCAGAGAGCCGGCGGAACTTTTAGCGTGGCAGGAAGTCGCCAGAAGCAGCCACACTCACCTTCTGTTTTGGAACCGTAAAGAAACCATTGGCAAAGAAGGGAAGATGGGCTTCCTCACATGAAGCAAAGGAAGACTCGGTTTAAGTGATTCTCCTGAAGCACAAAACCTGTGCAGACCCCTGAGCAGGGCTGGGCCCTGCAACACGCCATCCCTCACTCTTATCCCCACGTGACCTGACCTTGACCCACACTCTGAGTCAGGAGGCGTGGGCATCAACAGGTTACCAAGCTAAGCAACTCCTAGGTAAGCCCTGACAGCAGATTTAACATACTAGGTGATCTTTCTACAGCCGTAGCGAGGTCAAAGTTCATGACCATTTTAGCTCCACGACCTCCTACCGCATTTTGGAGTGGAAAAATGGTTCTAGATCATTCCAGTTGTTAAATTGCTCAGTTCTCCAGTTGCTGCTTATGTTGAGTCTGGTCATTGCATATCTATAAGGAAGCAGGCTTTGTAAATCCTGCTCTCCATGGTGAGCAATGCAAAGTTGTAAACGAGTAAGGAAGCCTCTGTAACAGTCTTCCCCTATGGAAACTTTCACTGAGCTGAAAATTACACTCTTACATCCACTGAAACATGGACCACCTTAAATGGGATGCTCTCTCACTCCTTCACTAAATTAGCCAAGCAGCCCCTCTCCCCCAAAAGGACTCCGACATTTGCTGCTCACTCCATAAGGTGGTCTCTAGAGGTGGCAAGAAAGATTTAGCTGAAAGGATTCAGCATTTTAGTGTTAACTGGGATATGCATTTCCACTAAGTCTTTGGTAAAACTATCTTTCCCTATAATATACCTGAATAGTTCAAGGTCAACACTGTGGTGGTGAATTTTAGGTATCAACTTGGCTGGGCTACAGTTCCCAGACATTTGGTCAAACACTAGCTTAGATACTGCTGTGTAGGTGTTTGTTTGTTTTTTTTTAAGATGAAAATAACATTTCCATCAGTAGACCCTGAGTAAAGCAGATTACTCTTCATAATGTGGGTGTGTCTCATCCAATCAGTTGACAGCAGAGAAAAAAAATGGTTTCCCCTACCAAAGGGAATTCTGCCTTCAGACTCAAAATGCAGCATCATCTTTTCCCTGGTCTCCAGCCTGCCAGCCACCTCTGCAGATCTTGGACTTCCAAAGCCTCCACAAATGTATGAGCCAATTCCTTAAAACAAAAATCTCTCTCTTGGATAAAGAAGTTGTGGTATATTTATACACTGGAATACTAGTCAGTCATAAAAAAAATAAAATAGTGCCATTTGCAGCAACATGGATAGACCGGGAGATCATCATTCTAAGTGAAGTAAGACAGAAAGAGAAAAAAAAATACCCTATGATATCACTTATATGTGGAATCTAAAAAAAAAAAGGATGAACTTATTTAAAGAACAGAAACAGACTCACAGACATAGAAAATAAACCTATGGTTACAAGAGGGGAAAGGGGGTGGGAAGGGATAAACTGGGAGTTCAAGATTTGCAGATACTAATTAATATATATAAAATAGATAAACAAGTTCATACTGTGTAGCACAGGGAACTATATTCAATATCTTGTAGTAACTTATGATAAAAAAGAATATAAAAATGAATATACATATGTCCACATATGACTGAAGCAGGAATTGACACAACATTGTAAACAGACTATACTTCAATAAAAATAGACATATATAAAAAAAAACAACCCTCTCTCTGCATGCCCACACACGTACACACACACTCCATACTTGTCTGCTACCCTGCAGAACCCAGAATACTACATCCACCTATCAATCTTCTGATGAAAGAGACCTGTACCTATCTTTCAGAGCTAGAAAAGAGCAAAATGAGATCTGCTTAAGTGCCTAAACAGAACTCTGCTTCCCGGCTAAAAACTCAAAACCACTATGAATGACTGCTAATTTGAAATTTCTGTTTCTGCCCTAAATGCATGGCATCTTCAGGAGTTGTCAACGAGTCCTGGTTCCCTCAAAAGGGAGCCTTCAGTGAGATCTGTAAAATGAATAGTGATGCTGCAAAATGGATTCATTACACCTGGAAGGGAGGAGAGAGGGCCAAAAGAAAACCAAGGAAAGAGAAAACTAAGGAGAAAGAAAGGCATTTATTACACTGCTCAAAAATGAAAATGAAATAAGTCTAAGGAGCCACTGCTCTCCAGGCCTAGGTTCAAGTTCACAAGAGTAAGATGAAGACATGAGGAAATGTGCTAAGAAAAGAACCTGGGCTGGTTTTGTTTCCAGGACTCTTCCTCAATCCCAGAATCACCACTCCATCACTGAGCAGCAGCAGCCAAAGAAGGCAGCAATTCCCCCTTCTGCCCCCCGGCCACCCAAGAGGACTTCTGGGTGGAGGTTATTCTTACCTGGCCATCTGCTTGTAGGCTTCTTCTGCCACAGCAAAGATGTGGGGGTCCATATCCCCCATGTTTTGGCCACTGTACGCATAGATGACATCTTGACCGTAGATTGGCAGCTGTTCATAAGGATTAATGGCAACAAGCATGATACCTGCAAACAGACGATGCAGTCAGAGTCCGACTGCACGACAGCCACCTGGAGTGAGCTTTAAAGGCCCCTAAGCAGCCCCTCTCTTTGACATACATCAAAACCAGAGAAGCAAAGAGTAACAGAATGAGTCTTCAGCCATCACTCAACTAAATCAAGATTTATCTATGTGTTTATCAGGCCCTCTGCTGGGCCCTGACGGAGAAAAGGCTGACAGGCCAGTTCTCCGAATACCCTAGAACACGGAATAAGCACATGTGTGCACAACACACACACAGATGCTCAACAAACTGAATTCATAAAATAGATATGTGCAGTGTTACAAGTTCAGAAAGAAGAGGCTGCTTAACCCTGCCAACAGGCAGGTTAGGCTTAAAAAGCCATCTCAGATTTAAAATCTATAAGGGGGGCTAATAATTTCTCATTTGTATGTGGGTTTTCCTAACTAAAATACAAACAACTTGTGGACAGGAGATATGATTTACATATCCTAATGTCAAATCGTGGCTCAGCCAATAATTCACTGTGACTTTGCCCAATTACTTAATCTCTGAATGCCTTAGTTTCCTGCACTGCAAAAGGGGGACGATAATTGCATTTTCCTGGTTATCCTGAGGATACAATGATTAATAGAGAGAGCGAGCATTTAGACCAGCATCTTGCATAGTAAGCACTGAGTGTCGGCTATTTATTCTCTCACATCACATATATCATGTATTAGCTTTCATTTCACTGTTTTTTCATCTTGTGCCCCAAAAGGGCTGCACTGCAGTGATGGACTCAATAAATACATGTTGAATGAAGAATCAGCAAATCTTCTAACTTTTCAGATCCTTTATGAAAGGGCAAGGCAAACTGGTATTTGAGAATGTGAACAGAGAGAAAACACCAATTCAATATTCAAGACAAGACAGATTCATTTTTCTTTCACATAAAAGTACATTCTGGATCACAAGGGAACCACTGACAAGGGTATAAACATTGCGGGCTTTTTCAGTCATTTGGAGAAGAGGAGGCAGGAATGGAAATGGTCACGGCCAAGATGGAAGAGCTCCTGTGTCATACCCCCTCTGGGTGTTTGAATAGAGGCACAGTTAAAAGAATGACAAGACAAATCATAGATGGGGAGAAATATTTGTAAAAAACATATGTGACAAAGGACTCTTACCCAAAATATACAAAGAACACTTAAAAACCCAACAATAAGGAAATGAACCACTGATTAAAAATGGGCAAAAGACCTAGACACCTCACCAAAAAGATACACAGATGGCAAAAAAGTGGATAAAGATGCTCCACATCATGGCATTAGGGAAATGCAAATTAAAACACCAATGAGATACCACTACACACCTATTAGTGTGGCCAAAATCCCGAACACTGACAACACCAAATGCTGGCAAGGATGTGGAACAAAGGGAACTCTTGCTCATCACTGGTGGGGATGCAAAATGGCACATCCACTTTCAAAATTTCTTCACAAAACTAAACATACTTTCACCATATGATCCAATAATCACACTCCTTGGTATTTATCCAAAGGAGCTGAAAACATATCCACATGAAAACCTGCTCATGGATGTTTATAACAGCTATAGTCATAACTGCCAAAACTCAGAAGCAACAAGATGTTACACAACAGGTGAACGGACAAACAAAATGTGGTACTCTAACGGTGGAATATTACTGTTAGAAAGAAATGATTTATCAAGATATGAAAAGACACGGAGGAAACTCAAATATGTATTACCAAGTGGAAGAAACCAATGTGAAAAGGCTACACACTGTGTCTCCAACTATATGAATTCTGTAAAGTCAAAATTATGGAGAAAGTATAGAAGATCAGTGGTTGCCCACGGTCAGAGGGATGAATAGGCAGAACATCAATGACTTTTAGAGCACTGAAACTACTGTTACGAAACCATAATGGTATCATTATACATTTGTCCAAACCTACAGAACACACAACACCAAGAGCGAACCCTTATGTAAACTATGGACTTTGGGTGACAATGATGTGTCACTGTGGATTCAACAATCTTAACAACATGGCACTTCTGAGTACAATGTTGACAGTGGGGGAGGCTGTTGCATGTGTCGGGGAAGGGGGTACATGGCAAATCTTTGTACCTTCCACTTAATTTTGCTCTCAATCTAAAATTGATGTAAAATGTAAAGTCTATTTAAGAGGGGGAAAAATACGGGAGAGAGGCAGACAGACGCACAGATAGAAAGAGCAACCTGGAATGTAATAAGCCAAACATTCCAGGTAAAGAGGGAAAGGCAAGGAGAGGAAAAAGACATACAAGTCCTCCTCAGAGGAAAGTTTGCCTGAAAAGACAGCCTGGCCTGAAAAACAAGGCCCAGAGCTCTGACAAACTCCACTTAATAAGGTGAATGACTTGGAGACTTCTCTTAAAAACAGCCTCTCATGTTCTAATGGTTGCTGAGTTGTATTAAACCCTAATTCATGCAGCATTCCATTCAAATTTTGATATTATACTCTGAGGCCACACATTTTCCCAAAATGTCTCAGCCTCCTCCAGAGCAGGTAAGACTGCTTCTTCAAACTCTCAGCTACATCACCAGTCGCTCTGAACAGCTGAAGATGGAGGAGCCAAGGTGCAGCTGGATAAATACACACAGACACCAGGATCTCTCTTAGAAGGCACACCTTTAAAAAGTGAAGCTGATGGCCACTTACCCCTTCCTCCTAGAAAGGAAGATTTTAAAAAACATTCTTGGAAAAAAGAACACCTATTGAGGGCTCTGATAATTAATGATTTCTTTCAAATAAAACTCCCACTAGCAGTTGGGAGAAAGGAGCTTTGAGAAACTGTCAAACACTGAAATCAACATGCTATTCACAGCTCCCGTATTCTGGCAGAACAGTAGCCAACTCCAGACCAACATGAGAGGTCGCAGGGCAGAGATCCCTGACCCCCTGAGGGCTCACCTATGATCACTGCCAAGACTGAGCTGCTGAGGCAACCGCCCACATAGAAGTCCTCGGCTCACTCCACGACCAGACCCAAAAAACCTTTGCCCCCTCAAACAGCAGTTTACAGGGTTCTTGTTTTCATCATACCACTTAGCAATACTCTAAAAAAAGAGAAGCCCAAATGTGGGTGGGGGAAGCAGAAATTTCAAGAAAAATAAGAGAATTTTAGGACTTTTGTTTAAAGCATGTGTCGCAGCGTCTGATCATGAATTCAACAAATACTCATCACATTTGTACCTGGGCAAGTAGGAGGGTCAGAGAGAAAAGCAGCCCTTTCTCAAGCAGAAAACAAAAACAAGCCAGGTACACGCCTGCAGCAGTGTGCTGGGTGGTGAGAGCAGATGCCTGAGCGAGGGTGCGTGGGTGGAGTTTTGCTCCCCTACCGACTCCAGGACTGTGCCTGAGCCAGTCAAGCCGCATAGTGTGGCCCAGTTCTTCCCTGGCTGAGCTGTGATTAACAGCAGCCCTCCCTCAGAGACGTAGGGCAGCCTAATTAAGGCACACTCACTGATTGCCAACCTTTCCAGGGTCTCAGAAGGGAGGCACTTACAAATGAGAGTGAAAGTAGGAGTCTTAATTGCTGGAGCTGAACACGTCAAGCCTAAAGCCTGTAAGCAATTTCAAACACACACAACCAACAGTTGACCCAACTTACCACAGTAAGTGTAGATATGGTTGGACTCCAGGAAACGGACCTTCAAATTGTGCAGAACTGCAGGCTCATGTAGATAGCTAAGGGCAGTTAGGTCATTTTCTCCCACCAGGATATCCGGATTCCACAGGAAGGGCAGCTGGTTGCTTTGGACATCAATGGGGTATTCCCGAACCTAAGGCAAGGCAAGAGACAGACATGAGAAGGCAGAGTTACGACGTGCTTAGCCTGTATTCAACATCCTGTCTTGTCGGCGAGGATCACCACCCTACCATGATCGTAAGTGAAGACAAATAACACGTTTTAAAGAAAGGCAAACTGAACAAGATACCTGTGTTGCCATAAGAGACCAGCCCAGGTGGAAAATGTGCTGATAACTGAATCCCAGTGTATCAAGGTGGAGGACTGAATGCCATGAGAAATTCAGGAAGCACAGCTAGATTTAACAAAGTGTTCTTCTGCTTTTCAAGGTGTAAATACTACTGAGTTCAATTGTAGTTGAAACAGGAGTACTGTTCTTGCCTCCATCCAGTAAAGCTTCTTTGGTTTGCCCACATCTAATCCTGGCGTTTCTTTACTCTCTCTCCCACCCACCAATGCACTCAGCACTCAAAAAAAAGATCTTGCAACTAACAGACTGCACTCCGTAAGTTCCATTCAAGTTGTACACATATTCTCCCACAACCTAACTGCAAGCTACTTTCAGACAGTAATTTTACTTTGACCCAAAATATAACAGGAGCCTGAGGTATGTGTGTGTGTATTTGTGTGTAGTTAGGGACTATGATCACACATCTAAAGGCCAAATCTCAAGTGCAAGATGTTATCCTTGTATTCTTGGCACAGCACTTGAACGACATAAATACCCAATATACGCTTACTGACAGGATATATAACTGACTACGTGTGCTCACACATACACATGTACACATGTAAAATTAAAAGATGTAGTTAATTTAAAGACAGTTTTTTTTAAACATTTAAACAGGAAGAACTTGACTGCTGCTTACTATGGCTTAGCTCAGTGTTAAGTTTGTTATGATAGTCTTAGGAACCATTTAAGAGTTTGTAAAAACAGGTTCCCCAACACAACTTAAAATCAGGGCTCTTGGATAGGGCCCAGAAATATCAAGTTTTAAAAATTCTAAAGTAGTTCTAATACAGGTGGCCTATATTTTAAGAATCACTATTCTGCACAACGCTTTCAAGAAATGCTATGGACAGCTTGAATTTACTGGGATAACAGTTAATTTTTAAGAGAATTTAAGTATCAGTGCCTTCTTCTGTCCCACTTTTAGAGGGACTTGTACTACCAGGTATGAAGATACGTTACTAAAGCCAGCACTTAAAGAACTATGGTAACGATGTTAAAACAGGCGGAGAAATGAAACAATCGCAGATCCAGAAATAAACACAAGCACATATGGATCATTTGTTCACGATAACGGTAAAATAGCAAACAAATTGTTAAAAAGCATTTTTTTCAAATAACAGCGGTAGGCAAACTTGCAGCCATTTGGGAAAAAAAAAAAAAACACAACACCTGAGCCAGTGTTCTATCCTCACTCCCTCATATCAAAATAAATTTTAGATGGAAAAAGTGTAAAAATTAAAACTGAAAAGAAAAATAAAACTAGTAAGGACAAGTGGGCACATCTTTGTAAAAGCTTTGGAAGGAAATACTTTTAAAGGGTGATGTAAAAGCCAGAACAATGCTGGAAATGTTCACTAATTTGACTACAATATAAAACTTTAAAACCATCATAAGACACACCATATGCAGAGTAAACTGAGAAGGGGACAGAGATTCTGCATCATATGGCAGAATTAATATTCTTAATATCCAAAGAGTTTTAAGAAATCAAAAAGAAAACCAATACTCCAATAGAAAATTGTGCACAGAATACAAGTCACAAAATAAGAACTACAAATGGACAATATATGATAAATTGTTCAACGTCACCGTTAACCAAAGAGATGCAAATGAAAGATTGTGAGCATGATTATCCATCAGCTAAGCAGAGGTGTAAAAACCGACAATGCGGGAAGGGAGTGGGCAAAAGGGCTCAGACTGATTTACCTGTTCTGAAGGACAGCTGGCAACACCTAGTCAGAATTTTTCATAAATATATTCTTCCTTGGCCCCAGGAGACAATCTCATAAATGAGCAAAGATATTGACTTCCCAAAGCTATAAATATGAAAGTAAAACACGACACAGACCTGCATTTATGGGCAGGCAGCTACCCACAGCACTCTGCTGAATCTAACAAAAGGAATGTTACAGAATGAAATTTAAAATAGGGTTCCATTTATTTAAAACTATATATTAAATCTGTCTGGAATAACATCCCCACAAAATATCAGTGGCTACCTGTGTCAGTCAGGTTTTCTTTGTACAGTTCCCTGTTGTTGGTTTTTTTTTAAATATTTATCAAGGTTCTTTTCTTTCTGAGAAAAGCTTTCATTCTTATCAAACTTACTCCATACAGGAGACTAGCAAACAAATGACTATCATGAGGATGCAGATAAAATTCCCCAAAGATGGGAAACAAGGGGAAATGGAGACTGTGGAGAGTTGATTTTTGTTTCATTAAATACTAGGGGTGATCCCCCAACCCCTTCGTCTCTGGCAGCGCTGGGGGCATCACTATGACTCTAACCAGAGCTCCCTCCTGAGCCATTCTGAAGACTTTCCCATGAGCTGTCCCCTCGCCCCAGCAGGAGCATGTCTGCTCTGTGCCTCCCACTCCCACGTGGCTCCGCACCCCACCTTGGGGAACAGCACAGCGACGGACAATTGCAGAGACACAGAGCTCCCCTGGCCAACCCCTCGTTTTTCAGATTAGGAAGCTGCGACCTGAGCCCAGGCTCTTCAAACTCTGAGGCAGAAATGCCGGCATTCCATCTTTTCTTAGATGAATCTCCCCTCAAAAGACTCCCCAAAGACCCCCCAACCCTAAGCGTGTTGGAGGAAACACATATGCAATTTTGTGAAAACATAGTCCAAAAGCCAATGGTACTGGTTACAGTAAAACTGAGAAGGAGTAAAATTGTCCAGAGCAGCAGAGAAGAGGCAGGTGCCACAGGTGCGGTGGTCGGAGCTGCTGATATCTCAGTGTGGGTACACCCGGAGGGGACGAGGGAATGAGAGCCGTGAGAACACGTTTTTTTTTTCTTCTTCTTTAACAGATTCTAACACCACTGCTAGTGTTGAACATTTACAGCTAACATGGTTTTATTTGAAATCTAAGGGTTTATGACATGATCAGGGACCATGAACTTCCAGCACAAAACACTTCACTGTATGGTAACTGGGCCTTTGGAGGTGAAGAGGAGGCTGAATGTTAACACCCCTCACAAAACTAGTCATCCTTCTGGAGTGGACCTCGGCCTCCTCTCTGAGACCAGGGCTGGGAGTCAGGAACAGGTCCCCATCTAGCAAATGGGACTAGACAACACTTGAAAATACAGAGGCAGACATGGTGAAGAGGACTGGTGTAAGCCTGCACTCGCCAATAGGGGAGTACGGTGGTTATTTAAATTGAATTCACTCAAGTTAAATACAATTAAAGCTTCTGCTTCTCACACCAGCCACATTTCAGGGGCCCACCAGCCACGTAAGGTGAGTGACTGCCACACTGGAGAAAATACAGACAGAGAACATTCCATTGTGGCAAAATGTTATGCTGGAGAGCATTGGTTTGGATGGCTCTAAACTCGGGGGATCTCTGATTCTACAATGCTTAGTAGGTGCTCCAAAAATATTAGTTGAATAGAATGTCTGATCTTTCCATGACCTCTCCCACACCTCAATTCATGTCCACAGTACACAGTACCACAGCAAGAGAACATAATCATAGAAACATCTTCAAATGACCAATCCCAACAAAAGATTTGGAGCTACTAATAAGCATATATGGTAGAGTAGGGGAAAGAAGTTTTCTTTATCTACACATAGAACCAGAAGATATAGAGAAAAGATAAGCTAGTAAAAAAAAAAAAGTGTTAGCAGCAGGCAAGGGGTCGGCGTTGACCCTGAGTCACCACATAGATCGTATGCTGACAGAAATGGAGCCCAGCGAGGAGTGAAGCCCAATATTCAAGCCCTGGCCATCAACTAAAACAGTGGTTCTCAGCCCTCCCTGCACCTCGGAATGCGACGGGGGCCTTCAGAAAGGTACTGTGCTGTGTCCCATCCCCCACATCTCATTTAAGTAGTTGGACTGGGCTGGGGCTTTGCAATCTTTTTTTAAGCTCCTCAAGGGCTTCTGACATGCAGCCACTGAACTCAACTGCTATGAGGCCGTGAATCCATCACTTCTGCAGACAGCAGCTTCCCTAATGGTAGGATGAGAGGACTGGTCCCAACAAGCTGTAAGAGCCCTTCCAACCGTAACGGCCTACAGTATTTAACTTAGGTCAGCGGATGCAGAGGTGGTCTCTTCTGTATTCTCTTTGTGAGCTGTCTTGCAGAGAAAATAGGAGACCTCAAAGCTTGAATCCACTCACACTTACTGTAAGTGTGTGGCTCCAGATTCACTTAACAAATATTAAAAGGCCGTTTTATATTATGCTCTAAGCAAATACAAAAAAAAATTCACTTAATGAATGTTCTGCTGTGTCTTACTCTGTAATAGTTCTGTGCTTAAGTCTTGTATCTCCATCTTCTCCCATTTCCAAAAAGATCATGCTTCTTAAAAGAACCTTCTTACTCTTCCCCTCATGACACTCAGCATGGGCCCAAGAATAGGCAGGCAATTGTTTGAAAAATAAAATGCTCTGTAATTCATGTAAACTTCATAGTTAGGAAGGGTCAGTTAGGTTATAAAGAAATAACAAATTAACCCTGAAATCTCAGTGGCTTAATACCACAAAGGTTTCTCTCTCTCTCACGCTGGGTGCCAAAGCCTGGCTGGAATGGTAGCCCTGCTTCAGCAGGTCACTCAGACATGGCACGTGGCCTCCATCATCACCAGGCAGAGGGAGAGAAGAGTATGGAAACTCCTATGGGCTCTTCCACGTTTCTGCCTGGAAGTGGGAGACAGGAGTTCTACCTGGAGCTCTCTGACAGAAGTAATTACGGGGTCCCACCTAATTGGCAAGGAGGCTGAAGACCACAGAGGAACACTATGGTGAGTAGTCCTGCTTTAGGAAGTCAGCAAGAAACTCAGAGGTCACTGCCCACCCAAGAGGCTTTCAAAAGAGTGTGGAGTTGAGTAATGAAGAGAGAAGGAGCAATGGGGTAAAGTTGAACACCTTATCATGTGTTTATAGACTTTAAAGATTCTTGGCCTTGAACTTTTCATATTTGAAATCCTATATTTGTGTATGTATCGCATTCATTATAAGTTAGACTAGAGGAGGGAGCATATAGCTCAGTGGTAGAGTAAGTACTTAGCATGCACAAGGCCCTGGGTTCAATCCCCACTGCCTCCATTTAAAAAATAAATTAAATAAATGAACCTCATTGCCTCCCCTAGTGAAAAAAAAAAACTTAAAAAAAAAAGTTGGCCTAAAAGCTCCACTGAGGTACAGATGTACCATTTCCGCTGCTGTATAACTAGACCCTGACATACAATAATTGCTCAATAATAATTGCTTTTAATGAATGAATAATAAATGAATGAATGCAAGCATTTAAAGTAAGGAAAAAACCATATATGAAAACAGACAATTAAGTTTGAATTATAAACAACATTACAGCGACATAAAAATATGAAGTCAGACTAGGAATAGACTTACCATATGACCCAGTAATCCCACTCCTGGGCATGTATCCAGAAGAAACCCCACTTCAAAAAGACACCTGCACCCCAATGTTCACAGCAGCACACAACAGCCAAGACATGGAAACAGCCTAAATGTCCATCGACAGATGACTGGATAAAGAAGATGTAGTATATTTATACAATGGAATACTACTCAGCCATAAAAACCGACAACATAACGCCATTTGCAGCAACATGGATGCTCCTGGAGAATGTCATTCTAAGTGAAGTAAGTCAGAAAGAGAAAGAAAAATATCATACGAGATCGCTCATATGTGGAATCTAAAAAAACAGAAAAGAAAAGAAAAAGACCAGTGAACATAAATACAAAACAGAAACAGACTCATAGGCATAGAATACAAACTTGTGGTTGCCCGGAGGAGGGGGTTGGGAAGGGACAGACTGGGAGTTCAAAATTTGTAGATACTGACAGCCATATGTAGAGTAGATAAACCAAGATCATACTGCATAGCACAGAGAAATATATACAAGATCTTGTGGTAGCTCACGGTGAAAAAGAATGCAACAATGAATATATGTATGTTCATGTATAACTGAAAAATTGTGCTGTACACTGGAAATTGACACAGCATTGTAAACTGACTATAGCTCAATAAAGTAAAATAAAAAACATGAAGTCCGATACAATCTTTTGACTTCAGTGTACTTTAGGGAACACAGCTTACACAGTCAGAATCATGGAGCTATGAAAGTTCAGCTTTCAACATGGTGCCTTTCAGCGATGCACAGCTAAGGCTCACTTCCTCTATGAGCTTGAACCAGGGTTTCCCGACTTTAGCACTGTTTTCGTTTATGACTGATGCTTGTTTCTTTGGGGGGAGGTCCCTTTAGCACCATCCCTCCCTCTACCCACTAAATGCCAAAGGCAAACCTCCCTCCTCCATCACGACAACAAAAATGTATCCAGACTTTGTCCCTTCGGGGCAAAATCACTGCTACACCAGTCCCTAAGCAGAAGCAGCCAGGCCAAAATATCCCAACCGATGGAAAAGATCATGAATACAGAAGGGGCAGAGGCTGTAACTAAGTAGACAGAGACCCTTCTGGAGATGTTAATGTATTTAATGCCACTGAACAGCGCACTTAAAAATGGTGAAGACAGTAAACTCTTACATATTTTACAATAAAAAAATTAATTAAAAAAATAAACTCCACTGTAGACAAGATAACTAACTGTATTGGTAACAATATTACCAACAGATATTTACATGCCATGTATTATTTTACAACTTTAAGGACACATGTTTTGCCTACATACAATACAAATATTGTCTTTTTGATATTCTTGCCATCTAATCAGCAAAATGTAATATTGTCTCAATCATGGATTACTGAGCAATTGAGAACAAAGATAAAGGTTTTAAAAAGCATTAGATGACCCATAATCCAATATTAAAATAAGAAAGAATAAAAATGACCAATAAAACAAAAAGAAAAAAGAAACAGTCAAACTCATGCTCAGTAAGAGGCTTTCCTGGTACCAGAGGAGTGTTACTCAATACTCTTAGCTGTGTGGTTTTGCCAGATGTGGCACAGCTGGCACTTCATCTGCACAGGGCTCACACGAGCTCCGCAGGCACCCTCCAGGTGTGTGGCCTGAGGGCACCAACGTGTAAGGACGACAGCCCTAGCTCTCCTGTGAGACTGCCGCTTCTGGACCTGAAGAACCACGTTTGCTATTCTCCTCACTATAATACACTGATACGTTCGGTACCATCTTTAGACCTGGGCAAGAGGGGCCCTTTCCCTGGACCCTGCATCTCAAAGGGCTCCAGCATCACAAATGCAAAATACAAGCTTATTAAAGAACACATGGTACCTCTGTCACTTGGGATCAGCACTCAGCACTGACACAATGCGATCTGTAACCCTCAGTATACAATCTTGTGACGAACGCCTCCAGGCCCCAGGGTAATGCTTCTGCACACTTCTTGCCCTGTGCCCCTGAAATAAGACACAATATGTCCAGGCACCTTGAAGGTTCATAGGCTGTAACATTGCCAACATCAATGGCTGCTTTGGAGAGTGGGGAGGAACTGGGTAGCAAAGACATTTAGATAAAAGAAAAGACAAATTAGCTTGTTAATCCTTCCTTCCAGATAGCACAAATGCAACAGGAATTCTCATACGATGAAACACCATTTCCCAGTAGGGCAAACGTCCAGTTTCTCACTTCCCCGCATGTTCTAACTGTGGTTCCAGAGGCCCTCACAACTTAGTACAGTGTTTGCAACCACTGCAAACATGACACAGGAGGACACTCTGCAATACTGAAGGAGTCACATCACTTAAAATGTGTTTACATGTCAGTACAGCCATGACATGCCCAAAGCAAGACAGCAGATCTTTACATGAGCAACTAGATGGAGACTGAACAGTTATAAATCTCCCAGTTTTAATACACAAATCCTTTATTTTTCTAGAGTTAGAAATGTCAGATTTACCTAAATAATTCTTCTAAAATATCATTTTAATATTTAAACGGATGTAGGCTTCCACCCACACTCTTGCCCTGGCTGCGCAAATGTGAGCAGGCTTGGCTTGGATACGCAGAGGCGCAGGTAGAGCACACTGATCCCCATCATCCTCTCACTCACCAACACTGTCAGGGCCTTATACAAAGGGAGGATGCAGCATTAGGCGGCTACCAGACACTGGATACAAAATTTAAATGCAAACCCATCAGAATGGGGAGAGTGTTCTCTGCCAGCAGAGGGCAGGGGTTGAGCAGTTGGTAAGGGAGGCGAGGGCAGGAGAGGGGTCGGCCAGGCAGAGGGCCACACCACTTGCCACAAGAGGAATGAGGAAGCTGTATTGTCACCAAGGTTTGCATACACTGAGATGCTCGATCCGGTTTACACAGAGTACTGTGTTAAGGGTTGGCACATCTAGATATCCTGCACCCTTCACAACTGTGGAGAAAAAAGAGAACACATGATCCTTCACTGCCTCCTCAAAAGTTTCCCATCTTCTCCTTGGCTTAAATAGAAAACATCTTACACTGTGTGCTAAGTGAAACAAGCCAGACACAAAAGGACATATAATTTATGATTCTACTTCTGTGAGGTTCCTAGAATAATTTAACCCAAAGACAGAAAGGAGAATAGAGATTACCAGGGGCTGCAGGGGAAAAGGCAAGAGGGAGTTGGTATTTAATGGGTACAGAGTCTTGGTTTTGCAAGATGAAAAGAGTTCTGGAGATGGATGGTGGTGATGGTTGCCCAATAATGTGTAAATATTTTATGCCACTGAACTGTGCACTCAAAAATGATTAACTCAGTAAATTTTATGTTTTGTATATTTTACCAAAATAAAAATAAAGATGCAAGGAACAGGGAAAACATCTTAGAGGAACCCTGGGGAGCTTGACCATCTTGAACAGAGCACAGCACACATGGTACTTACTGCTAAGGTAGAAGCTGGGGTCAAGAACAGTATTATTTTAGGACAAAACTAGTTAATTTTCATCCTTTGCTGATGCAGTTAAACCCACACTACTGGACTTCACAGGGAGGGGTAGGGGGTGGGGGAAAGAGACCCTGGGTGGATTTTTCGGCCAGCCTAGATCAAGGATGGTTTCAGTACAGAGAAGGCTCTTCAAATATTCACAGTCCAGCCATCTAACTTCCATTCTCCTGCCTCTGGTCCACAGCTCAGCTGAGTTGGTCCAAATGACAGCTCGGAGCCAGCAGTGGATGAACCACAGCCCATGAGCCACCTGGCCAGAGTCTGATGCTCAGAGCCCATTATTTCTGGAGAGCTGCTAATCTGCAGCCCTGCACATCACTTCTGATTACGCGCTGATGGCTGTGTAGCAGGGCAGGGAGGGAGGAGAGGGTCCCGGGCAGCTGCCAGGATTAGTCACGCAGGGCAGAATTCACTTCAGCTGGGAAGGCGAGCATCTGCTCTGTTTTAGCAACACAGCAGACCATTCCTCACGAACTCCGTACAACTCCTTAAAAACATCCACCCACTTACAAGATCAACTGAAATGAAATCTGCTGGAGTGGAAGATATACCATTCAAGTGGGAGAACTAATTTTATACTGTTTGGGGTGTGGGGTGGGAAGTTATTCAACATGATTCCATCTGTTGGGAATTATGTTTCTCACCTCAAAACCAAGAAAAGGCTGGCAAAGTCCGCCTGCCATGACGGGGCAGGTGAGCGAGCACACGTGCGTGTCCACATCTTCTGACAAGCTAACCCACTCACTGCCCTAGTTTTACCAAGTGATGTGCTCGAAGGAAGACATTCAATCTCCCTGCTAATCAGTGAGTTAATCACCACCCACAGTAGGTACCATGAGAGCAGAGCCTAAGACAAGGGCCACTTCTCAAGCAGGCCATTACTACCTAGAAAAGCAAGACCAAAGTGCTTAGAAGAAGAAAAAGCAGTAAGACAGTAAATGACCAAAGGCTAAGTGATGTGGGACAGACTTTCAGCGCTACTGCAGCTCAGAGGGAGGCAGCAGTCACTCCAGCCCCAGCCTTCCCTCTACGGCACACCTGTTCTGCAGCCCTCAAACCCGACCCATCCCAAAGCCAATTCCTGATTTGTTTTGGCCATTTGGTTCAAAGCCTTTTTCTTTCCCAGGCTCCCCTACTGTACATCCTGCATGCGCGGCCACTGCCTGCACCCTCAGCCTCAGAGCCCGCCTGTCCCCGTCTCCAGGGGCTTCCAGGTGCAGTGGCTTCCTTTCCCTCCACACACCCAAAGAGACACACTGAGGCCTCAGGGCCTGATGCACTTAACTCCTGCCTGGGACGCTCCCCTCTGCCCACTGCAGCCTGAGTCTTCGATGGCTCCCTCCTTTCCCCTGGCACCCTCAACCGGCAGGTTCCCTCAGACCTTCCTCCTGCACCTCGTCCACATGCTTCTGAACCCACTGCAGCTCATCCGGGCTCCCTCCAGCACTGAGCAACCCCAAACTGTTCACCCATAAACCCCCATGACCAGCAGAGGGCAAGCCTTTCAATATTTGTAAAATGCACATATCACAGGGAGGGATGGTCCTAAAAGGCTCATGAAAAGAAAAACTGAAACAGACCTCCAGGAGGAATAGGACTTCATGGTGACTACCTGGTCTCCCTTGCCAGCAAAACCACCTCAGAGTCAACTAATGAAAAGGACTCTCACTGCAACAACAGACACATACTGAGTGCTTATGTGCCAGGCAGGACTCTGAGTCCATGTCACATAGCAACTCATTGTATTCAGACACCCCCTAGACAAACTGTCACCCTCATGTCATAGACAAAGCAACCGGCACAGAAAAACTGCTCACCTGCTCAAGGGCCCAAAGCTAGTAAGGGTCAAGCCAGGATCCCAACCCAGGCAGGCTGGGTCCAGAGCTGGTGCTCCAACCACTCTACCAGGCGCTGCCTCCCATAGTCAGCAGCTCCCCCTCATCCCCCACTGATGCCCCAGCCCCATGGAGGGAACCCTCTTGTGCCCTCCACTCCCCTGCGAGGAGTCCTGCCTCAGTCATGGGTGATCTCTCAGCTGCTAACACCAACCGGCACTGTTTGTAACGTGCCATCCATACCGCAGCCTCACGGTTTAGCGCGTTCACCTACAGTATCATCAAGAGTAACAAAAAGTATGGCAGAGGCTCAGGGCCAAGGCGTAGGAAACACTCCGGCCACAATGTAGCATCCGGCCCTGTTCAGCGGGGCCTGCGCCCCCACCCCCGGGCTCACTCACAGTTTCATCTTCCAGTCTCAGCTGGAGGCTCTTCTCGCCCTCCTTGTAGTCCTTGGTCAATTCAGCTGAGCACCACACTTCATCGGGGTCAGGGATCCAGACCCTCGTGTACTGAAACATAAAGAGAGAAGACACTTAGGTGCCAAGAGAAGCTTCCAGGTTTCTAAACACATGTTGCTGTCTATGAGGGGCCCCTGGGAGACCTTTCAGAGTCATCTCCACACATTTTCCTGCCTTCTCATTTCAAGATACAAGAGGATCCAATTCCATGACAAGCAACTCACAAGATTGGTAACAGGGGACACCTTCTTGGTCCTACGAGAATATCCCAGATCAACGAAATTAGAATTTTACTAGGGTGACTGTCAAGCCTAGATTCTGTTACATACAGAGTTTTACACCATCATCTCAAAGAACGGTACCAAACAGTGATGTCAGAGGGAGTGTCTAATGTGCTGCAAACAAGGGATAAAACAACACATGCAAAAGCCAATGAGACAGTGCAGTAAGTCTTCAGAGCTCGGGGGTCTCTGCTTGATGTTCTGCATTCAGGGACAAAGCCGTTTTCCTGCAGAAATGAAGAAACGGGTCAGCAAATTGAAACTGTTTACATATTCCTGAGTTGTCAGCAACCTCAGTTTAGTTCTGCATTCTTCAAACCAGAAACATAATAAAAAATCTCACTCATCCTCCCCCAGCCACCATCCGGGTCCGGGACCTGCAAGGTCATTAAACTGGTCAAATCCTGGCCGGAAGAGCGCAGCCCCCGGTGAGCAGCGAGGCACCATCGATGTAGCTTGGGGGCTCTCGTCCCTGACCGCACACTAGCATCACCTGGGAGCTCTGAAAAGACCAGGTCTGGGTGCAGCTCAGACCCACTCACAGAATGTGAGGTGACGTGAAAGCTCCCAAGGTGGGTGTAACGGGCAGCCAGGGAGAGCCACAGGTCTGACGCGGCAAACGGCAGCACCCGCACTGCAGGCCGTCACTCTCGGCACCACAATCCTTCCATCTGCGCGACCCGTGTCTCAGAGCTTGGTGATTTCCACAGGGCTCACTTGCTTGAGAAGCTGTCTGTGTGCATGGGCGCACACCCCTCCCAAATTATATACATATATGTATATATATATGTATGTATGTATGTGTGTATATATATATGTGTGTATGTGTGTATATGTGTGTGTGTGTGTGTGTGTGTATATATGTATATATATATATATATATATATATATATATATATATAAATAAATAAGTTTCAGGGCCACACAATATTTTTTAGCAAATCTGAAACTAAGAGCTCTTAAGAACAAAGGCCAGCCAGAATGTGTGCCTGTATCAGCATAACCAACCCTCCTCACAGAGGACGGCAAAGCAAAGGCCCTGGGGCCACTCAGTTGCCTGGGCACAAAGCAGGCAGCCAGCTTGATTGTGGTCCTGGTTTTTTTTTTTTAAACAGCATTTTCCTCCAGGTGATCACTGGCCTTTTTTTTTTTTTAAAGCAAGCCCAAGCCCCTGCTACACTTGTCTCTAATTCAGGATTGAGGAATGGAAGTCACGAGACAGAAGACTCAGAACACCCATCAACAGGAAAGCAAACCAGCTTGCATCCTTGATGCCCCAGCTCTGGATACAAAGCCCGGGTCGCTTGTTTGGGGCATGGCAGTGAGTCAAATTCACAGTCTGCTCTCTGCCTCTGGCCTGCCTCACAGCAGGACATACTGTATCATCACAGAAAGGTACTCTGGAGCTTTACAGTAGCTGAGAGCTTTAGAGGAAGACACTAAGAATGTTCGGAGGCTTCCCCAGAGAAAACTGGGTGTTTCAACGTTCTTCTCCCCTCAGGTGTTCTAACTTATCTCCTCCACTGCCATTTAAGCCCACCATGTGTCCAGCTGCGATGACTTTTAACTTCTGTCCCCAAGTTTCAGGTGAGGGACTCTCCTGGGCCTTGCTACACTTCCCGGCCCTGAGTGATGCTCCTGGCCTTCCCCTCCCGTCAGAGGGAATACAGCACACCCAAGAAGTCGTACTCAAAGTCACGTCTCCACTCGGCATCAGAATGGCTCAAGATAACAGACTGACAAACGGCAGAGGAGGGGGAAGATGCCAACAGGAAGTGAGTGGAGGTGGTGACATGTGGACATCATCAAGCTGGGTGACATACTGGAAGCCAAGGAGCTCAGTCCCAGCTCACACAGGGACTGCTCCGGCCTTCACCCTGCTGGCCGTGCGCCTCCCCCGCAGAGTTCACTGCACCTAGGACTCAGAGTCTAACTGCGCGGCTCTGCCTCTGTTTAGTTCTCACTCTGGGAGGAACCATGTATCTTTCTACCTATATAAATCTCTTCTCTCTAAATAGAATGAGAACACCTGGTAGGCAGAACACTATCCCCTGTATTTCCCTATACCCACGGAACCCACCAGAGCGTCAGGGGCATTAGGGGACCCTCATGATACTTTAGCTCCTCCAAGTGAGGCCGCTAGCCTCACTACCCCCGGAAGCGCATGAGACGTGCAGAAGCGCGCCCTGCGCATCAGAGCAGGCGCGCCGAAGCCTTGCTGCCCTGCTCCTGCGGTACGATCCCACCCTGCCCTGCCGTCGCACGCAGGTCAGCTGCAGCCCTGGGCCAAATCTAGTGTGCCACCTGCTTTTGTACAGTCCATGAAATACGAATGGTCTTTAATGGCTGGGGAGAGGGAAGCAAAAGAATGATACTCATGTGACAACATGCGACAACTCTATGTAAGTCAGGTTTTGGTGTCCATGAAGTTTTACTGGGACACAACGACACATTCTACTTACAGACTGGCATAGCTGCTTCCACACATCAATCACAGCTGTGCAGTGTGATGCTGACTCCATGGCCCAAAACCTACAATATTTACTCTCTGGCTTTTTATGGAAAAGGTTTGCTGCCCTCTCCCTTTTACATGCTGCTTCCTTGGCCCAGAATGTCCTCTCCTCACTGTCCACATGGGCAGAGCCCAGGTCCCAGCACCATCTCCTCCCTGACCCCCTCCTCCCTGTGTCCTGGGGAGTCAGCACTTCTCAACACTGGGTGGCTGCAATCAGTTCTTCTATGGTCAACTTTGTTCATGGTTTTTAGTCATTTCTTTCATGTCAGTTTCCTCTCACTACTTCAACATCTTTCAGATACACTATCGGGCATCTTTGTATCCCTAGCATGTAGCCGATGCTCAGTAAGTGTTCACTGAGACAGGAGTCAGTGAAGAGAGAATGTGTATTTATGTATTATCGTTTATTCGTAAAACACTGTGATAAGCACAGGTAACCAAGTACAAACATGGGGAACCATACCCTCCCTTTAAGGAACTCAAAATCTAGGTGGATAGATAATTCACATAAAAAATATACTCCAAGGGGTGATGTGACCAGTTTCTAAGAAGAGTAACAGCTACTCAGTACGGGCAGGCAAGAGAGGAGGGGCAACCACGGTCAGTGCCAACTGAGAGAGGCAGCAGGTGACTCTCCTCTAACTTTGTAAAGGATAGTATGTATTACAGATCTGATCCAGCAAGCTTTAGCTTCAAGTCCAGTGAACATCTGAGCTCCCACTCCATTCTAGATGCTGTCATGTTCCCTCCATCCCCACAATAAAGACACATGCACTGAGATTACAGGTGTCCACTGCTGAACAAGAATGAAGTAAACCCTGCATTGTATGGTGCCGGCGGGGTGACATCTGTAGACAGGCCTCCCCTTAGCTTCCAGCCTCCCCACATTTATGCTACTTCATGAGTTCTCAGCTTAAGGTGCATGTGAATTTCTGAGCTGGGCTGTTTCCCCAATGTCACATGTGACACCGCCCTTGATAAGCTATTCATAAGACTTCCAAGGGCAATGTTAGCCATAATCAAATGTTGCTTTATGTGCTGACTTAGCAACCACCCCCCACCCTTCCCTCCACAGACCTACCCATCCAAGGAAGCTGTTGCCACTGCAACCCAGGACAAGGTGGGATGTGATCAACGCAAAACAGCCAAGAGAACAGACACATTAAGAGGAAGGAGAGACAAGTGACAGAGGAGCCAGCAAAGACTTGAGGAAGACACACGTGATCTGAGCTGTAGAGGCGGAAAGAATCTGGAAGGGAAGGGCTTCCTTTGCAGTGATGAAAATGTTTGGTAACTAGACAGATGTGGGGGGTTGAACACCACTGTGAATGTACTAAATGCCAGTGAATTGTTCACTTTCAATGGTTTTCTGTTATGTGACTTTCAACTCAATTTAAAAGGCGAAAGCTGTTTCAGTTGTAGGTGATGCAAACAGCATCCTGTGCACTCTCTCCTGGCATGGGTCCTCACTTCTAATCTCCAGGAAGGCAGTAAGATAAAATAAGTTATTTAATAGAAAGCCATCATTCCCATGAGCCAGACAAAAACTCTCTAGAACCAAGGTTCTATGTTGCCTCTTCATTTTTCTCTCACCTTCAAGGAAATTCTTCAAATGAACCTGGAGGCAGCAGATTATAGGAAAGACAAGGAAAGATCCAATTATCATACTACTCAGTTCGCTACCACATATTTAACAATGCTTAGTCCCATCATTTCAAAGTGAGTAAAATAATGTCTGATCTAATTATCAAAGAAAAACAGATTTTTCTTTTGGAAAGAGCCCTGTATATTACTGGAGAAGGCAGATGTCTCCGTGAAACAAGACGCATTAGTACCGAGAACTATTCTCCAGCTGGAGTTCGAGTCTCCCATCTCTGCGGCCTCACAGAGGCGGCTCCGACACACAGCTGGAGGGAGTGGCTCCCTCTGGCGTTAGTGCTCAACCCTGGCTGCACAGCAGAATTACCTGGGGAGATTTGAAAGCTTTCCCAAGCCAGGCAACCCCTCCAATTACATCGATCTCTAGGCATGGGTACTAGGCAGTGTTTTTTGTTTTTTTTTTAAAGCTCCCTAGATGTATCCAATGTGTTTGAAAACCATCAGTTCTTGTGATTTGATTTGGTAACTGATTTGCAGGGCACCACACACCCTCATGTGCCCAGATGCCTCTCCCCACCAGCCTGTGGCTGAACATTCCAGCCCAAGGATTCTTTACCCTGAGCTAAAGCACTATCTCCAGAAAGCCCCTGCTAAAATGCAAATGCAGTATCAAGAAGAGTTGATTCTTCACCCCTTTATACTCATTATCACGCAGTGCCCTAGCGTGGTTGTGTGGGCTCGAGGGCTAGGCGGCCTTGGTAAGAATTCCAACCACTGCTAATCAGCTTGGGTAAACTGATGGATGGCGCTGAGCCTCGGTTTCCTCAGCTGCACAACGCAGGTGAAAGTCAGACCTACCTTGGGAAGCGTTCTAAGAATTAAATGAGGTCCCACAGTACCAGTCCTGTAAGCATTAGGCGGTAGTGATGGTGTGGATACTGTATACGGCACAGTTTAGAAGGCAGGACTCTGATAGGATCTTGCAGGGGATTCGGGAAGGGACACAAGCCTAAGGTGCTCCATGCTGCCGGGATCCTGGGGATGCTCTGAGCGACATCATACGTACAGAGCCATGCCTTGCCTTACAGTCCCCACCTGAGCCTAGCCTCCTTCAACTCCAAAACCTGAGAGAAGCGACTCCACTGCTGGTTGCCATTTAAGAATTATCTGCAGATCTTTTACAAACAGGCATCAATGCCCATGTCCCATGCTTGAATAATTAAATCTGACTAGGGCCCAAGCACTGTACTTTCTTCTGAGCTTCCCAAGTAATGAATGTGCCATCAGAGTTAAAACCACTGTTTCAGAGCCTCAGAACCAAAGCAGACTTCAGGGAAAAGAGAACACAACAGTGGAAGCGTTCACTCGTGCAATTATTAATGACGCTACCTCCACAATCGTACACTAACGTTAAGTAATTTTACGTACTTTAATCATTTTGTCTTAGTTTTAAAACAGAAGATGAACGGGATTATTGCTAACATTTCATACAGAAGAAACTTGAGGGTAAAACATATTGAACAGTTTGCCCAAGTTCACAGTGAAGAGCTGAGTTCGGAGCAGAACCAGGGATAAGATCTCAGATTCTAAGACCCCCACCGTCTCCCCGTCACGGAGGATACTGGCTTTCCTACAGCAGACCAGGTCCCACTGAGTGTGTACTTTATACAGGTAAAGTGTCCTATAATTACCCGTGAAAAAGTGCACCCATTCACAATGACATGCCAAGTTAAGCCACTAGGTAGTTTCAGAGTTAAGAATCTGGTAGACTGAAGGCTTGGTCACAAGGTAGTCTTGACGTGAAGCAGGACAGTCTGGGCACAGTCCCCCAGGAATGGTCCCCCAAACCTGGGAGCCCAAAGTCAAGAACATCCTCGTCAGTGTGTTACTGAGCATCTTCCCTTCCCACCGACTGGGCTCCCACTGCAGGAGACAGGTGAGCAAGGGGGTTAAGAGGCAGATACCAGGTACTAGCCTCAACCCCCATCACACACTCTGTTTCTTCATCTGTGAAGCGGAGAAGTATCCTCTGTACTATGACTATGGTTGCTCTTAGGGTTACATGAACTAGTATATTTAAACAGTTAGCATAGCACCTGGCACAGCAGTTACTGCTACTGCTGGAACTTGAGCCCTGGGAAGGAGGGGACACGGAGAACTCTCCAGGAAAGCACACACACAACCAAATCCCAACAGAACCACGTGCACACTAAGTGTCACGGGAACGTAGACACTCATCCTTCCCAGTTTATTTCCCGAGTTAGTTAATTCCTTCTCCCCCAGCAGCAAGGCCAGCCCCCTGGTTTCCCTGTTTACTCATTCCCGTTAAAGACTTCCTGGACCACTAACGACTTCCCCAAATGCTCTTCACTGGGAAGCTCCCTATAACTTACAGCCAGAGGGAATTATATGTAAATATTGTCTGTCCAGAGCCAACAAGTAACCGAAAATCCATGTATAATTTCTGAGCTACGTTTCCTGAAGTCCCACCCAGAATCCTTCCAAACCTGCTCCATGTTATTTTCTAAACAAGACAATCAAGCCGGTCCAAATGCCAAGAACGTCAAAATAACGCATAGAGATTGGGATGCCAAAAAGCCACTCAGCATAAACAAAGCCACTCAGGATAAAGATATAAAGAGGCAAAGAAGTGAGCTTCATTCTGTAACATACCAAGTGCACAGTTAAATAGAAAAGTTATAATAAAACCCAATATTTCCTATCATTTAAATGAAACAAAAGTCAAACATACCAAAAGGAAGGTCCATCACCCTGTTTCCTACACCGGCCATCACATCCTGTTTTGCATACTAGCTATCTGTTGTGCTTACAGCACTATGTTATCTCAACCCAGTCTTCTGAGAAGAGATTCAACTCTTTCCAATATCTGATTAAGTCATGTATCACAATTACATCTTAATCCACATTCTGTATCTGCTTTTGAGGCTAACACAGAACTGAGTCTCCATGTGGCTGGTGAAGGCAAAATTTACCTGTTTACTGGCCTGCATATGTTAACAGAATAAGCATTATGTCCTCAAATGACAAACAGACAAGACGGGAGGTGTCTGGTGTCTGAAGAGCATCGCCGAGTCACTGCATCCAGCCAGTTTATGCCAGCGGTGTTTGTGTTTGATGGAGCTGTGGTGATACCAGAGGATCAGAAATAGCTACAAAGCAATGGGTTGATTTTGAAGTTCTGGAAAGATCACTCAAAGTTCCCTATTTAAAAAGAATATGTCAATGGAAAGTCAGTTTTGTAAGCCTGCAGTGTTAAATCCATTTAACATGCTTGCCGAAGGAGCTAGAAAAGATTTACTCAAACCTAGTACATTTCACACAGCTAAATATATGTCTGGATCCTACCAAGAAGTTAAAGGTTTGTTGGAATCCCACTTCCAGGAACACGACCACAGCACCTGGACTGTGGACTCCCCTGTGCAGGGCAATTTAGTTTGTGAATTAAACAACCTGTAATCTTATTACAAATCTTTAAGCTCTTTAAGACAGTTTTCCAGAACATATCTTCTTCAGATCCACCTAAGCTCTTTGAAATACTCCAAATTTTAAAATCCATGTATGAGGCCATCACTGGGCAGCTGCTGTCCTCTTCTGTCCTGTAGGGAAGGTTCATCCTCTGATCTCCACAATCGAAGACTGCTGTACTGTTTTCCCCAGAGAAACAGTCAATAGTTTATAATCGCCACCACGCTTATTAGAAAGCCACAGCCCTAGAACTATTCACCAAGTTAGAGTTAAGTTTGTTCACTTTCATTTTTTAACTTAAAACCTGTTGCATTAACAGACCTCTAAACAACCCAATTCAGCAATGACCGAAGACATTTCATGCTAAGCTAGATCCTGCACAGATCTTCACTGATCAAAAAGAAGTAATCAAGAGAATGCACTGGGACACCACTCTTCTGAAGAAAACTTTGGGTCTTGTTTTGTCTTTAAGAGACCTATTTTAGAACAAAAATCCCTCATACACTTGCATTTGGGACTCATGCCGGCTCTCAATCTCCATTTCACAGGATGAAGCATTTTGCACATTTCCCACCACCAGTATGCAAACACTTCATCTTTGAGGCTCTCCAATAAATACTCTTCCAATGGGGATGTGTCCCCCCACAAGCTACAAGGTCCCCCGACCCAACACACCCGCTAGTTCATTCATTCCTCCATCAGTATTTACTGAACGCCTACCACATGACAGGCACTGTGCAAGGTTCTGGGACACAGAAAAAAAAGACATGTCCCTATTCTCAAGGATGCCAGACCACATTATGCAATGAGTCTACTGCAAAGGTCATAACTGACTGGACAGCCCAGACACTCACAGCATGTAGCCGGGGGACCTAGCCTAGGCTGAGTCATCAGGAAAGGTTTCGGCGAAAGAGCAAGATCCAAGCTGAATCCTAAATGGACAAGGAGTTGTCTGGCATGTTGAGGAGGGAGGACTGTTCTAGGCTGAGAGGTGACCTGTGTGACGAGCCTGGAGCAGGAAGTGCTCACTGAAGGACTGAAAGGAGGCCAGTCTGGGTGGGACACAGTACAGGAGGAGAGGGTTCAAAATGACACTGGGGAGACATGCGGGAGGGTCCCGAGAGCCATCCTATGGATTTTTTATATTATCCATGGCCAGTGCATGAATTTTAAACATGAAGAGGTAGTCCCATTTGTTTATTTTTGCTTTTATTTCCTTGCCTGAGGAGACATATCAAAAAAAAAAAATACTGCTAAGACTAATGTCAAAGAGTGTACTGCCAGTGCTTTCTCCTAAAAGTTTTATGGTTTCAGGTCTTCAGTTTAAGTCTTTAATCCATTTTGAATTTATTTTTGTGCATGGTACGACTTCAAATGAAAAAGCTTTTACACAGTGAAGAAAACCACCAACAAAATGAAAAGACCACCTGCTCGACAGGAGAAAATATTTGCACACGACACGTCCAACAAGGGGCTAATATCCAAAATATACAAAGAACTCATATGACATCAAAAACACCTAGTTAAAAGATGAGCAAAAGATCTGAACACACATTTTCCCAAGAAAGACACGCCAAGAGGCAAGTGAAAAGGTCTCAACATCACTAACCAGGGAAATGTGAGACCAAACACCTCACACTCTAGCTCACAATAACCAGCAAAGAAAGAGAATATGAAAAAGATTGTATTTATATGTATAACTGAATCACTATACTGTATACCAGAAATTAACACAACACTGTAAATCAACTTTACTTCAATAATAAATAAAAGTCAGAAGAAAGGAAAGAAAGAAAGAAAAGAAAGAAAGAAAAGAAAGAAAAAGGAAGAAAGGAAGGGAGGAAGGAAGGAAGGAAGGAAGGAAGGAAGGAAGGAAGGAAGAAAAACAACAAATGTCCTGGATGTGGAGAAAAGGAAATCCACATGCTCCGTAGGTGGGAATGTAAATTGGTGCAGTCACTATGGAAAACAGTATGGAGATTTCTCAAAAAATTAACATTAGAACTACCTTAATTACCTTATGATCCAGCAATTCTACTCCTGCATATTTGTCCAAAGAAAATGAAAACACTAATTCAAAAAGGTATACGCAGCCCTATGTTCATTGCAGTGTTATTTACAATAGCCAAGATATTGAAACAAACAAAGTGTCCATCAACAGATGAATGGATAAAGAAGATGCAATACACACACACAAACACACAGTGGAGTATTACTCAGCCATAAAAAAGAATGAAATCTTGCCACTTGTAACAAGATGGATGGACCTAGAGGGTATTATGTTAAGTGAAATAAATCAGACAGAGAAAGACCAATACTGTATGATTTCACTTAATGTGGAATCTAAAAAAATCCAAAGCAAATGAACAAACAAAAAAACCCAGCCTTATAGATACAAATTAAAAACAGGTGGTTGCCAGAGGGGACGGGGCAGGGGGAGGGAAAAAACAGGTAAGGGAGGTTAAGAGATACAAACTGGCAGTTGCAAGATAAATGAGTCACAGGTATGAAATATACAGTGTGGGGTACATGGTCAATAGCTATGTAATATCTTGGCATGGTAACAGAATATAACAAGAGTTATCATGGTGATCACTTTGAAATGTTTACAAATATCAAATCACTATGTTATGTAACAGGAAATAACATAGTGCTGTGGGTCAATTACACTTCAAAAACAAACTGGCAGACACCTCTGACAGCACTGACCCAGATCTCCTTCATCTTGTCTGCATTGTTGTGATCGTCTACGTGCTCTCCCTGCTTCCAATCTTGATCCCCTTAGCCGGAGTCTACCCAGCAGCCAGAGAGAACATTTTAAAAAGTAATAAAAATTGTATTTTGCTCTGCCTCATTTTGCCAAGGGGAAAGCTAGTCCAGAGTGGACCTTGTGGGCCATAAGATCTGATTCCTATCATATCAGACTTTATCCGTCTGCCATCTTCTGTGGTCTCAGTGCTCTAGCCACCTGGCCTGTTTTCCGCTCTCCATACACCAGACACACCTACCCCAGAGCCTTTGCACTGCCATTCCTTTTGCCTGGATCATGACTCACTTGCAACTCCTCTAAGATTTGGTCAAGTATCATTTTCCCAACAAAATTATGACTGCCCCATTTAAAACTGCAATCTGCTACACTCTCCCCCTATCCTGAGCTCTCTTTCTCATCTTGATTTCTTTTCAAAATGTTCTCCTATTACACATTACCTTTTTTAAATTTTTTTTTTATTTTGGGGGGAGGAGGTAATAGGTTTTATTTATCTTTGATGGGGGTACTGGGGATTGAACCCAGGACGTTATTTATGTTAGACATGCACTCTACCACTGAGCTATGCCCTCCCCACCTACACATTACTATATATAAAACAGATAAATAACAAAGGCACAGGGAACTATATTCAATTTCCTGTAATGATCTGTAATGGAAAAGAATCTTAAAGAATACATATATATGTATGTGTACATATATGTTTGTATATGTGTAACTGAATCACTTTGATGTACACTTGAAACTAACATTGTAAATTGACTACATTTCAATAAAAAGAATTACAAGGAAAAATTTCTTTTAAAAAACCTGGTAGAAAGAGACCAGATTTGTGTTTAGCAGAAGAGAGGGGTTGTGGGGAGCGGGAATTGGATGAAGGCAGTCAAAAGTTTCAGTGATAAGACAGTAAGCACGAGAGATGTAATTTACAACATAATACTGCTGTACATTATATATGAAAGCTGTTGGGAGTGAAGGCTGAGTTCTCAGCACAAGAAAAAATTTTTAATTTTAATTCTTTCTATGTCTTTAATTTTGTATCCCTGAGATGACTGATACTCACTAAACTTACTGTGATAATCACTTCAGATTGTGTACAAATCAAATCATTATGCTATACACTTTAACCTCAAACAGCGCTGTAAGTCATCTATATCTCAAAGAAATTATAAGGAAAAGATCAGGACAATTAGATTGATACATAAGGAAAAAGAATTCTCCACATGAGAGCGTAGTTCAGTCATCCCTTGCGCACGCTCCCAGGCCTTTTCCTGGGTCCTCACATGAGCACTCACTATGAACACAAAATCAACAACACGGTTTATCCTGTCCCTAACCCCAAACTGTCCTCAGAATTCTGCCCCTGGCTATTCCTATGACTTCATACACTCAGCAGTCATCACTCCATACTGCTAAACTGCCATTTCCACCATCCTCTCTTTCAGTGATACACTTACTCAGCTTTTTAATCTTTATTATTTTATTTCACTCTCCTCCATCAGTTTTTACTGAACACCTACCACATGACAGGCACTGTGCAAGGTTCTCCCAACCCTCTTCACTCCCAACCCTTTTCACTCTATTTTGCCATATGGAGCTTATTTGGCATTTCAGAGTTGAGTGGAAAAATTTGATGGTGAGAATGAAGAGGGAATGTTCAATCTGGTACATCAGCAAACAGGCACAGTGATAGTGTCTACATCCCTGAGACCTCAGGGGAAAGGGAGAAATTGTTCCAGAATCTACACATGACACTAAGTGGCAGCCAAGAAACTGATTGTGACTTGAGAGCCGGCAAGTTAAGTGGGTATCTGCCATTTAAGTCACCATTAACCAGAGCCCTTAAAATGATGCCTCTGAGTTCCATCCCGGCTCTGAGAGGAAGCACTGAGCAGCCATCATCAATAATGCATCCTGTCTATTTGGAACAGAATCACTCTTTGCAGAGTCCTACTCACTGTTAATACCAAACAAACTTGCTGTCGGATAGCCATGGAGTATCTGGATGATCAGGGCTAACCCATCTCCTCTGTGCTGAAGGACTGCATTTTAGAGGCCAGTTCGGATCTAGTTTTATCCCGAAATGTCACTTCTGGTCCAGCTGAAAAGTGAGTCTACAGCTTGAAAGAACTGCTGACCTGACCCTCTATGTTACCAATCAGAGAAGACGTAATAGAGTTTTAGAAAAGGACTGAAGGACAGAGGCAGTTGGTTTATTCTTAAGGATTATGGGTGGGAAAGAATTAATCTCAAGTCTAAAATGAGAGAATGTGGGTCATCATCTCAATCTACAATTCCTCCCTGCCCCAAGTAGGTATCATCATGAAGAAACATCTGAGGAAGGGTTATGAAATGAGTGAGAGGCTCAATGGTACTTCCTGTTGAACCTGAACATGGATAATCCACTGCTGGAGCTCATTTTGGATGTAGAAATGGAAGCCTTTGCTTACTGCTCCAATTCACCTGAGCAGCATTAATACACCACCAGGTGAGTGACGCCGCTTCAAAAGGCTGCTGTTCAGGGTCTGAGTTATCACTCCAGTATTAACAACACAGTAACCCACAAGGGAAGGGGACAAAGAAGCACTCTCGTCTTGCTGGTGCTTTGTTTCTTACCAAGTGTACCATAAGCGTGTTCTAGAAAAGTTACGTAGACAAAATTTTTAAACTGGAAATATTTTAATCTAGAGTTGCTTAGAAACTCTTGGGCAGCATGAGTAACTCCCATTCTTCCACAAAATTCTCACTTGCATACAAACATCTTACATACTAGAAAACCAAAAAGCTTTTGGCAAAAGCATTAGAGGATTAATGATTGGTATAGAAGTAGGTGTGCATCCTTATTTTAACAGGTATACATCCCAGGTCTTAGAATAGGTACACACGCAGGGTGTTCAGTCATCCAGGTTCTGAACAAAGCTTTGAGTCACACAGTCTTCTTTCCAGTACCACATAGGCATTAAAATAGGGATGCATCCCATGTCTACAGCTCTAGCCTTTCCCAGTGGCCCCGACCACATCCCCAGCTGCAGGGCCTTCCTGGAGACCAGCACAGCATAAATGAGGGCCTGGGGAAATAGCACAACCAGAATAATCAAAGCTCCTACAAAGGTAAGTGATGCAAGCAGTCCCCACCTTAAATGAACTGAAAATGTACAAAAGGAAAGAAAAGGAATCACATGGGTTCTGGACACAGGCTGAATCACATTCATTCTTCCCAAGATGACTGAAAACATGAAGCTGGGAATGCCCAGCAAAAGGCACTTGTGTCTGGTGGGGATGGTGGGTGTGTTAGTCTGGTAGGCAGGGTACCAAGGGGCATGGATCTCCCTCAGCAGCCAAACAGCAGAACTGCCTTGGACAAATCATTCAAATTCTCCAGGCCCTGGTTTTCCCAGTAAGTAGGCTGAACCAAAAAGCACCAAATATTATGCCTGCATTTACCCTTCCATCACCTTCCTGGTTCCTAGTAAGAGGGCTGCCTATGGTAAAAAAAACCTTTTAATATCAACCTGCAATACATCTGGGGAAAGATCATGGTTTGTGGCTCAACAGAAGGGCCTCTCTCCGGTCACAGAGACTACAGGAGCCCATCAGTTCAGTGCTTTGTTTTTAGGGGAAAAAGTTCTCTCCTTATTTAGTAACCTTTTTCTGGAGGTGAACAAGTTCCCCAGAAAAATCAGTGTCCAGCCCAGGAGCACACTGCTCTCCAGAGTTAAAACTGTCCTGAGAACCAGCAGGGAACAGGTGAAAGGAGGAAAGTTCCCTGATGAAAAATAATCATGAGACGTTTAGAACAGACCACTCACTGCCCCCTCCCTCCCCTGCTGTATCCACCATCTGCTTGTGTTTAACACAGTACCTTCCTATTTGGGTTGACGCTTAGCTCTAGAGTCTGTCTGACTGCTGACAGAAGGATGAAGGCAGCATCATGTTATGACAGAATTCCATCACTCACAGCTGAGATGTTAATCACCAGGACGTCAGCAAATGTCTCCCTGCCAAATGCCAACATCCCACTGCACACTCAAGGGCTTCACCAGCTTAATGGAGTCCAGCCTCATCCTCCACTAGGCCACAGCTGGGCGAGGCACACTGTCCACCGTCCATCTGGGACCTCTTCCCTCTCAGTTGGTGTCTTCCACAGGCTCATCCCTACTGCCCGCACTCCTAAGCATTGTGCGGCTAGAAAAGAACGGTTCACTTAGCAAGTGTGCTGCCCTTTGCAAAGGGCTCCCATAAACATGAAGTCAGAATTCCACGAGATAGAAGCGTGGGTGTTCTTAGACACACTTACAGATGAAGGACACTGAGGTCCAGGGATGTTAAGGGACTTGGCCAACTCAGACCGCTAAAGAAGAATGAGCCCAGAAACAGAGCTGATTCCCCAGCCAGGGCTCCTTCTCCCTCCAAGCCGGACCCACTATCCAAAGCTGAATTAAGGAATCCCAATCATTCACCAAGATCTGTTGGTTCAACCCCATTTGCTCAGGCGCCGAGAGCATGCCGGGCACTGCAGACAGCGCCTCCTTTAAATTTAGCACGTCCTCTCAATTCTGGATTTACTGTCTAAGACTTCATCCTCTATGTGAAACATTACTACCTAATCTTAACTGATCGGTCTGACTCCAATTTCCCAACTCCAACTGATTTTCTAGACTGCTTGTTTCTGCAGCAGTAGTTCTCAAGTGGGGTGGGGGGAGGGTAAAATTGTCCCCAGAGGACATTTGTTAATGTCTTGAGACATCTGTGGTGGTCACTCTGGGGTGTGAGGGGAGAGGGTGCTACTGGCTTCTAGTAGGCAGAGGCCAGATGTTAGTACAACGCACAGGACAGCCCCTACAACAAAATGATCTAGCCTGACATGTCAACAGTGCCAAGGTTGAGAAAGTTTGTTCTAGAGCTACTATCTTCCTTAAAGAAGAAAAAAAAAACCCTCATCCCTCACGAAGTCATCCTCCTGCTTAAAAATGCCCATGATGTTTACAGGGTAAAATTCATATTCTGCTCAAAATCTGGCCCAAATGACTTTTCTGGCCACATCGCCCTCTCCTCCCTGCATCATCCCCACACTCCTGCCTCACTAACCTTGTGTTTCCAAACACCAGCTGAGCTTTCCTATCTGTGAGCCTCTGCTCGGCCTTTCCCCTCTGCCTCAAACATCTTCCTCCCCCTTCCCCACTGCTGTTCACCTAAGGTCCAGCTTAAATATGACTCTCCTTGCTGAGTCTCCTTGTTCCTGCTGACCCAGTGGTCTCTCTCTGTGTTCACTGTAGCAGCCTTTAATTGTTCTACCTTCACTTACAGATGTCTCCCTTCCCTCTGGAGTTAGAATAAAATGTCATTTCTCTTCTGTCCCGTGCAGAGAGGAGGGCCTGGAAAGTATCTCAGTTCATGTTGGATGGATGGAGGTACCCTAGCACTATAGGTTTCTGCTTCTCATAGCAAGAAACTGGAGCCTCCCACCAGAAATGCCAAATACAGTACCATCTAAATAACCCATCAGCGCAGAGCTGCCACCAGCTTGAGAACATCTAGGCACGAGGCAGAGCAGCTTTGCCCTCAACTCCAGCACCGAGGGCTGATGACGCTGCACTTCTCTCTGCAGAGTTAGCACAACCAGAGCTCCTGGCACGTCCGCGGTCTCACTGCCAGAACTCCTGGCCCTGCAGATTAGAAAGCCCTGATGCAATGAGTGTGCCAAATAAATGCACTGTTGCGTGTTTCTCTAAAGCTGCATGAAGGACACCGAGAGCAGGGTGCTTAGCTCAAGTCTACTAGCTAAAGGGGAGCATGCAAGAAGCATTCCACAAAGTCCCAGACTCCTGCCCTGTCTGTTAACAAGTGATAAATCAGCAGCTGACTTCCAGACTGCACTGTGTCACACAGGCTATCGATCCATCTCCCATCACGAGGAATAAGCAATCCCCACAGGGCTCAGGGCTTGGCCTAAAGGGTAAGAGAAGGAACTAGAAGTCATCAGGGCTCCTTGGAACCACCAAGCCCTGTTAATTCTGCAGGGACTCCCTTCAAAACCTCTCCATGGGCTCCAGAAAACACTGACGTCAGCCCTGCGGGAACGATGCTACAAAGGAGGGGATGCTGTGATCGCCCGGGGCAAAAAGTGGGGACAACACATTTGTAGCTTATATAACCAGAAACCATTGAAAAAAGAAAAAAAAAAACATTAAACAGAGCTTAGTATTTGCTTCTGACTAGCGAGGACAGGAGAACGAGGCCACAGTCCAGTGAGGCTCTTCCAGGCTTCAGGGATCCCGTCCAAAGTCTATGGAGCAGCTTAAGTGGGAAAGCAGCGTAGCTTACGCAGGTGACAACAACGAACAGTGAATGGCCCTTTGTTCAGGGAGTACAGTCTGAGGTCGAGCCGGTGGTCTGGATGCCGGCCCCAGGCCTGTCACTAACTGCTGTGTGACCCGGGACAAGCCACGTCCTCCCAGAGGAAGGCCCACTTCTTCCTCAGTTTCCTCATTTGTAAGAACTGCCTGCCCTACTCACGAGGCATCAAAGGAGAATAAATCCAGCTGTCAAACCCCTCCCACGGGCGAAGATGACACTGCCCGGCCCGTAGTGGGAAGGAAGTCTTCTAAGGCACATTTTTGCCCTTGGAGAGCTAACAACACGGTTAAGCAGACAAAGCATAAAAAAGGAAACATTAATCATCAATTAAAGGTAAGTGGCAGGACACAGAGTTACTGGAAATCAGCACAGAATTGAACTAATGAGTGGTACCCAGCCCTGAGAGATGCTGAAACAGGAGCTCGCCCTGGCTGCAAGAGCAGGACGAGTCCCCACAGAGAATCTGACCCGTGTGACCAGAAGCAGGCATGGGACAGGGCTGACACTCCAGGCAAGAGCATGCGAGGCCACCAGCTGGGCTGAAGCCAGGGCCTTGTGGGCAGGTGTGCTGGAAGGTAAGTTCAAAAAGCAGGTCAGAGTCACGTCACAGCAGAGGCTTAGTTTCTAGCTAAGGGATTCTCACTTGATCCTTTACCCAGAAGCAGCCAGAGAAAATGTATGAATAGTTGGGTGGTGAGGCTAAAAGTCCATTTACAGCGACCAAGCATTATACAAATGCTCATTGTCATCACTGCTATTCTTGGCACCCACCACTGCCGCTCGGCACCCACCCAGATGGCAGGGGAAAAACATTTAAAAGATAGCTGGTGAATAATTTATATCAATTTAATCACTTAACAATACTCTGCACCCAGATGGAACTGACAAGATAAAAGCCAAGAACCTCCGGAAGCCAAGCAACCAAATCAAACCAAGGTGCGTTCAGAATTAAAAATCCTCCTCTACGTGAATGCACTGTTAGAAGCCCCGGTTCCCCAAACAACTCAGCTTTGCTGCCCACACTCCTGTCTTCCTCCTTCCCCGGCCTCTTCACTGTTCAGTTCACTGGTTCCTCTCCTCCAGCCAACTGTAAATGATGGAGCCAGCTTCTTACTTGGCTCTCTCTTCTACCCCATGCCCTCCCCCATCACACACCCCCCTTAGTGTGATCTTGTGGCTGCAACTCTCATAAGTAACAGTCTCAACACTTCCACTGAGATCTAGACCCACGCATCCAGCTTGATGTCATTATTTTGGTATCTAATACATAAAGAGTTTAAAAGACAGACTGAACTCAATGCCTGAAGTCTACCCTCCCTGCTACCTGTTTCTTTCTGAGCATTTCCCATCTCAGAAATGATACCTCAGTACACTTGGCTGCTAAATCAAAAGCCTGGCAGTTGTCCGTTAACTCTGCCTCCAAAAGATACCCTGGATGGGACACTTCCCCATTCACCCGCCCCTTCCCTTCTCTCCTGGACTGTGCCCTGGTCCTGTGCACTGTCACCTGGTCTCTGCTTCTGCTCTCACCTCCACCAATCATTCTCCCAACAGCTGGATGCTTCTGTGAAGAAGTCTATCAGATGCCACTCCCCAACTTAACATCTTCCATTGCATGAAGAATAAAATCTGAATTCCTCATGGAAGCTGTCAGACTCTGTGCATTCTTTATACAACTCTATCCCTTTCCATTCCCAGCACACTGCCCTCCAGCCTCCTTTTCTTTCCTTGGAGACCTTGAATGTACCACCCTGCAGCCCCTCTCCCAGTGGCTCTGCCTTGTCATGGAACTCTCAGCTTAAACATCACTTTTCTAAAGAGACTTTCTTGACCAACTAATTTAAAAACAGGCCCTGTTAATCACTTTCTACCATACCCCTGATTTTATTTTCCTTATGGTGTTTATCTGAAATGATACTATCCATCTGTTGTCTGGGTCAGGTTCATAAATGTAAGCTCCAGGAGGTTGGCGACCTATCTCTCTTGTTTGCCGTTACATCCCCAGTGCCAAGAATAGTGCCTGAGACAGGACAGGTGCTCAGATATTTGCAGAGGAACCAGATCTGAGCTACAAACCACATGTATTACAGGTGCTTCGTCTTTGGAGGAAATGGGAGAGTTCCAGTTGACCTTGCCCGGTGCTAAGATTTAGACTGGAGAAAATTCTCTGGACTTCATGGGTCTGGGGAGACCTCATAGGAAAGAGACAGGACAGAGAAGCAGGAAGATCTCTCAGGTGCATGCCAGGACTCCCAGGAAGCTAGGCTTCAGGCATCTCCCAGCTAGTGAAGAGCAGGGCGAGGGAGGCTGATACAGAGGGGCAGTATCACTGGTTCCACAGCGTGAATCAGTCTATCATTTCCCTTCTCCATAGCAGGGAAAAGACAGGGACCACTGTTCTGAGCACCACAATGAGTCAGTCATCTTTCCAAGTAATTTTGTATCCATTGTCATTTAATCCTCGTAATTCTTCCAGTGAAGCCCTGGACCCCTCATTTCTATAAATGGAGGGGGGTCTGCAGCCCACAGAGGGTGTGCCTCTCTCTGCCCAAGGCCATGCAGCAAAGGCAGAGCAACCCTGGATCCCAGGATGTCTGTGGTCCTTCCCTTTCCACCCGCACTGCACTGCTTTCCCCAAGACAGACCAACAGCTCAAGGCTTCTAGATTCAAGGTAGGTGCCAAAGGGAGAGAGAAGAACACAGGATAAAAAGCCCAGGTCCCCTATAAATGAGCTGTGACACTCAGTCCATACACTATCAATAGAATTATTTTTGTAAGTGCACATGGAATATTCTTCAGGATTGATCACAGTCTAGGCCAAAACACAAATTTTGTAAATTTAAGATTAAAATTGTATTAAACATCTTTTCCAATCACAATTGTATGAAACTAGAAATCAACTAAAAGAAAAAACAATCTGCCAAAACCCACAAACATGTGGAGGCTAAATAATATGCTACTTAACAACCAGTGTGTCACTAGAGAAATCAAAGAAGTCAAAAAATACCTGGAGACACATGAAAATGGACACAAAATGATCCAAAATCTGTGGGACACACCAAAAAAAGTTCTAAGAGGAAAGTTTATAGTAATACATGCCCACCTCAGGAAAAAACTCAAATAAACAACCTAACTTACACCAAAAGGAACTAGAAAAAGAAAAAAACAAAACCCAGAATTAGTGGAAGGAAATAAATAGTAAATGTCAGACCAAAAATGATTTAAATAGAGGCTAAAAATAGAAATATTAATACAACTAAGAGCAAGTTCTTTGAAATGATAAACAAAATTGATAAATCTTTAGCCAGACTCATCAGGAAAAAAAATACAGAGGGCTCAGATAAATAATATCATAATTAAAAAGGAGAAGTCACAATGGACACCAGAGAAATGTAAAGTATCATAAGAGATTACTATGAATAATTATACTCCAATAACATGGACAACTTAGAAAATGGGCATTCCTAGAAATGTACAGTCTCCTAAGACTGAATCAGGATAAAATAGAAAATATGAACAGACCAACTACCAGTAAAGAAATAAAATCAGTTAAAAAAATTCCCAACCAAAAATGTCTGAGACCAGACAGCTTCAAAGGTGAATTCTACCAAATATTTAAAGAATAGTTAACATCTACTCTTTTCAAATTATTCCAAATATTGAAGAGGAGAAAACACTTTCAAACTCATTCTACAAGGCCAGCATTACCCTGATACCAAAACCAGACAAATACACCACAAGTTGTACACACAGGCCAATATCATTGATGAACATGAATTCAAAACTCTCCAACAAATTCAGGTCAAATTCAACTATAATAAAAGAATCATATATTATGATAAAATGCAATTTATCCCAAGGATGCAAAGATGGTTTAATATCCATATACCAATTAATGTAATTGATTAACAATAATTAACAAATGAAGAATAAAATACATGTGGTCATCTCAACAGATATAAAAAACTTTTGACAAAATTAAACATCAATTTATGATAAAAACTCTCAAAGAATTGCATGTAAAGAGAACATATCTCAGCAACAAAAACAAAAAGTCCAACTATGACAAACTTACAGACAATATCATACTCAACGGTGGAAAGCTGAAAACATTTCCTCCAAGATCAGGAACAAGACAATGATGCCCATTTTCACCACTTGTATTCAATACAGAATTGGAAGTCTGAGCCACAGTAATTAGACACAAAAAATAAACAAAAGGAATCCAAATTGTAAAAGAAGAAGCAAAACTGCCACTGCTTGTAGATGGCATAATATATAGAAAATCCTCAAAATGGCACCCAAAACTACTTGAGCTCATCAGTGGATTTGGTTAAGTTGCACTCTAGAAAATTAATATACAGAAATTTGTTGTGTTTCTATATAATAGCAATGAACTATCAAGAAGAGAAATTAAGTAAAACAATCCAAGTTAAAATTGCATAAAATATAAAATACCTAGGAATAAATCTGCTTAAGGAGGTAAAGGACCTGTAGTTGGAAAACTATAAGACACTGATGAAAGAAATTGAAGACAATGAAAACAAATGAAAAAACATACTGTTCTCATAGATTGGAAGAGTTAATAGTTAAAACGAACATTTACCATGGTGATTTACCCAAGGCAATTGACAGATTCAGTGCAATCTCTATCCAAATACCTGTGGCATTTTTCACACAACTGCAACAAAAAATTATAAAATTTGTGTAGAAGCACAAAAGACCCTAAATAGACAAAACAATCTAGAGAAAGGAGAGCAAAGCTGCAGATGTCATGCTTCTTGATTTCAATCTGTACTACAAAGCTATAGTAATCAAAATAGTATGGCAGTGGCACAAAATCAGACACATAGAACAATGTAACAGAACAGACAGTCAAGAGGAGTTGCCAGAAGAAAACCTAGGCATTACACTCTTTGATGTTGATCTTAGCAATATTTTTCATTTATCTCCACACTCAAGGGAAATAAAAATCAAAAATAAGTAAATGGGATCAAATCACACCAGAAATTTTGCACAGTGAAGGAAACTATCAACAAAAGGAGAACACTGCCTGCTGACTGAGAAAGATATTTACAAATGACATACAGATAAGGAGTTAATATGTAAAACACATAAAGAACTACAACTCAACATAAAAAAAAATACACAACCCAAGTAAAAATGAATAGATGACTCGAATAGACTTTTTTTCAAAGAAGACATATAGGTGGCCAACAGGTACATGAAAAGATGCTCAACATCACTAATTATTAGAGAAATGAAAGTCAAAACCACAATGTCATAGTACTGCACACCTGTCAGAATGGCTATTGCCAAAAAGATAACAAATAAAAAATGTCGGCAAGGATGTGGAAAAAAGAGAATTCTCATGCATTGTTGGTGGAAATGTTAATTGGTGCTACCACTTATGGAAAAAAATATGAGGTTTCTTAAATAATTAAAAATAAAAATATCATATGATCCAGCCATTCTACATCTGGGTATTTATCTGAAGAAAATGACAGCAATAATTGGAAAAGATATATACACCCCTGTGTTCATTGCAACATTATTTATCATAGCCAGGATATGGAAGCAACCTAAGTGCCCATCAACAGATAAACAGATAAAGATATGGTATATAAATATAAATATATACACACACAATGGAATATTACTCAGCAATATAAAGTTAAAATATTGCCATTTGTGACTATATGGATAGACCTAGATGCTATTATGCTAAGTGAAATAAGTCAGAGAAAGACAAATACCTTATCATTTCACTTACATGTGGAATTAAAAAAAAGCAAATAAATAAGCATAACAAAACAGAAACAGAGTCATAGATATAGAGAAGAAACAGGTGCTTGCCAAAATGGATGGGGAGTAGGAGAATGAGAGAGATAAATAAGAGACACTGAGAGGAACAAACTTCTGCTTCCAAAATAAATGAGTCAGAGGAGTGAAATGTATAGTGTGGGAAATATATTCAATAATTATATAATATCTTTGCATGGTGACAAATGGCAACTAGAATTATCGTGGTGATCATTTTAGAATCTACCGGAATGTTGAATAACTATATTGTGCACCAGAAAATAACATAGAGTTGTAGGTTAGTTATATTTAAAAACAAACAAGTGAACTAAAAGAAAAAAAGATCAGATTTCTGGTTACCAGAAGCAGGAGGTGGGAGGAGGAGGAGGAATTGGATGAAGGTGGTCAAAAGGTACAAACTTTCAGTGATAAGTACTAAGGATGTAATATACAACATAATAAATATAATAAACACTGCTGTATGTTTTATAATAAAAATCGTTAAGAGAGTGGATCCTGAGATTTCTCATCACAAGGAAAAATTTTTTTTCTTCTTTTATTTTGTATCTATAAGAAATGATGGATGTTCACTAAACTTATTGGAACAATCAGTTCATTATGCACGTAAGACAAATCATTGTGCTGTGCACCTTGAACCTACACAGTGCTGTATGTTCATTATATCTCAATATGTCAACTATATCTCAATACGAAAGGGAAAAAAAGACAATGAGTCCCCTAAAAAGTAGCTAGCAACAACAAAACATCAGTCAATACTTTCCAAAGGAATAAGCAGCAATTGGTGGCCAGTAAGGACATTAAAAAATAGCTTAAAATAGTTATTAAGGGAATGCAAATTAAAAGGATAATGATGTAACACTATAAATATATATAACTGCTAGCATGAGTAAAATTTTAAAATTGTCAGCCACTAAAAATTAGTGAGGATTTGAATAAATTGGAAATCTCATACATTGCTTGTAGGAGAATACATGGTAGTTTATCTATGAATTTTAATAAAAATTGAAAATAGATATACATACCCCAATGCCCAAAGATTCATTTTTCTATACTTCAGAAACATTATACATATCCAGAAAGTTTTGTATATAATTTATTATTTAACTTTAATTTGATATGTTCTTTGTCAGTGAGATGTTTCCCACTTTTCTCTTAATATTTTTTTCAGAGATTGAAATAAAATTAAGTTTAAGTATGCATTAAAATTTAGAATTGAAAATTAATTTATTTTAAATAAATTCTGGCTGTACACCAGAAATTGACACAACATTATAAACTGACTATAACTCAATAAAAAATAAATTCTGATATAAATTTGCATTTATCTTGTAATTTTAAAGTTGAATTACATAGATACATTCTACTCAATTCAGATTTTCATCTCTGTGCATAAATACATACATACACATACATGCAATGTATTTCTGAATTTTTTCTATAATTTAAATAATTTTTATATATTTTTGTTATTTTTACAATATTAACTGCTGTTACATTGCAGGCATGTTTTAGTGTGAGAACTCATTTATTCAACTGTACTGTCTAAATGTTTATTTAAACCATATGTCCTTTTAGTCCCTCCTTTTTTTTTTTTTGCTTTTATTTGATTAAGTTACATAGTGATTATTTTATAGGTCAAAGGTTTATATATGCTTAGAAAAATTATTGTATACTAGTTATGCACTAGTTTTTCCATGACATTTTTGGAATTTTAAGTGTTCAACTAGCAGAATGTAGTAATATGATTTTTGCAGATTACCATGATAATTTTCAGAGAAAGGATTTGTATTTTTAAGTGAGCTTAGTTGCTACACTGAAAGTTACATGGAAAGATTTGTAATAACTTGCTACTTTATTTTATTATTAAAAGGAATGTTACTAAAAAAGAGAGAGAGAGAGAGAAAAAAAAAAAACCAGTGAGTTCATCACCATGTTGATCCTTCTGTCCCAAGGTCATTCTCTGTTCTTCCTTCTTCTTTCCACCTTTCAAAGTAAACTTAAGTTTGTTTTATATATAAAGGACAAGGTTTTTTGTTTGTACTTAGTGGAAGAAATAAGAAAAAAAATACATCACTCCGTCTTCCCTGAAAGCTTTGTTCACCCACATGTACCATCTTAAATTTAATGTTCATTCAATTATCTGAAAGGATTTAAACAAAAACAAATTTACTCTGATAATATTTTAAATGTACATTTTACAAAAAGTGATCATTATGTTGCATTGAAACATGTGGAATGGTGGATATTCAAAAGTTTTGACCTATAAAAATGTCATTTTCATAGGAAAATCATTTGTTACATTGCATTTAAAAATGTGATGCACTCAGATGTCGCTAGTAACATCATAGCAACACAAGTCAGAGAAAGAAGGGTTGGGGAATATAATCATAGATAACTTCAGTGATGTCCTAAAAATCTTGCAAACAACTTACAAATTAAGATCCTTGGCTATTTTTAGGTTTTAATGGGTTAAAACTACTTAAGAGGTTTAAGTGGTGAATGTTAGGTATTTTTGCCAAAGATAGTTATGCTCACCACGATTTGTGAACACCTAGGGGGCATTCTGCAAAAAGAGACATCAGAGTATTGTTTATTATTAAAAACAGTTTCTGGTAAATGACAGTAAATAATCCTCTTCTAACAAAATCAATTTGTTACAATAGCTTTTCAAAGCTTGAAAATAAAATGTTTTAAATAGGGGCCACCTTTTTCTCATTAAAAAAAATCCATGGTCTAGTAATTATATTTGCTTCTTTAAATCAGCTGGGCTCTTGAAGTGCTAAGACTAAACATTGAAGATGTTTTTGTTTAGTATAAGTGAGATTCTCTGTAATTTTTAAAGCAGCATGTATACAGAGGCAGAGAATGGAGCTTGTTCAGTTTACTGGCTTCCATAGATTGTGTCCCTAAGCCAGAGAATAGTCTGAGAGCCAGGGATAAACCAGCATGCAGCCTTCTTCCTCTGAGAAAGGATGACAACCTTTGCATAAGGAGAAGCATTGTTTCTAATAATCCATACCATCAGGCTCATAATAAATTTAGTATTTCCCAGATTCTGGAAAAAAATGTTTAGAGAGCATTTTTACCCATTTTGAGTTTTTAACCTTTCTATATTTTCATAGATATTTTAAATAAACTATAAGGGGCTGCATCAGTGACTATATGTCATTTTAAACAAATAGTTACAAACTCACACAATTTTATTCAAAAAAACAAATAAGTAAATTATCTGGCCAATATCTCAAAGGTCAGTAAGTGCTTTCTGGAGTTCTCACTTAAGAAAACTGCCAAGGTCAAGAGCTAAATAGTATTAAAGTCAGGGAGGAGGCTAATGGATGAATTCTGGACACATATGCACTTTAGACTGGCACTTTTCCTAGCATGGGACAAATTGTTCCTAAGTGTTGCCTGGTGGCTCCTGTTAGTAATACAAATCCATTAAATTCAATAGTGATCTCAGCACCAAATATAACTCAAATAGCTTCCAGTTTCACAGCTTGAATCTCCAATTGCATTAATTCATCTCCATTCCCTGCCTAAAATCTCTCCATGATGGGAGATTTTCCCCCATGGACTATACTTGGTTTTGTCAGTTCTACTCTTGGTAATCACAGTGCTTTGTACTCATTCCCAGGCATGAGTTTCCACTGACTATTGTCAGTCAAACTGTTCACTTCCAGCTGTTAAAAGTTCAGAATCATTGGACACAGTTAAGAAGTAAAGAATCTTCCATCATATAAATGGTGATGATGTAATTGGAAAAAATCACTCATCTGATTACACAAAGTTCTTCAGTTTCATTTGTAAAAGTCTGTCTCTCCAACTACTTTATAAAAGATACAAGGGGAGCAAGGATGTGTTTTTCTTATGTAAATTTCATAGAGCCTATGCATTTGGCTGAGGGCAGTGTTAACATTTGATGCTTATTGGCTTGACTTAATAAAGCCTTAGTCATCTGGAGTTTTTTGAGATTAATTATAAAGACACATTTTTGATTAGCCACATATGGGTCAATATCCTCACTGTGTCCCTACTATAAGAAAGACTGTGTCAGGCACAAGGAATACCAGAAAGAAGAAAGAAAAGAAACTTTTTTTTGAGCATCTTACAGACAAGAAGAAGTAATCAGATGTAAGATATAATGAGATGTATCATGGAAGAGATATAGACACAGAGCTTGAATAATTCAGAGAAAAAACAAAAAAGGTTTTTTGCAATTGCATGTTCTCAGAAAGATTCATGGAAGGAATACCTTTGAAATTGGTTTTTAAAAGTTAGGTAGGAATTGGATATGCAGAAATGGAAGAAAGAAAAATACTTATTGATTTAATAATGTATTCATGTATGCACTTACTCAGTTTTACCTTGTTATTTATATAGTAACTTATCCAAATAAGTGTTTATCTCTATTTAATGACTTCATACATGGCAGATATTTTGGGGAGTGGGAATGTTCAGAGGTCATAGTGATATGTTCCAGAGGTCTTGATTAGCTATAGACAACAGCTAGAAATGAATAAGGACCAAGAGCCAATTCTAAAATTGTTATTTTTAAAGAGTAATTTTGGAAAAGTATTCATTCAGGGAAGTATTACTGAGGCCAAACTATGTGCAAGGCATATTGATTTCTATCTTATGTAAAAAGACAACCATAAACTAATGTATCTTACCATTTATTTATTTTCTAAAAGTGGCAAGCAAACTACAAAACTATGTGTTAAGTATTATAATGGAGATATATTCAGTGAATTTTTTTATAGCATTCAGGTGTGGGAGCAATTAATTTTGCAAATAAAAGTCAGGAGAAGCTGGAAATAAGAGAACATAATTGATCTTAAAGAATGAAGAGATGCTTAAGAGTACGCACTGTAGGCAACGTATACAGATTAGGGCATTCTTTGGCAGAGAGTAAAGCAGGAGCAAGGCAATGAGTTGTGATCATCATGATTTGACCAAAGCCCTGTGTGGCCAAAGATAAGTTAAGAAAGTTGGATGGGACTCAGGATTTAAAAGGCATGTAGAAAAACAGGGGTATAGACAAGATTAGGCTTAGAGATATGGATCTTAGAGTAAGGAACATAAAGGCAATAATTAACATCACTGAAATGGATAAAATTACCCGTGAAAAACTTATGAACAGGCTGGCGAATCAGCATGCTTAGACTCAAGCACCACATCTGCCATTTATTAGCTCTGTGAACAAGTTATGTACCTTAATTTCAGGATTTACTTTAACAAATGATCAAGAGAGAATTACCAATTTCTTTAATTAGTTGTGCTGTCTACCTGTGAGATAATCTTTAACCCATACAACAGGCATAGACTAGAACTCAAAAATCTCAATTATTATCAATATTACTGAAGAAGGCTTAAGATGAAACCCTAAGGTTTCTGGTCAAGGTGACAAAGTAGAAGGACCATGTGCTCACCTTCTTTCATAATCCCAACAAAACCACAACTGACTGCTAAACAACCATCAATTAAAAAAAGATTAGACCTTACAATTTTTTTTCTTTGACTGGAAACACAAAGAGGGAATCACCATGGGATGCTAACAGAACACTCACGATATGTGATATAATCAGGTCCCATATTCCCAAGGTGGGAAGCCCACAAGCTGGAGAAAAATTATATTGCAGAGACTTTCCCACAGGTGTGAGAGTTCTGATCCCCATATTAGGCTCCCCAGCCTAGGGTTCCAGCATCAGGAGGAGGAGTCCCCAGAGCCTTTGGTTTTGAAAGCTAGTGAGGCTGAATTGCAGGAGCTCCATGAGACAGTGGAAACAGAGACTTTGCTCTCTTGGGAAGCACATACAGAATTTCACATGACCAAGGGCAGAGGCAGTGATTTTATAGGAATCTAGACCAGATGTGCCTGCTGGTTTTGGAAGGTCTCCTGGGGAGGTGAGGAGAGGCAGCTGTGGCTGGCTCACCCTGGAGACATGAAAGCTGATGGAAGACATGCAATTTATATTCATCTGCATGAGCTTTCTGGGAGACTGACATCTTGCTTGGGTCATTAGTGACAAGACCAGGTCCTACCCAGCAGCCTGTAGTCTTAAGTGCTAGGATAACTCAGGCCAAACAGCATACTGGGTGGGAACACAGCTCCAATCATCAGCAGACTTCCTGAGGCCACAGTCACCTCTAGATGTGCTCCTGAACATGGTCCTGCCTGCCACAGGGCCAGAACTCAGCTCCATCTGCCAGTGGGCAGGCACTGACCTCTCCCTCCAAGAAACCTGCACAAGCCTATAGTCCAGCATACCAAGGGAAGACACTTAAAGAAAGGAAAAAAAAAAACAAAAAAAGAATCTCACAGCCTGTGGAAGGAGTCCACAAATTTGCAGGCCAAACTCTACTCTGAGACCATCTGGACACTGGCCCTTGGGTGATGAGAGGGCAGAGTACTGCTGGGACACATAGGATGTCTCACACAGAAGACCACTTCTCCAAGGTTGAGAAACATAACTAAACTACATACAAATACAAATAGAAATTTATACAAAATGAGGCAGCAGAGGAATATGTTCCAGGCAAAGGCACAAGATAAAATTCCAGAAGAAGAATAAGTGATGAGGAGACAGGCAATCTACTCATGAAAGAGTCTAAGTAATAATTGTGAGGATGATCAGAGAACTCAGGAGGGGAAGAAATGCACAAAGCAAAGTTTTTAGTGAAGAGTTAGAAAATATAAAGAACATGTAAACAGAGTTGAATAATACAATTACTGAAAAGAACAATAAACAAGAAGAAATCAAATATAAACTAAATGAGACAGAAGAACTGATCTGTGAACTAGAAGTCAGAGTAGAGGAAATCACTAATGCAGACAAGAAAAAAGAAAAATATGAAAGAGAATGAGGATAGTTTAAGAAACCCCTGGAACAGCATGAAACACACTAATATTTGCACTATAGGGATCCCAGAATGAGAAGAGAGTGACAAAGGACCTGAAAATATTTGAAGAGATAATAGTTAAAAACTTTCTTAATTTGGGAAAGGAAACAATCACCTAACTCCAGGAAGTACAGAGGGTCCCATATAGGTTTAACCAAAAGAGTAACATGTCGAGGTATATGGTAATCAAACTGACAAAAATTAAAGACAAGAGAAAATATTAAAAGCAGGGAGAGGAAAGCAACAAATAACATACAAAGAAACTCCCATAAGGTTATCAGCTGATTTTTTAGCAGAAACTCTGCAGGACAGAAGGGAGTGGCACGATATATTTGAAGTGATGAAAGGGAAAAAACCTACAACCAATAATACTCTACCCAGAAAGGCTCTTGTTCATATTTGACGGAGAAATCAAAAGCTTCACAGATGAGCAAACACTAGAAGAATTCAGCACCATCAAACCAGCTTAAAAAAAACGCTAAAGTAACTTCTTTAGGTAGAAAAGAAGAGGCCACAACTAGAAACAAGAAAACTACAAAATGGGAAATCTCACCATTCAAGGCAAACATCCAGTAAAGGTAGGAAGTCATCCACACACAAACTAATAGGGAAGATAACAGACAAAAGCAGTTAAATTGGCCATAACAACAATAAGCAGTTAAAGGACACACAAAACAATTAGATGTAAAATATGGTATCAAAACCAATAATCATGATGGGAGGAGAGTACAAATGCAGAGTACTTAAAATGCAGTTTAAATTAAGAGATCAACACTTAAAACAATCATGTATATACATATAGATGTCTATACCAAAACCTCATGGTAACCACAAATGTAACACTAAAGTCATCAGGTCACAAGAGAAGAGAACAAGAAGAAGAAAGGTAGAAAAGGAACCACAAAAACAAATCCAAAACAGTTAACAAAATGGCAATAAGAATATATGTATGAATAATTACCTTAAATGTAAATGGATTTAATGCTCCAACCAAAAGGCATAGACTGGCTGAATGGATACAAAAGCAAGACCTGTATGTATGCTATCTACAAGAGACCCACTTCAAACCTAGAGAGACATATAGGCTGAAAGTGAGAGGATGGAAAAAGGTATTCCAAATGGAAACCAAAAGAAAACTGGAATAGCAATACTTATACCAGACATAACAGATTTTAAAAAACAAAGACTGCTACAAAAGACAAAGAAGGACACTACATAATGTTCAAGGGATCAATACACAAAGGATATGTAACAATTGTAAACATATATGCACCCAACACAGGCACACCTCAACATATAAGGCAAATGTTAACAGACATAAAAAGAGAAATCAACAATAACACAGTAATAGTGGGGGAACTTAACATCTTACTTACATCAATTGAAAGATCATCCAGACAGAAAATCAGTAAGGAGACACAGACCTTAAAAGACACATTAGAAAAGATAGACTTAACTGATATGTATAGAACATTCCATCCCAAAGCAGCAGAATATGCATTCTTCTCAAGTGCACATGGAACATTTTCCAGGATAGATAACATGCTGGTCCACAAAGCAAGCCTCAGTAAATTTAAGAATATTGAAATTATTTCTAGCATCTTTTCCAACCACAATGCTATTAGATTAGAAATCAAATACAAGAAAAAAACCTGCAAAAAATACAAACACGTGGAGGCTCAACAATATGTGAATAATCCACCAATGGATCACTGAAGAAATCAAAGAGGGATTAATACTTAGAGACAAATAAAAACCAGTGTTGAAGTTGAATCAGTAATTGAAAAGCTGCCTCCCCTCCAAAAAAAAGTTCAGGGCTAGATGACTTCATAAGTGAATTCTGCCTAACATTTAGAGAAGAGTTAGCACCTATCCTTCTGGAAATATTCTAAACAATTGCAGAGCAAGGAACACTACCAAATTGATTCCATGGGGCCAACATCATCCTGATACCAAAACCAGACAAAGACAGCACACACACAAAAATTACAACCCAATGTCTTTTATGAATATAGATACATAAACCCTCAGCAAAATACAAGCAAATTGCCTCCAACAATGCATTAAAAGGATCATACACCACAGTCAAGTGAGATTTACCCCAGGAGTGCAAGGATTTTCCAATATATCTGCAAATCAATGTGATACACCACACTAACAAACTGAAGACTAAAAATCATATAATTATCTCAATAGATGCAGAAAAAGCTTTTGATAAAATTCAACATCCATTTATGATTAAAAAAAACTCTTCAGAAAGTGGGCATAGTGGGAGCATATCTCAACATAATAAAGGCCATATATGACAGACCCACAGCTAATATCATACTCAATGATGAAAAGTTGGAAATATTTTCTCTAAGGTCAGGAACAAGACAAGGATTCCCACTCTAGCCACTTTTATTAACATAGTCTTGGGAGTCCTAGCCATAGTAATCAGAGGAGAAAAATAAATATAAAAGGAATCCATATTGGAAAAGAAGAAGTAAAACTGTCACTGCAGATGACACAAAATATATAACAAATCCTAAAGGCACTACCAAAAAACTACTAGAGTTCATCATTGATTTTGGTAATGTTGCAGGATACAAAATTAATATACAAAAATCAGCTGTATTTCTATATGCTAACAACAAAATATCAGAAAAAAATTAAGGAAGCAATCCCATTTACCTCACATCAAAAAGAATAAAATACCTAGGAATAAACCGACCTAAAGACGCCAAGGACCTGTACTCCACTGATGAGACTGTAAGACTATAAGACACTGATGAAAGAAACTGAAGGCAACACAAACAGGTGAAAAGATACACCACGATCTTAGATTGGAAAAATCAGTGTTGCAAAAATGGCCATACTACCCAAGTCAATATACAAAGTCAATGCAATCTGTATCAAATTGCCCATGAGATTTTTCACAGAACTGAACCAAAAGTGGTAAAATATATATGGAAACAAAAAAGACCCTGAATAGACAAAACAGTCTGGAGAAAGAAAAATGAAGCTGGAGGAATCATGCTCCCTGACTTCAGACTATATCACAAAGCTACAGTAATCAAAACAGTATGGTACTGGCACAAAAAACAGACACATAGATCAATGGAACAGGATAGAAATTCCAGAAATAAACCCATGCACTTATGGTCAATTAAACTATGACAAAGAGAAGAATATACAATGGAGAAAAGGCAGTCTCTTCAATAAGTGGTACTGGAAAAACAGCTACTTCAAAAGAAGAAATTAGAACATTCTCTAACACAATGTACAAAGAGAAATTCAAAATGGATTAAATATTGAAATGTAAGACTGGATACTATAAAACTCCTATAGGAAAACATAAGCATAATGCTCTTTGACAGCAATATTTTTGTTGAACCAGCTCCTAGAGTAATGGAAATAAAAGCAAAAATAAACAAATGGGACTTAATTAACTTTAAAAGATTTTGCACAGCAAAGGAAACCATAAACAAAAAAAGACAACCTACCGCATGGGAGAAAATAATTACAAATGATGCAACTAACAAGAGATTAATTTTCAAAATAAACAAACAGCTCATGTAGGTCAATATCAAAAATTTGGTGAACATTTAAGAAGGTTTAAGAGAACAATCATTCTTTTGCTATTGACTAAAAGAGTGTCTTGTTATTTTAAATTTATATGTTTGTCTATTCTTGACCTATATTAGTAATGTTTAGAATGGGAAATATCCATACAGTCAGGTGCCCAAATAGTTCTCTAGAGAGAACCTGTTATTAAGCTGCATGATGAATCCTTCAGAGAGTAATCAGTCACAGGCCTTGAGCAGTGTAGCTCTGTTCCAATAAAAACTGAAAGCCAAGATCAACATTGAGATTGGAAACAAGCATTTGAATGTTAGTGATTCAGTAAGATCAGAGGTTTGAAATAGAAAGAGAAGATGATCAATTCTTGAGTACCAGAGAATAACAGAATATAGGCAAGATGCCAGGAAAATATCACCTTCCCTCAAAGCCACATGGCCTTCAACAAAACTAAGATTTTTTAAGCTAACTTTTTACCAGTAAGCCTTCATAACAGGATGTGCATTATAGGTAAAAGCCAAACTAAATGGAAAGAAAAGAGTAAGAGCGAAAAAGACAATTTTCAGGAGTCAGGGACAGAGCATTATGTAGCATAAGAAGAAACCGGAGGATGGTGTGGGATAGTAAGAAGCCAAAGGAAGGAAGAAACGTGCCTTATTTCACTCATGAATTAAGGGACCAAAGTAAGACTGACAAATATTAGGGTGATCATAGAAAATAGTAACGAACAGTCCAGAGACAGAGGAATTGATCTGAGATGTCCAAACCAAAAATAGTCTTTTTTTAAAAATAAAGTATGGTCCATTTACAATGTTGCGTTAGTTTCTGGTGTACGACACAGTGATTCAGTCATATTTATGTAACTACACTTTTCACCAAGTGGAAGCTTCCTTCTCTTCTAATTTATCTGTCTCATTAGCCCTTGAAGGTACAGTTAAAATTCCACTTTTCCCATTTATTTCACTACTTACTATATTGACACCATGATAAGTATATAACACATTTTATAAATCTACATAATTCTAACATCTGGTAATATACTGTTATCCATAAATTATTTCACTAAAAATACTATTTTCCTCTAACCAGATAGCTACTTAATTTCAGGCAATGCTTATGGCTTTGAATTATATATATCTGGATTCTTCTTGCAGTTTTCCAAGATTAAGGGGCATCATAACAATTTAATAAATATGGAATATATTATTTCATCTATAAAGTTGTTATTCATCAAAGGCATTGCTAATAATGAATTAAAAAGGTCTTTTAATCAACTCTCATAAATTCAGAATACATTAGAATATTGTCCTGTAGAAATTATTGAAAAGTTTGTTGTTTCATTTTTAAGAAATATAATTCTCTAATTTTAATAGACTGTAGACGTCAATATATTATGGCAACATTCACAAAGGTAACTAAATCATCATTGTTCTTATAATTTTCATGGAATTAAGCAGAAAATGTGAAAAATGAGAAAAAAAATCCTCTACCTGCTCTGGGGGATAATGCTATTCATGTGCAAAAACTTTTGAGGAATTTCTGCTTGATAAAGTGCCAAAGATACCCATATGTCTTCTTCATTAAAGAGTAGTATACTTGCAAATTAATTAGAGAATTAAACAGAATTCAACCAAGCAAAATTGGAAGTTCTAATTGGCTTTATTGAATGGTCCATGCATCAGGCAGCATCACACCCAGCAAGCTGAGAGGCGCTCCAGAGGCTATGAAAGGAGAATGCTTTCTGAAGGGAAAACATTCATAAACAGAAAAAAAAAAAAAAAAAAAAAAAAGGAGTATTTCAAATTAGTTCATCTTCTTTTGGGGAGAAAAAGGGTATTATTCAGTGGGTTACCTCATCTTCCTTTGGGGAATGGAAAGGGTCTGTGTGACAGATTACCTCATTGGTGTTGGCCAGAAAATTCTTGATGAATCGGTTAAGATCCTCGCATTTTTGGGGGAGTGTGAGGCTTCAGTTAGGTTGGGTATTGAGACCATTTTTGGCGGCATGGCATAACATAAGTGAGTCCATTTTGGGCTAGTGGTTTTCTTCTTGAGAAGAGGAAGTTATGTCAAAACCTCACTAGCACGTCTAATTTAGAAAGGAGAAAGCAGACAATAGGGTTATCCCAAACAACTGGCAGAGAACTAGTGAGGACACTTGCATTGCTTTGAAATGGTACTTATAATAAACAGAAAGTTATAACTTTTCAGAGGGAATAATTATCAAAAGGATGACAGAGGGAAAACCAGATCAGCAGGACAAGCTCTTTTCTGCCATTAGGTGATGTCTGCACCGGCTAGGAAACAGGGCTGGAGTATTAAGCCCTAGTTATCCAGTGAGCGTTAAGTAACAATGCTCACAGTTGACAAAGATACAGTAAATAAACAAGCACGTTTTCACCATATGGGAATAAAAATTGGTGTGATATTTTAGATGTTAGCTGTAAATGTGTATTGAAAGACTTATCTGAAAACTCAGTGATTGTATTTGTAAGGACAATTCTGAAGGAACTAATTATGATAATATTTTGAGATTTTAAGATGTTCATATTATTACAGGATTGTTTTAATGAAGAAAGAATAAAAATAATTTTAAATGTTCAATCTTAGGTTATTGGTTAAATAAAATGAGATAAATTATTATAAGAGTATTCAGCTTTCAATACGAATTTGTACAAGATATTTAATGACATGTAATGGTTTTCATTTTTTTTTAAATGTGAATGATGCCATATAATGGGTCAAACCTCATTATCCAACAGAAGTGCATAAGGAACAACTTTAATGTAATGATGAAAATGTCTGTAAACTGCATGTTGTGATGACAAAAGTAAAGTACAAAAGACACTGAGGCCCTAAATTGAAATGAATGGTGCTGACTTGGCATGTCATCTGTGTTGGTTTGTTTTGTTTTTTTAAAGCATGTTTTATATCCTTTAGGACAGTTTCTCTTAGGTAAGTTGAGCATTCCTCTTGCATTTTTAGTTTGAACAATTGATTTAGTTTGGAGGACAAAACAGCTCATGTTTAAATAATGAATTCTGGGTAAATCTTTCCCAAGAAGAGGCAGTTTGCTAGGCCAGGGCTGGAAAGTGGTTTCTTTTTCAGTTGATGAGCAAGGAGTGTTCCAGGATGTTTGGCTTGGAGATCCGGCATTTACAAGGCTTAAGTTCCCCCTAAGAGAAACGATTACAGAAAGTCCAGTGAGAGGGAAGATTGATTTATTTATTTTCTTACTTACAGCCACCAATACTTTTGTTCGTGGTTTCTAGGCATTGATCTAGTTTTTGTTTTTCAAGTGACAGAGTCTTGTTCTTTAGCAAAGATATGAGGAAGTAACTTGCATCATTATTTGTTAAAATGCATAGATTTTCTCAACATGTGCCCTTCCTCCTCTCTTGGCTGTTCCCATCTACCAGCACTCAATAAAATTATCTTTCAAAGCTTGTGTTTGTTATTTTCTTCTTTTAAACACACATATCAGAAAAAAAAATCACTGGACACTCACATTGCTCTAGACAATTTATGAGAAAATCTGTCTGGCTGTGTTTCCCAATAGAAAAGATTGGGCCATTTTTATAAATAATTTATTACTGCTTTCTTTTGTAGACACCAAAAGAAGAGACAGAAAAAAAGCTAATTAAGTAAAAAGTAATCAGGTTTTTTTTCCTTTAAAGCACACATATGTGTATATTTTATATACAATTCTATTTTATAAGTGTGTTTATAAGTTGTTGTACTCTATATACATATGTATGACTAGGAATGGGTGACATTCACCTTCAAAACTTTACTTTCACTCATCTTATATTTGAGGATTTAACTATAAAAGGTACCAAGTGGAAAACAGGAAAGTATGCCAACAATTAAGCTGATGAGAAACATTTGAAAAAAATTAGACACATGTTCAGAAGTACTTTTCCATTCTATCCCTGTGCCCCTGGCTACCATGTTCTTTTTACACTGGATTCCAGCTTCAGAGAAGCTGCCAAACACACAGGCCAAGTGCATGGGCTTCATGGCTCCTTCCTTGATTGGATACAGCTGGGGAAAGGCTTGGGCCAAGTCCCCTGCCATTACTGTGTGTGCCACTGATTCTAGTGAGTGTGTATGTATGCAGCACCCCCCACTTCATTTGCCTGCTTTTGGTAAGGGGAAGCTGGGGTAGGCAGAAAGGTTTTTAAGATTTTCCAGAGATAAGTATGCTTGAATCAATTACAGGATGTGCGCACAGGACTTGCTCAGTAAATGCTTGTTGATTCGAAGTCTGTCTTGGGAAGGGGAGGGTATAACTGTAGTGGTAGAGCACATGCCTAGCATGCAGAAGGTCCTGGGTTCAATCCCCAGTACCTCCTAAATAAATAAATAGAGCTCTCCCCCAAAAAAATTTGTCTTGGGGAAGACAATATGTCCTGTTTCAGTATCCACTACTGTCTTCTTCAACTCCCCACCTCCAACAGTCACTCCTGCCATTATGCAAGTCCATCTAATCTGACTTCCATCAAAACCAGACATTGCTCACCTAAGAAATACTTTAAAAACTTAATTCTTTGAGGTGAACCTAGAAAAGAGCTGTCTCTGCTGTTTGCTACATGCTCTCAGATCTCGGATTTCTAACTTTGCTCTGCACAGCAGAGCACGGACTCTAGTAAATTCTGTGTCTTAGACATTCTCATCACCTTCTTCACATCAGCTTTGGCCCTGGAAAGCACTGATGAGAGACTGTAGAACAGGAAGATGAGGAAATCAAAGGTGTTTATTCCCCTCTTTTGACTTCTGGTAGCTTCTCAGAGTATTGCTGTGTCTCCTTTGTGACCCTAGCTTTCTCAGGGTTGTGCTTTCTTTCTAGATTCTACCTCTTGCAGGTGGCTCCAACTTCTAGAGTCTGGTAAACCTCCTACTTCCATTGTCTCATGAGACTATGGGTGGTAGTGTTATCTTCCTCTTGCTGGTCTCTGGGTCACTTTATCATCTCCTATTTGCCCTTTGAGCTATTATAATATCCTTATAGCTGATTTCCCATGTGGTTTTCATCTATTTAACTACCTGGGATAGGTTCTGTTTTCCTTGCTTGGTCTTGATTGACACAAAGATAAGAAGGCCAAGTGTAACTCCTGCAAAGGAGTCAGGACAAGTGGACCTCCTGCAAAGGAGTCAGATTGCACTGGAGGAATTCAGAATGCCTCCTTTACTTAATAATTGTGCTCCCTAACAACACCAAGATTTATCACTGCTTGTTCTATACCATATTCTTTTTTCACATGACTTCCTCGTTTAGTATCTCAATTTGATGAGACATTTGGGAAAGTATATGAGATTTGAAGCAGGTCATTTCCAAGCTCATGACCTGAGAAAATTTCTCCAGGTCTCAGTTTCCTGCCCTCAGAATGGTATCATACTATCTGTCTTGATGAACTAAACTAAACTAATAAATACAAAGTCACTTCATCAATTGTCCAAGTCTATTTAATAATAAGGCACAGAAGGTGCTTTACAAGTCTGTCCAAAATGCAATTAGAATGCTTTACAGAGGAGTGGCCAAGATGGTGGAGTAGAAGGACACTCCTAGCTCACCCTCTCCCGTGAATACATCAAGAGAGACATCCACGGACCCACCCGTTTACTCAGAGCACCTGCTGAACTTTGGCAGTACATTGCCTTCTTCAAAAGACAAAATTCACCACAAATATGGTAGAAGGGAAAAAAAGAAGAGAAAGGAAAATAGTGTGGGACCGGTCCCACAGACAGGGATTGGCAAAGGAGGAATAGTGCTCGTATGCTGGGTCTCCCACTCTCCAGCAGAGAGCTCAGTGGGGATGGAGGAAAAACCTCTGAGGCTCAGATCTGTACAGAACAGCACATGACTGACAGAACTAAGTGAAACAGGCACAAAGGGTCCCTGCGATCCCCAAACCTAGATGCAAAACTGCAGGGGTGGGGTGGGGTGGTATAGGTTGCCCAAGCCTGGCAAAGGACTGGGAATGAAGGAACAGAGGCAACATCAGAGGACTGGGGTGTGCTCTGCACCATGGCTGGGAGGGCAGACAGAACAGAAGAGCCTAGGTCCCCCATAAAAGAAAAAGAAAAGAAAAGCAACACTACTGGTGTTCGTTGGGGGTAAGGGTGCTGCAGGCCTTGTCTCCGCAGACCTGCAGCACCATTGCGGCGAGTTCCTTGGAGAAGAGAGGCGGGGCTTGGCCACAGCCACCATATTCACCAGTGCATAGCTCCCAGGTGGCCTCAGGGTTGAAACCTGAATCTGTACTCAGGGGCTCTTGAACTTCTTAGGCTGGACTGAGGTTTGTTTAAAGCCCCAGGAATAGGAGACCATTCTGCTCCCTGGTGCCTTTGTGGACTTGTGCCTCTAAGACAAATGAGTAAAGAGCAGAGTTCTGGTACAAAGCAGGGGCGAGGGCTGGTGCAGCAGTTTCCTGTGAGTTGGCCTGTCCCGCACTGACACAGCGCTGGGAGCAGCACTGACCAGGGTGAGATGCACGGGCCTCTGGAACAGGCAACAGAGTTCAAGCAGGAGGGCGACGGCAGGAGCTGCATTTGGCGCTGGGAAATGGGTCTGGAAACCTCCATTCCAACAAAAGGAGAACAGACTTGGCTCCTGTCAGGGCTGTGATAACCACAGAACAAAAAGGAGGACCCACTCAATAGTGAGGGCAGGCTCTGGCCACCACAACACTGACTATACACCCCCAATCAAAGGGACAGTAGCCAAAAGAGACAGAAGGAAGACTTGGCAACAATCCATACTTAAAACAAACCTCATAACAAAATTATTAGGATCAAAGAGTCTACATGGAAACACAGTCTCCTTTTTCTTCATTTTTCTTTTCTTTTTTAAATTTTTAATATTTTTGTTATTTTTATCTTTTAAATCTTTTTAATACTATCTTTTCTTCTATTTAAATTTATCTTTTTAATTTAAAAAATTTATTTTTTGTTCTCTTGTTATTTATTTTATTCTGTTTTTAAAATCTTTTATTTTAAAATTTCATTTCAATTAAAAAATTCAAATTTGTTTTATTCTTTGTTATTTATTTCATTCTGTTTTTAAATCTCTTTTCTTTTTTAATTTTTAAATTTTAAAAACTATTTTAATTTGTTTTTTATTTCTTATGTTTTTTATTTTGTTGTTCTTAAATCTTTATTCTTCTTTTAAAATTAAAAAAATTATTTCTATGTTTTGTTGCTGTTTTGTTTTGTTTTTGTTTTTTCTTTTTCTTTTGTTTTGTTTTGTTTTATTTTTTTCTAGTTTTATTTCCACATCCTCTTTAAAAAAAAACCCTTCAAGATCACAGGAGAAAACTGATACTCCATAATCCATGGGGCCAGACAGATATAAGTAAAATGAATTACTTTTTAAAGTAATTAAAAATTACTCCCAATGAAAATAACAAAAGAAATCCCCTGAAAGAATGATCAATGAAGTAGACTTCAATATTTCTACTAGAGTATGATTTCAAAAAGGAAGTAATCAAAATACTGAAATAACTAAAAGAGATTATGAATAGAGACAGAGAATACTTTAAAAAGGAAATTGAAACTATACAGAGGATCCAATTAAAAACAGAAAACTCAATGGCAGAGATAAGAGCCAAGCTAAAGGCTGCCAAAAGCAATGCAGAGGAACAAAAAAGTGATGTAGGAGACAGGATAACAAAAGTCACCCAATCAGAACAAAAGACAGAAAAATAAATTAAAACCAATGAAAACAATATAAGGGACTTATGGGATAACATAAAGCGTGCCAACCTTTGCATAATAGGGGTCCCAGAAGGGGAAGAAAGAGCAAAGGGAATTGAAAACTGAAAACTTCCTAATCCTAAAGAAGAAATCATATATCCAAATACAGGAAATACAGAGGGTTCCCAACAAAAAGAATCCAAATAGACCTACACCAAAACATACTATAATCAACATGGCTAAGGTTAAAGATAAAGAAATGATTCTAAAGGTAGCAAGAGAAAAACAAAGATTTAGTTACAAGGGAACTCCCATAAGGTTTTCAGCTGATTTCTCTACATGAACACTGCAGGCCAGAAGGGAGTGGCAAGATATATTCAAAGTCCTGAATGACAAAAAGCTGCAAACTAGGAAACTTTATCAAACAAAGCTATTCTTTAGAATAGAAAAAGAGATAAAAATTTCACAGAAAAACAGAACCTAAAAGAATTCAGCAATTCTAAACCTATGCTAAAGGAAATATTGAAAGGTTTACTCTAAATAAAAAAGCAGCAGGATGCTATGGAAAGGAGAAAACCACAATTGAAAAAGCAATAACTACAATGAGTTACAATGGAATAAACATAAATATGTAAAAGAGGACATCAAAATCATTAAGGGTGGGAGAGGGGAGCAAGAAAATATAGTTTTTTCTTTTTTATGATTTTTTAGTATGGGTTTGAGCTTATATGACTATCAATTTATAGCAAACAGATATAGTAATGGGTTAATATACTTAAAAAACAGAGTAACCACAAGTCAAAAGCATACAATAGAGTCACAAAAGCCAAAAAGAAGCCAAGATAATACAAAAGAAAGTTATCAAACCACACACAGAAAAAGGAAAGGAACAAGGAGGAAATATCAAATCAACTGGAAAACTAAGTACAAAATAGCAATAAACACACATCTATCAATAATTACTATAAATATCAATGGACTAAATGCTCCAATCAAACAACAGAATGGCAGACTGGGTAATAAAACAAGAACTTACAATATGCTGCATACAAGAGACCCACTTTAGGGAGAAGGACATACATAGATTAAAAGTGAGAGGATGGAAAAAGATACTAATGCAATTGCAAATGACAAGAAAACAGGAGAAGCAATACTGATTTCAGGTAAAACAGACTTTAAAACAAAGTCCATAAAGATAGATAAAGAAGAAAACTATATAGTGAATAAAGTAGCAATACAAGAGGAGGATATTACACTCATTAATGTATATGCACCCAATATAGGAGCACCTAAATACATAAAACAAATACTAACAGATATAAAGGGAGAAATTGATGGGAAGGCAATCATAGTAGGAGAATTTAACACCCCACTAATACCATTGGACAGATCTTTCAGACAGGAAATTAATAAGGCAATGGAGAAACTAAATGGCACAATAGAACAATTGGTCTTGGTTGATTTTTCAGACCATTACACCCCCAAAATAGATTACACATTGTTTTCAAGTGCACGTGGAACATTTTTTAGGATAGATCATGTACTCAGACACAAAAAAATCTTCAACAAATTTAAGAGAAAGGAAATTATTTCAAGCCTCTTTTCTGACCACCATACCATGAAACTAGTAATCAACCAGAGAAAAACAAAGGAGAAAAAAATGACAGCATGGAGATTAAACAATATGATACTGAAAAATCAATGGGTCAATGATGCAATCCAAGATGAAATTAAAAAATACTTAGAGACAAAAGACAATGAAAACACAACTACACAAAACCTATGGGATGCAGCAAAAGCAGCCCTAAGAGGGAAGTTCATAGCAATGTAGGCCTTCCTCAAAAAAGAGTAGCAATCTTAAATAAACAACCTAACCTACCATCTAAAAGAATTAGGAAAAAATAAAGAGCAAACAAAACCAAAAGTCAGCAGATGGAAGGGAATAATAAAGATCAGGGAAGAAATAAATAAAATAAAGATTAAAGAAATAGAAAAAAATCAATAAAACAACAAGCTAGGTTTTTGAAAGAGTAAGCAAATGCGACAAATCTCTGGCGAGCCTCACTAAGAAGAAAACAGAGAGAACACAAATAAAGTAAGAAAAGAAAATGGGGCAATTACAACTAATAGTACAGAAATACAAAATATCATAAAAAAAGACAGACTACATCTCCTAGAAGAAAGCATAGAAAAAACATTCTCTGACATAAATCTTAGCAATGTTCTCCTAGAGCAGTCTACCCAGGCAATGGAAAAAGAGCAAAAATAAATAAATGGGACCTAATTAAACTCATAAGCTTTGCACAGCAAAGGAGACCATAAGCAAAACAAAATGACAGCCTACAAAGTGGGAGAAAATATTTGCAAATGATGAGACTGACAAAGGCTTAATTTTGAGAATATATAAACAGCTCATACAACTTAAGAAAAAAACAAACAACCCAATCCAAAAATTGGCAGAAGTCCAGCAATTCTCCAAAGAAATACAAATGATCAATAGGCACATGAAAAAATGCTCAATGTCACTAATTATCAGAGAAATGCAAATCAAAACTACAATGAGGTATCACCTCACACCAGTCAGAATGGCCGTAATTCAAAAGCCAATGAATGATAAATGCTGGAGAGTCTGTGGAAAAAAGGAACCCTCCTATGCTGCTGGGAGGAATGTAGTTTGGTGCAGCCATTATGGAAAGCAGTATGGAGATTCCTCAAAACACTAAAAGTAGACTTAACATATGATCCAGCAACTCCACTTCTGGGTATATATCTGGAGGAAACTCTAATGAAAAAAGATACATGCACCCCAATGTTCACAGCAGCACTATATACACTAGCCAAAACAGAAGCAACCCAAATGTCCATCCACAGATAAAGAAGTTGTGGTATATTTACACAATGGAATACTACTCTGCCATAAAAAGAAAAATGCCATTTGCAGCTATATGGATGGACCTGGAGATTGTCATTCAAAGTGATGTAAGTCAGAAAGAGAAAGAAAAAAATCACATGATATCACTCATATGTGGAGTTGAAATAAAAAAAGGATACTGTGAACGTGTCTACAAAACAGAAACAAACTGACAAACGTAGCAAACAATTTTATGGTTACCAGAGAAAGGGGATGGGAAGGGATAAAGGAGTTTGAGATTTATAAATGTTAGCCACTATATATAAAAATAGATTTTAAAAAAGTTTCCTTTGCATAGAACAGGGAACTATGTTCAATATCTTGTAATAATCTCTAATGGTAAAAAATATGTAAATGAATATATGCATGTATATGTATGACTGGGACATTGTGCTGTACACCAGAGACTGACACATTGTAACTGACTGTACTTCAATTAAAAAAAAAGAAACAATGCCATTTAAAATAGCTTCAAAAATTATGAAATACTTGGGAATGAATTTAACCAAGGAGGTGAATATTCTATACATGTAAAAGTATATGACATTGATGAAAGAAATTGAAGATGATGCAAAAAAATGGAAAGATACCTAAAAAAAAAAAAGAATGCTTTATATATTTATCAGGGATGTTTTAGTGGGCACTATTTAAGGGGACTGAATCATCAAGTATACTAGAGGTGAGGGCTATAATTAGGTTACCAATATAGGAAATAAACCCATACAATGTATTTGAAGAATAATTTGGGGGAGGTTTAGTGCCTAACTTAGATCTCAAGTAATTGGAAACAGATGGTAATCTGCTCAAACTATTAATGGGCTGATTTTTACTAAATGGATTAAAAAATATTTATTTTTAGTCCAACATAAGATTCTGGATTATTTTGAATCCGTATACTTTATACTTTCACTGGTATGCCTTGTTCACTTGGATAGTATATCAACAACCCTAAAATATAGTAAACAAGATCACATTTTCCTGAGGGACCTCTTTAAAAAACATTATATACAGTTAAACCAAATTTATAAAACTTATGTGCAATCAAATGAATCTTGGAGTGAAAGAGAGAAAAATGATGGCCTAGTGCATAAGTCAGCTAATGTTGCAACAATGCCTTGGAATAAATCACCCCAAAATTCAGTGACACCCCAATAAGTATTTATTTTTTCTTTCTCAGGTCTACAGGTTGCCTGGAGTCCTGCTTGGTTTGGCTTCAGACTAGGCCAGGTTCAGATCTCTTTCATAGGTCTTCTCATTATTCTTCTTAGGCCATGCTTACTTCTGGTGTGTATTCTTGGCAAATGACAGGAGTCAAAGAGGGCAAGAACGAACATGTGACACAGTTTGATATTATGGCCCAGAATAATTATACTGACACTTCAGCTTGACATGGTCAAGCTTAGCACAAGTGAAGCTAGGGACTACCCTTTGCTCACTCCAATGGATGGCATCATGGAGTCTTGTGACAGAGAACATAGAAAGAAGTACAATTCTAACAAAAAGCGAGCAAGAAATCTTATGAAAAAAGGTTCGAACTGCCACATCTTGTTTGAAATCTATCACCAACTGGACAACAGGATTTTAGTAAAGTTTGGCCTTCTTTTTTATGTAAAATTAAAAATAAATTTGATTTGGATCTAATTTCTTGTCCAATTCTTTACTAATTTAGAATGAATGACAAAATCGTTCCTATAACTTTTAAAATTTCATACTACATAACAATAAAGGTTTTACTCATTAAATGAATAGTATTAATAGGATTGCACTGCAAGGACTTAAATATTTCAGAGAAGAAGGATTTTAAAGGATTTTTTATCAAAAGTTTATATGCTTAGATGATACTAATTACACATGAATTATTCCATGTGAATACTAAGAGTATTTTTTTTTAGTTTACATATATGTACTGATCATTGTTTCTAAGAACAGATTAGAGCTTTAGCTTTTTAAACTTACATAGTTATCAAAGGAGTAAAGTCAAGCACGAAATAAGAATCAACAGAATGCAGTAATCCAATCATAAAGGACAGTCAAATGTGCTTACACATATTCAAGAAATCAATCATCTAAGTTATAAATAATAAGTAGTTCATGTATATCATTATTATTATTATTTTTAGATTCCACATATAAGTGATATCATTTGGCATTTTTCTTTCTCTTTCTGGCCCTCTTCATTTAGAATGACGATCTTCAGGTTCATCCATATTGCTGCAAATGGCAGTCTTTTATTCTTTTTTTATGGCTGAGTAGTGTTCCATTGTATACATGTAGCACATCTTCTTTATCCAGTCATGCGTTGATGGACATTTGCATTGTTTCCATGTCTTGGCTACTGTAAATAATGCTTCTATGAACACTGGGGTGCATGTGTCTTTCTGAGTTTTATTTTTCTCTGGATATATGCCCAGGAGTGGGATTGCTGGATCACATGGTATGTTTATTTTCAATTTTTTAAGGAACCTTCATACTGTCCTCCATAATGACTGCACCAGTCTACACTCCCACCAACAGTGTAGGAGGGTTCTCTTTTCTTCACACCCTCTCCAGCATCTATCATTTGTAGACTTTTCAATGATGGCCATTCTGGCTGGTTTGAGGTGATATCTCATTTTGTTAATATGTGAGAAAATAACTCATAGACTAATAACTTGTAATTATATAATTATAGGAGTAAGTGGCTAATTTAAAAACACTTTTAAAAACAAATTTTGACAAGGGAGGCAGAGAGACCTAAATACTCATCAGGTGCCATTCTAGGACCAAGAGCTTCACTTTCAATGCTTGAACTTTGCTGTTGAATGAGAATATACTCAATGGGAAAATCTTGCCATCAGTTTTTCTTCTCACTGCTAACTCCTACCACCTCCCTGTTGTCTTCAACAGTGTCCACGGCAACCCTTTACTCCCCTTAAGTCCCCACAGCTATGGCATGTGCAATCCACTGTGTGGGGCCTTCAGGACAGGATAGGTGGTGAGGGCATGGCAGAATAAGAAGGAATGAAGAAAAAACATGTTATCAAATATAAATCTAGCAAAAGTCACAGTATTTTTAAGACTGTTCTTTTGGTTACCTCAAATTTCAAGACAGAAAAAAGAGATGGCACATTTCTGTTTTTCCTCTTTTCACTTCAGGGCATTAACCTACTTTGAACTCAGTCTATCAGATGAGTTGGTTCCACATCCAAGATGCATTATTATCACTCAGTTCAAAAGTGCTCAACATGTGGACACCATCAAAACCCAAACTGACTTTATGTTTATCATTTCTAGTAAATGAAAGAAACCAAATCAAGATGCATCCCTGTGTCAGGGACTAGGCATTGCACCATTATATGTACCATGGAACTGTGGACAAAGCTTGCAAGACTCCACAAACTCATTTTAACTTTATACAAATTGAAAGATCCAGCATCTTCAATAGAGTGCAGCTCTCTTTTAAAACAACAACCCATAAGTCACAATGGAAAACAGAAGCTACGTTTTCAAATCACATCCAACCATATTGGCATTTCACAAATGCAGCCTGATTATATTATTAATTAAATCTTGAAATGCTCAGTGAGCCAGAAGGATAATTTTAGAAGAGTACTTGTCATTTGTTAGTAAATTAAATTTTTTTATTTTAAATGTTTCTCTATTTAATTAGTGTGTAATGTAGACAAAAATCTCACACCAGCTGGTTATGTTTAGGATAAATGAGTTTGATTTTTTTTTCTTCATTTAACAAACCAGTAACTTTTCAGAAAGAGGTTGCACTTGGGTGGTAGGAAGGTGAGGGAATAAGATCAGACAGAGTACTTGTTGCGGAGAATCATATATTTCAAGGAAGAATGAGGAGGACATTTTTACTTTGAGATGGCACTCTGACATCTATGGCACAGAATGACACAATTTGAGGAGTCTTAGGGCTCAAATTAGTGGAGGTATTATCCTTTGGTCAATCAAATATGATGGGGGGAAGGTAGGCGCTGGGTGTTATGTAGGGTCATACTGGAGAAATTTGATGTAGAAGGACCATCCTGTGGATAGAGCGGCAGTCCTCAGAAACGCATGGAGTAGGCCACAGATGGAGCAAGGCTTCGGAACGACAGCAGTGAAACCTAGAAATTATTCCTGAAAAAAATCTCTCTTTCTCTTTACACGCACACACACACACACACAAAATACACCTGTATGGTACTGGTGAGCAGGGATGTGGTCAATTACCTTAGAATAGCTAAATTTTTTCTTTTGGTCCCTGACTAGATACGCTGCTTTGGAACCAAGCATTAACCTCTAATCATGTAGTCTCAGTTTATAATTGCATTTAAAATAATAGTAACAGCTACCTGTGGTGGATTAAAATTTTGTTCAGCACGTATTCCCTCTGCCCCTCTTCATTTCCGTGGTGAGAACGTATAACCTATCCTGTCGATGTTGGGCTTGGCCATGTGACTTGTTTTGTGGTGTGATATTAGCAGACATGTGAGCAGGGATGTGGTATATGCCCAGAGGGGTGGGCTTGTTCATTTCTGCTCCTGCTTTTGACTGTGAGAAGCTCACACTTTGGTACCTAATGGTTCAAGGTGATGAGAAATGTATAGAAAAAAAAAATTCGACCCATCCCACATCTTGGAATGAAGCACAGAAGCCCAGGTTAGATTTCCTAAACCCAGTTCTACTGCAAACACATGAGGGAGAAATGAATTCTTGTTGAACTCTACTGAGATTGTGAGATGTTTGTTAGTCAGTGAAACGTGACTGATGTGCAGCCTGTTTACCATATACTAAGTGTATTATTTCATTCCATTGTTTATCCGCCTTGCACTATGGGCTCTTATTAAGTTAAAAGCCTATATTTTAATAATATAACATCTACTATGTTGAATTTTAACTTACCTTTCATAAAAATTGAATGTACTCAACTCACGTGCTTTAAATGGGTTAATAATATGTACATCATCACTGTGCCTGTTTTTCTTTTTTCCTTCTTTTTAGGTTGACTAAAAGTCACTCTGAGTTCAAATTCTTGTAAACTCCAGAAAGGGTTTACTCTCTTCATAGATGAGTATGAATTCAATTCTAATTCAGAATTAAGATATACTTTTCCATGTTGATTTCAAACACTGCAAATTTTAAAGGATTATGGGTAAGATTTGTAAATAATAGGGAAATATTAGGGAGAGGAAACTTTTAAATGCATTTTCTGTGGCTCTTTGTCTCCTCACTCCTGAGCTTGTGGCTTTCTTCAGTGGGTAACTTAGATTTGTCTGGTAGTCAAAGATACACCGAACTTCAGAGGGGGAACAACTGACTCACTACTTTTATGTTTTACAAGTAATTTTTAAAATGCCTTTCTGAGGAAAATAACTTCAAAAATCAGCTATATTAAAGAGAATAATTTCATGGAGAGATTTTTACAAAGTATATGTTACACCTCCAATTGGTCCAACATAACTAAATAATTTTAGGCTATGCTAGATTTTTGCCTAGTGAGAAGCTGACTTAAAGCATTGTCTAGGGTAATTTTAATATTACTTTAATCCAGGAACTTTGGCATTTAAACAGGAGAGAAATAATAGCAATTAGTAATTTTTTACAGAAACATGCTTCTCTAATAGGCATCAAGTGATCGCATTGAGTTTTCTGTACACCTTAGGCACAATTCTCTTGAACTAGAAGCTTAGAAATCTTAAGAAAATCACTTGAATTGGGCATTCTAAAATTAACATGAATTGCCTTATTAAAGAAGATAGGACTCATTTTTTGTTTGTTTTTAAAATCTAAGGATGATAGTAAAGGTAGAAGAAATGAGTATAGGAAAAAAACAGTAAAGTGCTTTGCAATTAAGTATTATTGATAGCACACACTTTCTGTTCTAAGTGCATTCAAGAGAAACAATGATATTTTCATTTATTCATTTACATGCTCACCCAACCACACATAAAGCCGTACAGATATATGTGTCTGAAAGATCGATTCTTAACATCTGTGTCTTTCCAGCAGTATCTGACCATTAGGGAGCTACAACTCCCTTCTGGTTTCTGGGGAAACAGTGACAGAACTCAGGCCAAGAATCAATTAAACTAAGGAGACTGTTCTATATCTTTGTTTCCTGGGAAGAGAACAGGTGTTTAATAATTTGCATAAATTATGCAAAATCTAAAGCATTTACAGTAACTAGACACTTAGCAACAGACATGAATGAGGAGGTAAATTGGCTGGTGATGTTTGGTATCAGAGCGGCGCCTGCTAGCACTGCTATTGTTATGGGTCTGTCAGCATTTCCATTATAAACACTATTTTTTAGGGTTTATATTTCAGTCCTAAAACCTACCTTAATTTTGTGTGTGTGTGTGTGTGTGTGTGTGTGGTGTTTAAGACCATAACAGATATGGCCCTTGCTTGTATTCCATTTTATTTGTAAACTAAATATTTTGTACATGTGGAAAATTTTGAATTATATTTGATTATATTTAAATTATATTTCAAGATAATAACAGAACTTAAATTTAAATTCTTTTGTCTAGCTAATACTCAGACATGTTTCCAATTGAAGAATTTGTTTTTAAACATCATTTAAAATCTGCAGTGTAAATATGAATCTTTGGATAATGTTATATGAACTGCATTGGGGGCTTTGTCTTCCTTAAATAGTAAAGCTGATCATTTCAATCAATAGAGTTTTTCTTTTTTAATGAGTTTTCCATGTGCTTTATCATATGCTTAGTTCAGCAAGGAATACAAAGAATAAAATCGCAGTGTCTGCCTAAAATAAACAATTACCCTAGTTGAGAAATAAAACATAGACACTTCTAACTATAAATGAAAATGATGGCTGTATCTGTAACTACGTTTTATGCTGATACAACAATAGAATGTTGAATTATTTGTCATAGTAAAATGTACTATTTCAGGATAGGTTTTTTTCCCTCTTGTAAATAACTTTCAACTAGTTGGCCGATACAAGAACTTTTAAAGCTCAACTTATGACTAGTATATGCTGCTGAATTCTTGCCAGGTATGCAAGAGCCTTAAAAACCCCTGGGTAAATTAGCCCTTAGGAATAAGACACTTTTTGTCTCCTGGTATGATACTGAAGAGATTTAAAATTCCTTTAACTTTAGTTGTTTCAGACAAGTTAAACGTATCCCATGTGTCCTGGGACTTTTAAACTCATTTGGCAAAGATAAAACCCTAGTGAATGTCAGCTGTTCACTTACCCCCACCTGCCCCTGCGCAGCTAAGCAGGGTCAGAGGAAAACACAGCCCTGATGGCGCGTCTCAGCCAGTCATCACACTGTGTGTCCCAAGTCTCTTTATTTTCCCACAATTATGACTATTTCCCATTTCATTTTTTCAGACTCAACCCCTCCTCCCTCAACTCCACTCTCAAGAAGGAGCTTGCTTCCTTCTTAATTGAGAAAATTAAAGTATTCAGGTGATAATGATGACCCCCCACAACTAGCTCCCTACACATTATCTGCACTCAACACACTCTCCTCTCTCACCTGGCTCTGTAAGTGAGTAACGCTGTATCTACTGAAACCAACTCCTCCTTGTGTGTGTACCAGACTCAGCCCACTCACACCTTCTCAAAGAAAGCTCCAGCAGTTCTCCCTTCTAGCTCCTACATCATACTTGTCATACTGGAAATCACCATTTCCATATTTTTCAATGGAAATTGCCACTACAGTATACACATAAAATTATTTCTGCCATGAAAAATCCAAAACCTTTTTCTTGACCCATGGTCTACCACCAGCTCCTTTTGCAGTAACACTCAAGAGCTGTCTCAGGTTACTGCCAGGTAGTCCCCTTTCCATTCTCTATATTCTCTATTCAGTTCAATTACAGTGATGTAATGGAATATGCCTTGACTCCACTACTCCACCAAAATTACTCTCAGCCTTGATACTGTGACCTTTTTGCTGCCAAGTTCTATGGCTAATTTTTAGTCTTGACTGCAACTCTCAGGGGCATTTGATCCAGCTGATTGTTTCTTCTTCCTCGATACACTATCTTTACTTGGTTTTCAGTACATCACACTCTCTTGGATTTCCTCCTACTGCAATCTTTTGTCATCATTGTTGGTTCTTCTTCTTTTGCCTAACCTCTCTTACCCAGTCTAATCCAGTCTCCAAATAAGATCTATATGTGGATGATGCTTAAATTACATCTCCAGCCCAGACCTCTGTCCTAAACAGACTCATGTATCCAACTGCCTATTCACTTTCCCCAACTGGTTGTCTCAGGTAACTCATATGCATCACATTCAGAATAAAACTCCTGATCTTACTCCAATACTTACAATTCTCACAGCCTTTCCCATTTCAGTTGATATTAATTGTTTCCTTCTACTTGTTTGGACAAAGTTACAAAATCAACTTTCATTCCTTGTTTCTCTCACACTGCACGAAAAAAAAATCCGTTGCATTCTATCTTCAAATTATATTCATAATCTGATCCCTTTTCACCACTACTGCATCTCAGATGCTATCCTGTGGGTTGAGTCATCATCATCCCTTCCCTCCTTGGCTTTTCTGTTTGCCCCCCTTAAATCAGTTCACAACACACAATCAGAAAGATTTTTAACAGTGTAAGTCAGATGATGCCATTCTTCTGCTTGAAACACTGTATAGATTTTCCTTTGATATGAAGCGAGGCCCAAATTCTTAAAATGGCCTCTGAGAGCCTGCATGACCTGCCCTTTGCAGCCATTTCCTTTTACTGCCCCTCCTTCTCATTCTTCTCCAGCCAGGCGGGCCCCCTCCGGTTCCTGGGAGATTCCAGCCGTCCACCTGTAGGAGGGCTTCCACAGTGACTTGGAATTTGGAGTGCTCTCCCCAAGAGGTGTTCACACATTTCACTTTCTCATCTCCCTTGAACCTTGGCTGAAACCTCACTCTTTGAACGGAGGCTACCTGACCCCTAATTCATACTGCAAGCCGGCCCCGATCCCCTAACATTCTTGATCCCCTAGCTTACTTTTTCTCTGAACATATTACTTATCTTTTAATATGTTATATAATTTCCTCATTTATTTTGGTCAGTAGGGATCTGTCTCCCCCAACAGAATATAAGCTCTATGAGGATGAAGGTCTTTATTGTATTCACTGATGCATTCCAAATCCCAGATGTAGGATTAGGTCATGTTCTGGATATCAAATCGATATGTTTCAATAAATTACCAAGTTGATAATGACACTGGGACAGAGAGCATCTGTGTTTGAGATTCTCATATCGTGAGGGTCAAGTAGCCTGGAAATGCTGAAAAGCACCCTTCTCATTGTAGAATAAGCTTGCCTAAGAATCGTTCCCACGTGGGAGGAAGTTAAAATAAGAGACGTGCTTCTGAGAGCATTGGGTGTGCACAGCCATATAGCTGTACACAAAGCCCAGAAATCTCCTGGGTAAAATGAGAGAAGTGAAACTCTAATGGCTTGTCTTTGTCTCCTGTTTCTTCTCCTTCCTCTTTCTTTTCCTCCTCCTCCTTCTTTTGGAGTGAGTTACATTTCTGTTATTGCTATTAAAAGATACTTTTCCAAAAAAGTGAAATCATGGCCAGCATAGAAATATAAGGACAAGCATGTATAAAAAAGGTTTTATTTAACTCATTAATGAGAAAGCTGATGAGCCATTGCAACCAATTCAAAGGAGAATCCAAAGGACATTCACATTTATAGATCAGGAATATTGAAATGAATCTGTAAATTGAGGAAACTGCTTCTTCCAGAGTGGACAAGGGAATTCAGCTGAAGCTGTACTGGACATACACAAATATTTTGCATTTTTATCAGTTAACTATAATTTAAAGTTTTAAATGGTACTCATAGAATCAGATAATCCAGTGAAATATGCTGTAGGCAATGCAGTTTTCCACATAAGCACACATTTTCTCTATAGTTCCAAAAGTATCTTAGAATAACTGTTAACACTTTAACATTAAAAAACATGGATTAACACTTACATTAGTGTCCTATTGCTGCTGTAACAAATCAGCACAGATTTAGAGACTTAAAACAATACACATGTATTATTGTACATTTCCAGATGTCACAATTCCAAAGGGACTCTCACTGGGCTAAAATCAAGATTAGGCAGGGCTGGGTTCTTTTCTGGACACTCTCAGAGAGCCTGGCTATCCCGGGGCCTAGAAACTATCTGCACTTCTTGGCTTGTGACAGCCTCCTCTGTCCTCAAAACTAGCAGAACAGCATCTTCGAATCTCTGTCTTTGACCTCCTCTCCTGCCTCTCTCTTCCTCTTTAAAGGACTCTTGTGATTGCATGGGGCCCACCCAGATAATTCTGGATCTCATTTTAAGATCATCTGATCAGCAACATAAATTCCATGTGCTACCTTAATTCCCCCTTGCTGTGCAATATATCACAAATTCTGGGGATTAGAAAGTGAACACCTTTGGGGGCCATTATTCTCCCTACCGCAATATTAGAAATATTTAATCTTTAGTGATTTTATCTAGTTAAGAGCAGAAATATTATAGTTCATTGTGATTAAATATACTTTAATGCTTTTCAAAATTAATCCCAAATTAATCTCAAAAAAATGAGAAAAGAAACACACACAGATTATGATGTATATTTATGAACAAATTTTAAGTCATCTCTAGTGCCCTCACATCTGTGTTCATAAAATGTAGCCAATTTTGCTTCTGCTGCTTTAAGGAAAAAAATTCACTTCACTTGCACTCTTGAAACATATGCATTAAAAACTTAATTCAAAACAGTAATAAGTTAAGATGTCTTCTCTTCTTCATCTTCAAAAATAAAAATGCCATAATTCTTTAAATCCCTAGCTCAACTCTTTGGATTGAAATACAAAGTAAGCCACTTTTCCAGCTGAAATTACCATGTAATATCTCCCATTTCTCTTGTGTCCTGCTGTAGCATGGTGTCCACCCAAGGACTCCTTGGCAGTTCGAGGAAACTTCTCAAGGTTACTTGCAATAAGCTGTGTGAAGTGGATACACTTTTGTTATCCAGCAAGCTTCGAGGACGCACAAACGGCATTCAGTCGATGCTGTCTATAATGGGTAGGAGAAAGACTGTAGACATTTGAAACAATTTGTTTCATCTGCAGTTGTCTCACAAAAGGAGAGAAGAAGAAATATGATACTTCTCCCTAATTCCAAATGCTGCCTTTCAGGTAGAGTTTGGGACAGCAAAGCAGTTGATTCCTCAAAACTTAATGGTGTCCATAATGGAGATCTCTGACACCCTTTGGCCATTTTTGACCGTGCAGAGTCCTAATTGCAGACCCCAAAGCAAATTGTGGTCGACATGTTCTCTGCTACACTTCTGTGTACAAACCTCTGCAGCTGAAAGTCCCTCCAAGGCTTTAAAAACAGGTGAAGTGTAGGTAGCATTAAAAAAAGAAAAATCTGTGAAAGGAACACCATCAATCCTTTGTTTTATGTACTCTTTAAAAATCAAGTTTTAATCATCTTTGTCCAAGCTTAGAAAATATTATCTCTTCACATTAAAGATCAGGAATACCCACTGCCTCTCCCTTTTGCCAGTAGTATTAAGCCGGAGACAAGCGCTCCCTGCACCCCACCCTTCCCAGGGCAATATTTAAGGGCAGCAACCAGAGCTGGGGACTGGGGGGAGGGGGGAGGGGGACTGGGTGTTCTTTCTTTTCTTTTTTCCTTTTTTCTTTTTCTTTTTTTTTTTCAAGTAGTACTTTCTTTGAATCATATAAAATGTATATAACCATCTTCACTTCTGGTCAGTGCTGCGGGGCTCCTGGGCTCCCACCAAGAAAACCTACTTGTGCATGTGAACAGTTGTGAGTCCCCTGGTCCTCAGCCCCAGCTGGCACTCCGCCTGGCCTGGCCAGTCCTGATTTTCAGGGACTCCTTAACGGCTGGGCTCCAGTCTGGTGGCTGGGGGTCTGGTGGGTTTTCTGGGCAAAGCTTGGCCCCGCCTCCTCCACCTCCCCCACCCCCCCAGGACAAAGGGAACAGCAGTCATCGAGAAGGCAATGAATGCTGCTCACCCTGTGTCGCATGAGCAAGAAGAGACAGAGGCAAGATGGTGGGCAGGACCCGCATCTAAGCAGGTCCAGGCATTTCTAGAGCCCCATCTCCTCTGCAGTGCGCATGTCACGATGACCCGCTTCAGGGGCCAGTGGAAGTGAAAGTATCAAGCAAGAAAGGAAGAGCCCTCGGAAGCTGCCTGGGCTGGGAGAAACGAAATCCTTTTCCACTGCTGTCTCGTCTGGATTCACACATGGCCCTCCCTGCCATCCTCCGTCCAGAGTTCATCCATAAACCCACGCCCTCCAGCCTGCGTCAGAAGACTCCAGGGTGAGAGATGGACCTGGAGGCGGCAGGGCTGGTGTGGGGCGGCGTCCCCGAAGAGCTTCCTCCGGGAGGCAGCCTCTGCAGACCGCGTGTTTTCCGTCAGTATTAGCACCTGTCCTGTCGTGTTCTGTCGTGTCATGGCCATGCCTTTCTCCCCTCTTGTCGGGGTCTGTCCTGGGCCTCAGAAGCCAGAGCACCCAGCGTGCTGGCCCCGGCCCCTCTGGGGACAGCCCAAGGATCCGTGGCGTGGCCACTGCAGCAGGCTTCTAACAGGGAACCCTGGGTGGTTCTAGGCAGAGTGTTTCTGCTTTCTCCACTTTCTTCACACCTCTTTGCGCCATATCTTTAGGGCTCGAGGTTTTGGTGTGTTTGGTTTTCTTCTAAGCTGACCAGTATGTGGGTTCAGAGGCGTGTGTGGTATTGGATTTGTGGATGCTTCCAGGAAAGGGGCCCGAGGAAAGGGTGGGAGACTGGCCAGGGCAGGGTAGGGGCTGCTGGGCCCTTCCAGGAGAGGGACCGGGGACCCCCACTGCAGTGGAGACATGGGACCCGAAGCCTGTATCCCGCTCTCCTCATCTGGCTGAGCCAGAAAGGGAGCAGAGATGCCTGCCCCAGGGCCGCCGCCCATCCCCCAGGACCCTGGCTGAGGTCTAGTCCTGTCCGCAGAGCCCCAGAGGAGGCCTACCCTGTGGATGCAGCCTGGAGACTTGCCCGAGGGGAACCAGGTGGGGCCTTTGCTGCCAGGGGCCCTTCCCACTAGGGTATCAGTATTTGCCAGTGGTCTCCTGCCCCGTCTCCTCATCCCACCGCCTCAACCACATCACTTAAGGCCCCTGACCCTTCCTTGCTGATAATGAGGAAACCTGGTGTCCCAGCTAAAGGGTTCCCCCTCCCACCTCCTCAGAACCCCCCCTCCCTCAGAAAAGAAATAGGTGTTAAGTTTGGGGCCAGAAGCAAGGGTGGGAGAGGTAGCCCCACAAGGTCAGTGTGCCATGATCAGGTTGGTTTGGTTTGTCTTTGTGTCTTTTGTTTTGTTTTTAAACGATCATTAGTGAGATTTTTCTTCAGCCATGAGTGTTGGCCTTGAAGCAGAGGGCTGCAGCCCTTGGTGTTTGTAAAATAAGAAAGAATACACAGGGTGGCTATGGTTGGGTTTTCCCTCCCTTCCTTTGAGAATTTTCTTTTGTAAAAGCAAAATTAAATGCTTTTTTAAAACTGAAATCTGTGGATGAAATAGAAGCTGGAATGCTCCTCTTGGAATATTGAGCCTAAGAACCTCATGGGACTATGAATTCACCCGAAATTTTCATTTGCCATCAGGCCGAGCTTTTAAAGAAAAAATTGTTCTCTAACCAGGATTGTAACAAAAGTGTAAATACTGTTTCAGAGTTGAAAGTTGATGGTGCAAATATGTATATAATGTACTGTATTTTTACAATGATCATCGCATGACTCTATTCCACCCCCTTTTTGTACTCCATATCTGTCTTCCAGAAACATCACCTGCCCTTTCTCCTGTGGTCTCTTAATCCAATAATTGTATTACTGCCATTAAAGGATGCAGTTATTTAAAAAAAAAAAAGATCAGGAATAAAACATGAATTCATTACATACTTTGTTTCTGCTAAAGCTTTAGAGCTTCATCCCTAAATTTCAAAGGCATCGAAAACATTTTCTGGGAAACACATTTAGAATCCAAACAGAAATGTTTTCTTCTTTCTCCAGAATGAACAATCCTTTTGATGACATTATAAGCACATTAAAGAAAGGGTATCAGTAAGAAAATAATATAAATGCAGAAGAAGAAAATCTCATTTAACAGAATTGCCTTTATAGCAAAGCGATCAAGAAACCTAGAATTACTTTATGTATTAATACTCTCTTCTCTCATTCCTTTTTTCTCCTTATTGGTTTCATTATGAAGAAGGCTATCAATAGGCCTGCTGGAAGAACCGAATGGGAGAATAAGAATTTTAAACTTTGTAGTTAATTAGTCAACATCAATCTTTCAGTCCACTCAAGTCGTTTCTGGAATAAGGCAGGATATAAATATGTGGTTCACGATTAAAAACAACAACAACAAAAACAAACTTCTATTTTCTTGCGTAAGGAAGAATGGCAGTGAAAGCAAATGGTAACTTATTTAAGGCCCTACCCAGGAAAAGAGAAATAATAGAGAATGTTTATGCTACTGTATAACATTCTGAAGGATGTATCATGCCCGATCTACTGTTTTTTTCTGTCTCTGTCCAAATTGATTTAGGGTTTTCTACACTTACCTTTTGTACCTGGCCTCCATTCCTTTTATATCGCTATCTTCTGTAATTTCACTTATTTTTTTCAAGGTCCAATTCAAATTCTGCCTCCTTTCTAAAGTCTCCCCAACTGTGTAAGGTTGGATTTCCTCTGAAGCTGAACTTGAGACATGGACTGAGGTTGTGGGGCATATATGGGAAGTGCTCCCCAGAAGCATAGGGAGGCAAGTGAGAAAGGAAAGGGCACAAGGTTCAGGCAGAGTGTGTTAATGATCAGGTACCTGTGTGAGCCACTGAGGCTCAATGCTTCTGGACATCTGGAGATTGCAGAGAGCATACCTCAGAGTTGTTCCACCTATGGATAAGGAAGCTAAGTCTTATCCACTAATGCACACCTGCCATTAGCTGAGAGCATTAATTCCCCTGTGCGTTTGCCCATCCTAGCCCCACCTGAGCAGCTCCAATGGCCACCGTGGCAGTCCAGCTGCGTACAGTAGGGAGCTATGGGGGAGAGGGTGTGGGATTGGAGGGGAAGCATGATTCCTGAGGAGATATGGACACATTGTGACTATGTGATACACCAGTCCATGTCCCTAATTATTTGCAAGTATCTCTGTGGTTCACGTTACAGAAAGATGCACACACAGCCACATACACTCCTCTAAACTCCCAGGTAGTGACACCAGGACAGAACAGCAGTAACATCTGGAGCGTGGCTTTATGGTCAGGTTGTCTGGTTGCAAAAGCCTGTCCAACAGGCTGTGTCGCTTGAGCTTGTTGTTTAAACACGCTGAGTGTTAGAGTCCCCATCTGTAAATTCTGAACGGTACGACTTTATTGCCATTGTGGTGATTATATGAAAATTATGTAACAAACAGTTGGTAAACAGTATACATTCCATAAATGTGAATAGCTTTCCTTTGACCTCTTTTTTATGTATTCTTCATAGCCTTTTCATCTTCTCTAAAGTTTGTGTCATGCACATGGCTCAACCACAGAAGAAAACATACCCCAGTTAATTTAGGCAATATATCTCTCCCTTTCTCTTCTTCAAATGACACATTTCTCACTCTCTCCCAACACCTTGTTTGTTATTTTTTCTCTCCAATCAAATGCAAACAATTAGAAGAAGAATCTAACCTTAACGAGCTAATTGAGTAATATTTTTTTTAAAAACTCAAATCCACTCTTTTTACCCTGTTCCTAATTCTCCACCCCACACGAATTGAACATCACCCTCCAGGGGAATTGGGAAAAATAAAAAGCTTTCTTGGCCTTGGGTTTGGAAATTCTTCTAGGCCTTTCTCTGGGTAGAGCTTTTTCACATTCTGATAAAACCCATGTGGTAGGATAGCGTGGGATTTTCTAAGAGGCTCTGTCATACTTAACAGGTAGGATCCTTACAAAAGACTCTGAGGGGCTCGCTGTTTGTTGTACTGGAGGCCTGTCCGTTCCATGAAGGCAGAGGTGTGTTGCTTCAGTTGACTGGTTTCTCTAGCACATTGTGCTTTGCGTGTGACTTTTGAATTCATGACTTAGTGATCTGGGTATGTACACTGTGACTTATCAAAGATGTGAGACATGGAGAAAATTTTCAACACCTTCATTTGTAAAATGAAATAGTAGTACCTACCTTGAAAATTTATTGCAAAACTCTAATGGGATAGGGCATACAAAATGCCTGGCATAATACACAATAGTAAGTTTGTGATAAACTTTAGTTTCTTTCCTACCCAACTCTTAAGATTACTTCTAAAATATGTAATGATACTGTTTTTAAAGTTAATTAAAATGTCGAAGAAACAAGAGCATCCCTGTAGGTATGGAAGTATTTTTGTTTGTTTCTTAAAAACTCCAGTGTTCTCTGGTGAATTCCAATAAAAAAAACCCAGAAATGTCTGAGTGGAATCACCATATGCTCTGCTGGCTGTATTTTATTTTATTTTATTTTATTTTATTTTATTTTATTTTATTTTATTTTTCAGAAGATATCTCTTACCATATTATGCAAAGCCCATTTCAAAATGCTGTACAGAGCCTCTTGCAGTCTGTAATGAATTGTTAAAAAAAAAGTTTAAATGAGCTATTAAAAACAGGAGTTTGTTGAGTTGAATAAAAGCTATCCTTGGAAATGTGGTTTCAACAACAACAAAAAAAAAACCTACATGGAAGTGTTTACTTGCAAAGCTTGTTTGATGATCTGTACCCAATGTGTCTCACCCCATGGTCACCACAGGGTAGATTATATCATGTACGTTGGTTTTGAAAACATATAATCCGGTCTCCTTTGAGCCAGTGCTGTGTTCCATGCTGACGCATTCAGCTAAAACCCAGTCTGATATATCAAGCTCTTTATTTTGGCTTACATGATGGTCTGGGAATGAAAAACGGACATTAGTGTCTCCTTTTTTGCTCACTTGGATACCTTTTAGAGTCATCTCCTTTCAGTAATGGACAAGTAATTTAAAATATATATGTGTGTGTGGCACATCTTTTTTTGTCATTGCTATCTACCCCAGGGAATATCCAGTTAATAAAACAGCATGCTGTCATCTCTCCTAAGGAATGAGGCATTTGTCCTTATCTATGGTAATGTCTGATTGCTGTCATTCCTAAATGTTTTTCCCTTGTGTTTGTTTTCCAGCTCCACACCTGCCTTTTACAAAACTTACATTACCCCAGCAATACTTTTTCTGTAGGGACTTAGCAATATAGGTTGCCCCTTTACTTGTATTAAAATAAAGGTTTAACTCTGTAGAATATGTAGAGCAGAATCACGTTGCCACTCAGCCCGTCAGAATACATTTGGGCATGTCATTAATTGTTCAAGAGTGTGATAGTATTGATTCCGTTTTGTCAGCTCAAGCCCAGTTGGAAAAGTTATGGACGTGGCTGTCAGAGAGATGTGACTCAGCCTTACTCGATGATATTAAAGACACGGCGAAGAGTGATATGTTGCAGAGGTACAAATTAGCTGAATTGAGTAATGAATCTTAGAAATAAAGTTCATTTGTTTGGAGCCTCCAGCAATAGAACTCATCTTCGCACATCACCTTACTCTAAGAATGAATTACCTTTATCTGGGAACTGATTGAGAGTCCTGGCTTTAGTATGACACACGTGAAGTGATGAAGAAGGAACAGGATGCATTTGGAGCCGGCCTGAGGAGCTGTATCAGCCGTGGTGATCAATGGTGCTCAGATGTCACAGCAGATCACTTCCACTTCTAGAATTTATTGCAAGCATGAGCCATTGACCTGGGAAGGGAACGAGGCACTACTTGCACTTTATCAGGGAGGAAAGAGAAAGGGTCCCATGCCTGCTATTGTCACACAGTGGACTTTGCCAAATTCATCTCCTCAAATCCTGCTTTGGAAATACAGAAACACCTTGATGACCTGTCAGTGTGCCATTCTCTTTAGAATACCTAGTTTCTTTTCAAAGGGAACATTTATATAGAAAGCACATTTCTCTTGAGATTGGTGGAGATGAGGGCTGCTGGTATTGTCTATCTTGTTGCTAGATTTTGTGATATTCTATTCTTTTTCTCCTGACAATGTGTTAACCTGCACATCCTTCCTATTAGACATAAAGTTAATTTGAGGATAAGCACCTTATCAGTTATTTTCTTTGTGTTTTCTTTCCCCCTTTCCCAGTTCCTCAAATTCATAAAGAGTTTCATACAGAGTAGATTCACAAAATGTCACTAGCTGTGTGAATCTATTGTCTGGGTAGACATAGCTTTACAAGTTTGAAACTGTCAAATACTACTTACAGATGCCTCACTTTCATGATCACTGATGTACCCGCCAACCAAGAAATGCTTATTTTAAATATTAAGAAATCCTTCTTGCTTGGTGAGTATAATTATGATGTGCTGAAGGTTTTAGCTTGGGCTCTTAACATTCATTGGTATGAAAATCCTCTTTTCTAGTATTACTACTTTAGGCTAGGTTACATTCCATAGTTATTCACTGCATTCACATCCCATAGTCCCTGCAGATTTCACATTACACACTTCACAAGCATTTGTGAAATAAGACGTATTGCTTAAATATGATATCAAACTCTGCTGACACACTCAAGCGAATCACAAACGACTACACAAGTTCCTCTCATTGTACTTTTTGTATAGTTCCTAGCTACAGAGTGCAAATTTTGTATGAACTTTCTGCAAAAACATGAAGATCTTCAACTCTCTAATTCTTTTCCTTGAGAAAGAGGTTCCATCAATATTCAAGTTGGAAGAGAGAGTGTTCGAACAGATGGCCGTGGCAAACAGCACATTGCAATTGGGAAGCGGCGTACAGGTACTAGTGAATACGACACTTGGTATTCCATAATAGTCTTGAAAATTAATTTTAAATCAGGCTTCCAAATCATAATAAAGAGCAACTCATATATTATTCATTCCTTTATTCTGAGGGCTAGTGTTCAGGGTGTTGAGTACAATATATGCTGGAAGAAGGTAAAGGAAATGTGATTTTCAATTAAACACATAAAGTGTGTTTAAAAACTGCTGGCATGACCTTAGTTATATTTCTAGGATCGCTGAATAACTTTTTCAGCACCCTGAGATTTTTAGCCCCAAGGACTGCTTAGAATTAAAAGAGAATATAAAGTTAAAGACTGTAAGAAAACTATTTTAAAAGTTTTAATTTTATTTTTATGCAGACTCTGGCTGAATTTTTGAAGGTAATTAGTTTGTCAGATGCCAGAAGTGGTAAATATTTTATACTTGCTCATGGAAACAGGTAGCTGGAATGCAAATTTGTACACATCATCAAAAAGGAGACAATTAACATCCATGCTAATGTATCATTGGCTGCCTCCATGGTTCTCAGGTAGGCAGACCTTTTCTGATGGGTTCAGCACATATTTCAATTCCTATTTAAAGTAAATATTGCCATCTGAATAAAACTTTTGATTTGTTTGTTTTGAAGAACTGCTTGGGGATTGGTGGTACAGTGATGGGAAGGGTGCTTGCTACAATATTACTCCTTTGGATTACCAGTTCTGATTATCTTAGTGACATTGCAAGCAGAACATTTTTTAAAAATTAATAGAAACTTTCCTAACCAAAATATTCCAAATTACATCCATTTTTGCAGGAAATGATAATTATGTAAAGCAAAGAAATTAGAAAATGAGAAAGAGCTCTATGAGCATAGAGATTTCAGCACAGACATGTACTATTCTCCTGGCACTCATTAATATTATGTGGCTCTAACTGTGTGCATGTGTGTGTGTGTTTGCCTTTAAAACAGATCTGAACTGGGTGGGGCGGGACTTATTTTGCAATTGTGAGCCTGTAGTGTGTATGTTTTCTGCCCTGAGAATGTCTATTTTAGGGGCTCAGAGAGAATTATGTATTAAACAAAAAAATATTTCATGATGGAAGTGATGTGGAATATTGCTGTCCAGTCGCCTGATGCTAAATCCTTTCTCTAGTACTTACCAATTATGAAACTTCATAACCAGTTATGTAACCTCTATAATCCTGATGTGTGAAATGGTTTTAACAAGAGCAGTAACAGTGTCATTGTAAGAAGTAAGTATTGTATATAACATGATTAAGACATTTCACCTACTTTTATCGTTATACTTTTATATATCAGTAGGGACATATACATGTGCCATTAAAGTGTTAAAATGAAGGCACTTAATTTTGATCAGCAGATTTTTATGGAGTGCCTAATGTGGTGTGGTCAACAATAAAATAACACTTTTTTTTTAATGTGGGGCTGTGACAACTTTATTGTAGTCTCACAATATTCCTGACATGAGAAAGTTAAGGAGAGTCAAATCTTGCCTAAGATCATGCAGCCTTTTCATGGTAGATCAAAAACTAGAATGTAGTCTCTGATTACTGGTCTATGAGTCTTTTTACTATGTCCCATTACCTCTCAGTGAAAGTTAAGATTCTATGCCTCTGGTTGAAAGTAAAAATTCTTTTACAATCTCCCCATTCTCTAAAAATTCTCTCATCTTATCTATTTTTATCACTAAGTCCACTGCAATAAACATATTAGCTGCATGTAGCGACATCTTACTAGTTTGATTCCTTCCTATTGGTTCTGTTGAATTAAAGGTTGAACTCTGTGTGGGAAAAATCAAGTGTGTGATACATAATTTAATTAAAGGAGACAGATATTTATTAAATACTTATTCTGTGCAAAAAAACTGTATGGTGCGTTGTTGGTAAACTTGCATTCGTGTGTAACCCCTAGGTTGTGCCCATAATGTCCAGGAAGAGAAGCAGTTCTCATCATCAGTGTTACTACTAGTTCATTACACACACACATGGAGTCCAAGGCTGTTGCAAAAACATTTCTTTATACTTCAGGCCAGAGTACAGCATAGTTGTGGTGAATGTCTACAAGACCCATCGCAATGGTTTTCTTCCTTCTCCCCTCATCGCTCCAAGTTTTCCTGGTCTTTTCTCTAACTCTGCCTCCTCTTCAGGGTCCTGCCTCCAACCTGGAAGCACACAGCTGTGTCATCCTCTGCTGATGATGGCAATAAGCAACCTGAAACTTTCAGAGGTTTTCAAACAGTCTAATACCTAATAGTCAAGTAAACCCTTTCCTTACAAATAGCAACCACATCTTAAACCAAGAATATATCATCAAAGAAAGAAAACTAAATCCTTTTTAGGTAGTAAATTGTTAAGACTTTAAGAAGGGCTAAAATGTTGTTACATTTGAATACTGGCTCTATCACTAGGAGCTTTGTGACCATAGAAAGTTACTCAATCTCTTTGAGTCCCAGTTCTTTATCTACAAGATAGAGATAATAATAGTGCCAAGCCCTTGATGGTTGATGGGAGTGTTATATAAGTTAGTATGTGTAAGGCTTACAATAACCTGGTACCTGGCACTTGAGGAATGCTTGATGTATCAGTATTATTAATATTATTGCTTTTTAATTTGCCTATTTTATGAAAAAATATACTCATTACCTTGCTGAGAAGAAAAGAGTAAGGAAAAAGAGAACCCTAGCCTAGACATACATACATACACTATTTGATTAAGTTGATGATTAAACATAGTTTTCTGTTTACTTAGAAATATTTCAAAGTTCTGAATTCCTTCTCATCCATGACTCTCACATATAACACACAGCAACACATACAACAAACTGCAGTCTCTGTAGTTGTAGATGAGAATATGCACTTTTAAATTTTTTTTTTTACTGTTTTATCACGTACAAGTAGAGAAAAGAATATAAGATATCTCCAAATAGGGCTATAGAATTACAATTGATAGAATAACTAATTTTATTTTGTTAAGTAGTAATGGAACACATATGAATCTTAACCTTAAAGGATCAGTAGGAAGTCATCAGTTAGGTTGGAAAGAAAATTTCAAGCTGAGAGATGAAAATAGGATATGGGAAGTTACAGGGATATGAAATACTTGTATTACAGAATGGGTGTACTGGCACAAAACCAGACACATCGATCAATGCAACGGAATAGAGAACGCAGAAATAAACTTACACACCTGTGGTCAATTTACCTACAGCAAAGGAGGCAAGAATATACAATGGAGAACAGACAGTCTCCTCAGTAAGTGGAGCTGGGAAAACGGGGCAGCTGCCTGTAAAAGAATGAATTTAGACCATATTCTCTTGCACCGTATACAAAAACAAACTCAAAGTGGATTAAAAACCTAAGTGTAAGACCAGAAGCCACAGAAATGCTACAAGGAAACAGGCAGAATACTCTTGGATATAAATTGTAACAATATTTTTTTTGGATCTGTTTTTTAAGGCCAAAGAAATAAGAACAAAACTAAACAAATGGGACCAATGAAATTTAAAAGCTTTTGCACAGAAAAGGAAATTATCAACAAAATGAAAAGACAACTTACTGAATGGGAGAAAATAGTTGCAAATGATATGATGGAAAAGGGGCTAATATCCAAAATATATAAACAGCTCATACAACTTAATATCAAAAACAAACAAACAGACTGATTAAAAAATAGGCAGAAGACCTGAAGAGATGTCTTTCTAAAGAAGACATACAGATGACCAACAGGCACATGAAAAGATGCTCAACATTAATAATTATTAGGAAAATGCAAATCAAAGCCACGATAAAGTATTGCTTCACATCTGTTAGAATGACTAACATCAAAGTGTCTATATATAACAAATGTTGGCAAGGATGTAGAGAAATGGGAACTCTCATACATTGTTGGTAGGAATGTAAATTGGTGCCGCCACTAGAGAAAACAGAATAGAGATTCCTCAAAACACTAAAAGTAGAACTAGCTTAAGATCCAGTAATTGCACTGCTGAGTATATAACCAAAAAAAAAACAAACAAACAAACAAACAAAAAAACCCCAAACCCCTAGTAACTTGAAAAGAGACTTACCTCCACCCTGATGTTCATAATAGCATTATTTATTTACAATAGCCAATATATAGAAGCAACCCTTGTGTCCAATAACAGATGAATGGATGAAGAAGATGTGGTATACATACACAAAGGAATATTAGTCAGCCATAAAAGAATGAAATTCTGCTATTTGCAATTATGTGGGTGAACCTAGAGAGTAATATACTTAGTAAAAATGTCAGATAGAGGAAAAACAAATATATTATATTATCCTTTACATGTAGAATGAAAATGTAGAACAAACAAATGTATATAACAAAACAAAAACAGACTCAGATATAGAAAACAAACTAGTGGATACCAGTGGGAAGAGGGGAGGGGGAAGGGGCAAGATAAGTGTATGGGATTAAGAGATACAAACTACCATGTATAAAATAGACAACAAGGATAACATTGTACAGCACAGGGAAATATAGCTATTATTTTGTTGTAACTTTAAAGGGAGTATAATCTATAAAAATATTGAATCATTATTCTATACACCTTAATCTAATATAATTCTGTAAATGAACTACACTTCAATAAAAAAATAAGAGGAATCTTGGACAGACACATAAAGAAGGAAGATGATGTGAAGACATAGAAAGTGGCCACCTACAAGCCAAGGAGAGAGACTGGAACAGATTCTTCCCTCACAGTTCGCAGAAGAAACCAACCCCGCTGACATCATGAACTCAGACCTCTGACCTCCAGAGCTGTGAGATAATAAATTTTTGTTGTTTAAGCCATTTGTAGTAGTTTGTTTCAGCAACTTTAGAGAATATAGATTTATGCAATATTTATCCTTTACTGTCTGACTTCTTGCACTCAATTTTGTGAGATTCATCCATGTTATTGCAAGTAGCAGTAACTGCTAATTCTCAGTGTCTCCAATCCTACCGAGAAAGGCGAGAACTTCTTTGTATGCAAAGTAAAAGGCCCTTGAGGCGTCACAACTGGCTTTGGGTTGCCAGGTCCTTGCCCACAGGGCAAGATCTTTTTGTAGAGCAATAATGGTGCTTAACAATAGTCATTCAAAGCCTAAGAGTACTGTTTTCTCCAAACATCTCCAAAGCCTGATATGGGTGAATTCCCTCTTCCCAGCACACCCTCCCAATTCACTGCCAGTGAAAGGTTTGCAGTATGATCCACACCTGTGCCTGCCTACCACCTACCACTCTTGACGGAGTTCCCGTTGCCAGTTGGGAGCGAGCCTCATCCTAGCTTGTCAGAAACTGTCTCGGACCACTCCGAACACCAGCTGTTGCAGGTTGACTTCCCCAGGAGCACATGCTAAGATGGAACTTGGGGAATGCCATGTTGTTTACGCACTTTCCTTAGGTAGAGAAAAGGGGGTTGTAGCAGGATTGGGCAGAGAGAGGAGCTGAGAGGCAGTACAGGCCTGACAATGTCTTGCCAAACTTGGAAGGCGGGTCTGGAGCAAGAACGTAAAGCCCAGATGGCCGGCCTCCAGAGCTCCGCCCCTCCCAGGGGTGGGTGTTGTTAGGAGCCGCTACCCCGGAAGGGGCGCGCCTTGGCCGACGCTCTCCGCAGCTGAAGCGCATAATGAAGACGCCGGCCGTGCGCCGCTTCTTGCTGACTTCACTTGAGCGGCAGGCCCTCCTTTGGAAGAAGATCTTGGCCGCGGATCGCGAAGTCCGGCAAAAGTACATACTTCTTCTAAGTGTGCATTTCTATGTGTACCTTTAACTTTAGCCGGCAATGCCAAATTCTTCACCAAAGCAATTGTGCTATTTTTACCTTCATTAAGGTGCGGGAGAGTTTTAGTTGCTTCACTTCTCTGTTAACAGTTGGCATTGCGTGTTCTTTTCATTTTAGTTGCTTTGGTGGGTCTCTAATGGTGTTAAAAGTTTGGTGTTACTTTGCGTTTCACTATTCATGAAGTTTGGCTCGTTTTCATATGTTTACCAGCCACTTGGATAAATTTTTGGTGAGTGGCTGTTTAAGGATTTTGTTCAAAAAAAATTGTGTATTCTGTTTAAAAGCCCTTTCTCAGTTGCATGTGTTGCAGATATCCTCCCCCCACGCTCTGGAGCATTTAATAGTATATTTTGGTGAAAATAAGCTTTAACTTTTATGTATCCAATTTATTAGTCTTTTCTCTTATAGATAATGCTTTTTGTATTTTTTGAAAAAGCCTTTTGCTATCCTAGAGTCGTAAATATTCCTAGATTACCTGCTAAAAGCATTTTGTTTTGCTGTAGACCTGCAACTCTCTTATAATTAATTTTTGTGTATGCCTGTGCGGTAGGGGAGAGTTTCTAAAACGTCTTTTACGTAAGGAGCTACTTTCATCCCGGCGTAATTAACTGAAAAGACTGAATAATTTCCCAACTGTTGTACAGTGCAACTTTCGTCATTTAGAAAGGCTAGGTTTTCCTACAGCAACAAATAATCCCGAAGTCCTAGTAAACCACAAAGTTTTTTTCCTCATTTATGCTCCTTGAGCATCATGGCTGGGCCCTGGTGTTACGCTCTAACCTCTGTCTGGAACATTGCTGGTTTTGGGGGGAGAGGGGAGAAGCATGCATAGGCTCTAAAAGCCTTTGCCCTGCACTGATACTAACTTCTCATACTTTATTGGCCCAAACTAGTACGTGGCCAACAGCTGAGCAATTTTGTGTACATGTTATCTTCCTACAGGGAGGGCTAGCACATTGTAGTCAATACCAATGCATTCTGTTGTTGAGTTGGTTGACCGGAGCCGACTTGGGCCCTCGTCCAGCCCTGAGGCGGGAAAGATTCTCTTCCTGTTGGGAGCCCCACAGCTAGTTAGGAAGCCAATGCTGAGATAGAACCAGCATAAGCTTTATTCAATGGCCAGAGAATGGAGAAGCCGAAACTTGGTTCACAAACCAGCTTCTTGCTGGCAGGAGGTCTCGGGGGACGATTAAGGCAAGGTTTTAAAGGAAAGGTTAATAAGGGGGAGGCATATGTATTGGTTTTCTGGGAAAAGGCGGGGTTCTCCCTGGAATTGGGATGCCCCCTCTTTTCTGCGTTTGTGTGGTTCTTTGGTATCTGGATCGGAAGCTACGGAGCCATCACGGCGCGCGAGGCGTGGAGCTTACTGTCCTAATAAGATGGTAATGAGCTACCCGGCAACACTTGTCTCACTTGGAGCTGAACCAGCTTGCGCCAGTTTTCTTGTGATTAGCCTCTCTGGTTCTGTAATACAAACACAGAGGCTTTTAGTTTTGGTTTTCTTCGAGTTTACTCAGAGGTAAGGGCAGGGCTGTGGTTCTTGGGCAACAACCTTGGTAACATATTCTATCACACACCTTTGCAATAAAACAAGCCTCTGTCTGTGAACCTTACTGTTTCTCACTCTTCTGCTACTTTCCATTTAATCCTTGCACCAGTATCAGACTGTCTCAATTACTGGAGCTTTATAAGTTTCCATGATCAGTACAGTGACCTCACCTTGTTCTTCAAGAATGCCTTGTCTCTTCTTGACCTTTTTGCATTTGTACATTTTAATTTCATTTAAATTTTATTAGCTCCAAAGGACAAAAAGTTTGGATTTTGATTGGAATTTTATTGGTTCTGTGACCTTATGAAGTGGAATTATTCATCTTTCCTTCTGTCTGGGGAAAATAATGAAACATCTACATTCATAAAGTTAGCATATTCAAAACCTCTGTATTATGTGGTAATAAACAGGACAGCGCCCTAAGTACTGGAATTTACAATTGACATGGGATACCATCCCTCTTGGAGATCAGGGGATGGAGGGAAGGTTGTAATGTCACTGGGAAAGGGGAAATAATAATTACCTCGGTTCTTAGTCATCTGGAAAAAAAGAATTTTTGATGAGAGACAGAAAGTGTGATATAAGCAAGATTTTCATTAGTAAAGTAAAAAAAGAAAAAATGTAAAAAAACAGTACACTCCTGAGAATTGGGAGCGGGCCGATCCAAGAGGGGAAAATGGCGCCATTCCTTTGATTTTCTTGTCTATGTCCTGGTTTCCTGATCTATTGATTGATTGATTGACAGCTCAGGTTCCCTGTGTTCTGGCATGCCCATCCCCTTTTGGGCAGGTTAATTGGGTTAAATTATACCAGGTCCGCCTCCCATGCACAGCTGCAGTGCTTTTATTTTAACTGACTTCTTTTACTGGCCCTCATTTAGAGAAATTAAAAATTTCTGGCGTTTGTTTTCCCAAATGGAGACACACTGCCATTTTCTGGGTTGTTCCTTTCCCCTTCCTCTCCCCCTGCTCAGTGCTCATCTCTATCTAAACTGCCTAACAGTAAGACTTTGTCAAATAAGTTAAGAACACAGGACTTGATGGCAGAATACACCAAATTACTTATTTGAGTCCAACAAATATTATTGACCATGTGCTCAAAAATCACTTAGCAAAGTATTACAGAAAGGATCAGAGTTGAATTCTAAACTCTAGAATGAATCTAATATGAAGTACAAAGTGATAAATGCCTTGAAGAAGCAACAGATGCAGTTCTAAAGAATAAGACTGGGAAATACTGCTTCTTACTATTGAAATCAAAGAAGATATGATGGAGAAACAAGGATTTGATGAAGCCCCTCAGGTAAAATTAAGAAGTGAGTGAAATGGCATTCAAAGCCTTGCACGGTAATGGTGCCCCATTCCTGTTCCCCATAGATTCACAGGGCTTCTTTCATTTCTGTACTAAATAGCCTGGCCCTTTAAATTGTGGAATTTATTTTTCAGGTGACAAGTTCTGGGAAAGGGAAAAGTGTAACAGCTGCATTTATTATAATGAGCACAAATTCATAAAAGGATACATAATTAGGCATTTAAAATTTTGTTCGCCAAATTTCAAATCACACATTCAGAGAAAACCCATTACAAGTGAATTACGAGTTTAAAAATTTTTTGCAGAGCCTTTTGAACTTTTATTTATTTACTTTTTGCTTTGGGAATTAATTGCAAAATCTTATATTAATAGAACATTAAGGGCAAGCTTTCTAAATGTATAAGTCAAAAATTTCCGAGTTATGTTTTCCTTTGTGACTATAACGTCTTTGTGCAAATGATAAAGCAATAAAATGAGTATGATATACCATTGTGAAAAATGAATATAAAAGCTGACTTATAGTCATTGTATAGTAAACACTACATTTTTAAAGTCTGGTGTTTTTAAAATATTGAGTTGAAATTTGAATGATTTTGGGGAAAATTTACAGTGTATTTTCATAGGTAAATCACTTTATTTAACCTACTTAAAAATCACTTGTTTCAATCTCACCTCAATAGATTTCATGTGTTTCTGAAATTTAATATACTATTGAATATTTAAATAGTCATTTGTTTATCTAAACATTATTTTAGAGAGGATAAAATCAGTTTTTGCATTGGTCACAATGTTAAGCATTTGGCATTATATTTGAGATACATCTTTGGATAGCTTTCTTTGTTACATAGGTGTTAAAAACATCTTGAGTTTAAGCCAAAATTAGAGTTATCTACACTTAGGGCAGCAGTCTGAATCAGTCTTTGATAATATTGTAAACCTAATTCCCACACATACTACTTGGATTGCTTTGGTTTTATAGCCATGCTTTGAACAGCTATCCTACTCAAACATTTACCACTGTTTCCCATTGGTTTTAATAGGAACTAGCAAAAAACTGTAGGAAATTCATTAAAAACAATATATATATATATTATATATATATATATATATATATATATAAAATTATGAATAAGCAAAACCCAATGTAAAGTGCATGGCCTAGTGCAAGTAATCAGTAGAAACATTTTTATCTACAATCACAGTTCATTATTAAGTAATGCAAAATATTAGTAAAGCTAGAAACTGGGGGCACACACAAAAAAGTACCCATCATGGTGAAAGACTTGTGAGGCAATAATCCTTTGCTCAGAAATATTTAATCTTGGCTTTCTTGGCCTCCGTGTTCTTGTGCATTTAGGTATTTATTTCACCTTTTTCTTTTTTCTTTTTAAACTCCTTTTGGTTACTTTCATTTCTCCTTTCACCATTAAATATGATTATAGATGCAGGTTTTTCATAGATGCCCTCAGGCTGACGAAGTCCTTTTTATTTATAGTCGAGAATTTAAATCATGAATAAGCATTACACTTGAAAAAGTGCTTTTTCTTCATCTGTTGAGATGATTGAATGTTTTTGTCTTTTACTCTATTAATATGATATATTAAATTAACTGATTTTCAGATGCTAAACTGATTTTCAGATGCATTCTAGAGAGAAATCCTATTTGGTCATAGTGTATAATCTGTTCTATATGTTTCTGCATTTTGCTGAGAATGTGTTTTAATGTCACAGTTCATGAAGATTATTTGATATTTAGTTTTCTTATGAATTCTTTGGACTTTGGTATCAGGGTAATACTGAATTCATAGAACGATTTGTAGTTAATAATTTCATCTAAGTCTATTCAGGCTTCTTGAGTCAGTTTTGGTAAGCTGTATCTTGAAAGGAGTATATCTAGCAAATTGAAGTAGTCTACTTTTTAGACATAAAGTTGTTCATGACATTCTTTAAAATTTAATTTCTCTAAGTTGTGTTATAATGTCTCTTTCATTGGCAACTTCGGTAATTTTGTTTATTTTTCTTTTTGGGGGACTGTCTAGCAAAATGTTAGATTTTTTGATAGTTAAAAAATCCTATCATTGATTTCCTTAATTGTTTTTCTGTTTTCTATTTCATTGATTTTCACACTAATATTTATTCTCTTCTGTTTGCTTTAGTTTAATGTTTTCTTCCCTTTTTAGGTTTTTAAGATTATTAGTTTATTGGGGTTTTTCTTGAGATATAATTCACATAATATTTATTACTTTAAGGTGTGTAAATCAGTGGGTTTTGGCATATTCACTATAATATGCAACTATCCCTGCTATCTAATTCCAGAACATTTTCATCACTCCAAAATGAAGCTCCAAATCTAGTAGCAGTCAGTCCCAGGTCCTCCCTCTACACAAGTTCCTGGAAATTCACTAATCTTTCTATCTCTATGGATTTTCCTATTGTGCACATTTCATATAAAAGGGATTATGCAGTATGTGGCCTTCTGTGTCTTGATCTTTTTCACTTAGCATTATATGTCCAAGGTTTGTCCACGTTGTTGCATGTATCTGTACTACATTCCTCTGTAGGGCTGAATAATACTCCACTGTAGAGCTATGTCACATTTTGTTTACCCGTATAATTTGATGGATATTTGGATTGTTTCTACCATTTGGCTGTTGTGAATATTGTTGCTGTAAACATTTATGTTAAAATTTTTGTGTAAACATATATTTTCAGTTTTCTTATTTGTATATCCAGGAGTGGAATTGCTAGGTTATATACTAACTCTGTTTACATTTTTGAGGAACTGAGACCTTTCACAGTGGCACATTTTTGATTTTTGATCTTTTTCTTTTATAGACACTTAAAGATATCAACTCATAAGCATTGCTTTAATTGCATATAATAATTGATCTTTAAAAAAATTTTTTACTCAGTTTGAGAAACTTTCCAATTTTTCTTTTCACTATTTCATTGATTATTGGGTTCTTTATCTGTGTCTTTTAAAAATTTCTCAGCATTTGTGGATTTCCCCAATTTCTCTCTGCTATTGATATCTAATGTGTTCACATTATAGTTGAAGTATATACTTTGTATGATTTTAATCCTTTTATATGTATTTGGACCTGTTTTATGGCCTAACATATTTACTAGCATGAGAGATGTTTATGTGTGTTTATAAAGATGTGTATTTTTTTGTTGGGTGAAGTATTCAATAGATACCGGTTAGGTCTAATTGACTGATAATGTTCAGGTCTTCTGTATCTTTGATAATTTTCTTTTTAGCTGTTATATCAGTTGAGAATAACTATTGAAGTTGCCATCTATTATAAATATTTGTCTGATACTAGTATAGTCACTTCAAATCTCTTATGATTATTTGCATGGTATATCTTTTTTCTTCTTTCCTTTCAGCCTGTTTATGTGATTGAATCTGAAGAGTGTGTCTTGTAGATTTCATAGAATTGCTTATTCTACTTTATCCAGTTGGAAAGTTTGTCTTTTTTGGAGGATTTATTCTATTCACATTTATTGTAATTATTGATATGATTATGTCTTTTGTCTTCCATGTGCCTCATATCTTTTTTTGTTGTGTTCTTTTTTTGCTGTTTTGTTGTGTATTAAATGCAAATTTTCTAAGGTATTATTTAAATTTCTTTTTTTGGTTATCTTAATGTATTTTCTTAGTGGATTCTGTAGGGGTCACAGTATGAATCTTACTTTTCACATTCTGTTTTGGATTAATATTTTTAAATTTAATGATGTTTAATTCCAGTAAAACATAAAACTTTACTCCAACATAGCTCCATATTCTCATCTGCCCTTTATGATAACATTGTCATACACATTACATTTTTATATTTATAGGCCCAAAATACCATTTGAAAAATAATTATTTTAGGTAATAAAAAATAATTTAAATAAGAAGTAACTAAATACATATTGCCTTTTGGATGAGCCACATTGTTACCTTTACCAGTATTTTAATTTTTGTGTGTGTGAATTCATAATACTATCTGATGTCATTTTCTTTCAGCCTGAAAGAATTTTTTTAACATTTTTTATTGATTTATAATCATTTTACAGTAGGAATTTCTTTAATGATTTTTTTATAAGGTAGTTCTACTAGAAAGAAATTCTTTGTCTTTGTATATCTTGGAATGACTTTGTTTCACTTTCATTTCTAAAGAATAGTCTTGCTCAGTATGGAATTCTTAGTTTGCAGAAGTTTCTTGTTTTTGTGTTTTGTTTTTCTTTTAGTCCATTGAATAGGTTATCACAGAACTTTCTGGTCTCTATTTTTTCTTCCTCCCTAGGAAATGTCAGCTGCTGGTAATTTTATTGCAATTCCTCTCTATGTGATTAGTGATTTTCCTTTTGCTGCTTTCAAGATTTTCTTGGTTTTTGACTTTGAACAGTTTGATTTCAAGTGTAGGTATGGATCTTTTAAAATTTTTCCAACCTAGAGTTTGTTGAGCTTCTTGGATGTACAAGTTTTCATCAAATATAAGAAGTCTTGGGGCATTATTTCTTCAAATATTCTTTTTGGCTGCTGTCTTTTCCTTTTGTGACTTCTATTTTTTTCACATATTGACATATTTGACGACCTTGCACAGGCTTTGAAGGCTCTGTGTTTTTTTTTTAACTTTTTTTTTTTTTGAATTATAGTCATTTTACAATATTGTGTCAAATGCCAGTGTGGAGCACAATTTTTCAGTTATACATGAACGTATATATATTCATTGTCACATTTTTTTTGCTGTGACCTACCATAAGATCTTGTATATATTTCCCTGTGCTATACAGCATAATCTTGTTTATTCTACATTTGAAATCCCAGTCTGTCCCTTCCCATCCCCCACCCCCTTGGCAACCACAAGTTTGTATTCTATGTCTATGAGTCTGTTTCTGTTTTGTATTTATGTTTTGTTGTGTTTTGTTTTAGATTCCACATACAAGTGATCTCATACAGTATTTTTTTCTCTTTCTGGCTTATTTCACTTAGAATGACATTCTCAGGGACATCCATGTTGCTGCAAATGGCGTTATGTTGTCAGTTTTTATGGCTGAATATTATTCCATTGCATAAATATACCACTTCTTTATTCAGTTATCTGTTGATGGACATTTAGGCTGTTTCCATGTCTTGGCTATTGTAAATAGTGCTGCTATGAACATTGGGGTGCAGGTGTCATTCTGAAGTAGGGTTCCTTCTGGATATATGCCCAGGAGCGGGATTACCATCCTGGGTCATATGGTAAGTCTATTCCAAGTCTTTTCAGAAATCTCCATACTGTTTTCCACAGTGGCTGCACCAAACTGCATTCCCACCAGCAGTGTAGGAAGGTTCCCTTTTCTCTACAGCCTCTCCAGTATTTGCATTTGTGGACTTTTGAATGATGGCCATTCTGGCTGGTGTGAGGTGATACCTCATCGTAGTTTTGATTTGCATTTCTCTGATAATTAGTGATATTGAGCATTTTTTCATGTGCCTATTGATCATTTGTATGTCTTCCTTGGAAAATTGCTTGTTTAGGTCTTTTGTCCACTTTTGGATTGGGTTGTTTTTTTCTTAAGACATATGAGCTACTTATATATTCTGGAGATCAAGCCTTTGTCGGTTTCATTTGCAAAAATTTTCTCCTATTCTGTAGGTTGTCGTTTTGTTTTACTTTGGTTTCCTTTGCTGTGCAGAAGCTTGTAAGTTTCATTAGGTCCCATCTGTTTATTCTTGCTTCTATTTCTATTGCTTGGGTAGACTGCCCTAGGAGAACATTTTTGAGATGTATGTGAGATAATGTGTTGCCTATGTTTTCTTCTAGGAGGTTTATTGTATCTTGTCTTATGTTTAAGTCTTTGATCCATTTTGAGTTTGTTTTTGTGTATGGTGTAAGGGAGTGTTCTAGCTTCATTGTTTTACATGCTGCTGTCCAGTTTCCCCAACACCATTTGCTGAAGAGACTGTCTTTATTCCATTGTCTATTCTTGTCTCCTTTGATGAAGATTAGTTGACCAAAAGTTTGTGGGTTCATTTCTGGGCTTTCTGTTCTGTTCCATGGTCTATATGTCTGTTTTTGTACCAATACCATGCTATCTTGATGACTGTAGCTCTATGGTATTGTCTGAAGTCTGGGAGAGTTGTTCCTCCAGCCTCTTTCTTTCTCTTCAGTAATGCTCTTGCAATTCTAGGTCTTTTGTGATTCCATATAAATTTTGTTATGATTTGTTCTAGTTCTGTGAAATATGTCCTGGGTAATTTGATAGAGATTGCATTGAATCTGTGGGTTGCCTTGGGCAGTGTGACCATTTTAACAATATTGATTCTTCTAATCCAAGAGCATGGGATAGCTTTCCATTTTTTAAAGTCTTCTTTGATTTCCTTCATCAGTGCTTTATAGTTTTCTGTGTATAATTCTTTCACCTCCTTGGTTAGATTTATTCCTAGGTATTTGAGGATCATTTGTTAATAGTATATTTACTATAATTATTTTTTCAAATGGTGCACATGTATCATGTTATTACTGGATCAAGTACATAGTGGAAATGAAAGCCAACACATGTAGAGATTTCTAGAAGCACTGAAGACTGATCAACAAAACTTATTTGTAAATGGGTACCCTCTGCTATTGGAGGGGTACAACTATGCAAACAGTATTCCTCTTATAGTCTTAATTATAAAAGTATATAGCGTAAAATACAGATCTAACAAGTAATTTGCTCAAAATCCTTAGATGGCTCCTATCGTCTTTTTAGATACACTGAAAGATATGACAGATTGTCTTTGAATAAATACTTGTAGCTGACTACAGTAAGTGAGAATCTGTGCAGTGGGGAAGGGGTTGCCTGCTCTATGACAGGTCATATCCTCTGTTGAGAATCTCTGGTCTGCCAGGTGGTTCTCAGACCCCTTCCCAGAGCTGTCCTTACTGATGTCACCTGGCCTGTACTGTCACGTAAGCCTCGTTTTCTGCTTTTCCCCTTCAAGGTCTTTATGCCTTTATTACTCTCTCCTGAATTCATGGCTCAGATGAACCTCAGCCACCTCTCTTCTGTCAAGATTCCACTGTTACCACCTGTGTGAGGTCTTGCTTCCCTTCTATCTCCCAGAACCGTGAAGATGTGTATCTCCTTCACCTATATCCTTAGGATCTTGCAAAATGCCTAAAGACCAGTAGCTATACCTTTAAATATTCTGTAACTAAGTGAATGAATGTATTTGACTAACTGCTAGTTAATGTCCACTGGAAAGAAAACCAGTGAGAAGTTCCTGATTTTGTCCCTGCTTATGCCCCTTCATTGCTGGAGTAAGAGATTCTGGCCCGATGGCAGACGACGAAAGCTGCTTGCATGTAAAAAGTAAATTCTTACTTTCAAAATCTCACGTTTCATACCCAATAGCAGACGTCATGAAATGGCCTTATGTTAGAGGGTAGGGGGATGTGCTTGTTAACACTCTCCTTTCTGGAAGAATAAACATTTCCTAACTTCCCTACACTATTTAGAAGATAATGATTCATTGTTTGGAAGTCTCCTTTGCTTACATGTCTAACTCCTAACATTCTACCCCAAGGAATAGGATGGACCATGTTGTTCAGTAGCTTCTCAAGCGAACCATTTACCATGTCTAAGTCACAGTCTTGATTTCCAAGTTCGGAACACAATTAACTGCTGGCTCTTTGGGGAGAGCAGATAAATAAACAAATAAGCCTTTTCCTTGTGCAATTATGCTTCCCAAAGAGTCAAACTACCCAACCCTTTGCACATAGGTCAACTGGAATAATTATTAGTAATACTGCTTTTGATATTACGTATTTTACTGCCTTTCCCTCAGGAGATCAAACTGCTTTACACACATTATCTCATTAATCCCTACTCCCGTTCTCTGAAGTAGAAAGAAGTGGGTTCTGTTTTATGCTTCTAGTAAAGTGTTATTCCTGCTCTGACTGTAGCAACTCAGGCCCAAGGAGGTGAAGCACCTGGCCCAGGGTCATATACTATGTCAGCTGCTGATTTAGACCTTTTTTATTCTGGACTCCTGTATTTCTTCTCTAAACCACACTGCCTTCAGACGTGGTCCCTTCAGGCTTCACTGCATAGTATATTGACCCATATCCGGGTTGAATTTTATTAAGTCGCACAAGGTTAAGCCCTTTACGAAAGAGGCCTGAGTCAACAGGGAGCGCATTGCATCTCTGTTAGGTCCAAGATCTCAATGTGAATGAGCTGTAAGAATAATGTCATAATTCATTGTTCTTTGAGGTTTACAAATGGCACGCTCCTGTTGACTGGGGAATGGTGAACACACACATTTTATTCAGCCACAGCAATGAAGAAAACAAGATCCTACCACCAACAGAACTTTTTCTTTTTTCTCAGCTGCTTTACTGTATTATCCTAACACTCTGTGACTTTGATGTTAAGAATGTCAATGAAAGGGAACAAAATCTAAGCTGTTTGAATCTTCTAAATCAATAGCAAGCATTATTTGAATATTAGGCTGAACAGCTGTAATACTAGTGTAACTTTTCAGTCCTGGAGCTGCAGCCATTAAGCTTAAAGAATGACAGTTCTAAGCCAGAACAGTGTTTTTGAAAGGCATTTCACTGTCAGTTTGTTTCAAAAAAAAATTCTTACTCTGATGAACTTTAATATAAATAGATGAAAGAATTAAACTCTCATCTGTACTGTAGAAGCCAAGGATAGGCATAAGGTAGGGGCATTTTTGTCTTCTTCTGAACCAAAAATTGATCTTCAGCCAGGGGCAAGTTAAAAAAAAAAAAAAACCAACAATAACAACACAATTCCAGAACATTTTAGGGGATAATAAGGTAACATTGCTTGAAGATGGTTTCAGCCAAAGGTTAGGTAAAATGTAATAGGGAGAAGCCTCTCAATGTGGAGTCTGTTTCTCAGCATTGTAACTCCATAGGAAATCTTCCCGAAATCTCTTTCTGCTCCAAGCAATCTTTGACTCCTTGGGTAATTAATTTTTTTCACTGAAGTAGGCTGTTCAAGCCCTGCTATGTATTTTTGCCTACATCTAGAACTCCTGAAGAGTAACAGAATAAGGCATTATCCCAATGGGTGAGACCCACTCTTCAAAGATAAATATCTCCTCTGTTTTATGTTTTGTTTAAATTGGAAAAGAACAATCCAACAAAGCCTGCACAGTGTCAGTGTTTAAGATTGAGTTGTTATGCTACTTACAAAAAAAAAAAGTGGAGGAAGGAAAAATCATGCACGGCAGACACCGTGAACCTTATTATGTGGCTGCCTCCTATTTTGCCAACTGATTTAAGATCTTTTTAAAAGTATGTATTTTTAGAACTTGGAAGCTTCATACAAATTGTAAGTAGATTGTAATGAACTCCTGAAATATGAAATCTTTAATGGAAATATCATCTGACTCTAAAATCCTACATCATAAGTATGTGAAGTTTAACACATGGTAGGGTTTAAAAAAAAATCAGAGATTATAGGAAAAGAATATGGAAATACCAATTATGACATGTTAAAATTTTATCAGTAGACCATTTTATATTCTGATTTTTTTCTGATCCCTCTATAAATTTTTCCTGTTATTGTATTTCATAACTGCCTTAGAAGTTCAATTGGGTATTTTTTCTTTGCTTTATAAATTCCATCTTTCTGTTACCTAATGGTTTTTATGCTAACTTCAAGGAGTTTTAGTTTAATAAATGGAAATTATTTCCAGATTAGGTATAGCCCACGAATTTCATCAGAAATTTACTGTAAATTATAGTGGTTAAGGGCATCATTGACTTTGAGGACATGAATAAGCTACCAAAAAAAAAAAAACCCACTCTGTGACTCAGTTTTCTCATCTGTACAATGGGGATAATAACTATTTAGCTCCCAGAGCTATTGTAGAAATTAAAGCAGTTCATCTGAAGCAGGTGGTCTGTGCTTGACACATTGTCAGTCCCTTACGTATGAGCTTTTATTTGTATCATTATCATCATACTTTTTAAGCTTTCTCTTTTGTGATTAGCCTCTTTGTAATTGTTTTAGAATCTACCTAGCTTTTTAAGTTAATGTTTGTAGTGGAGTGAACACTGGACTGGGAGTCAGGAAAAATATGTTCCTTGTACTAGTCCTGAACATTCATTTATTTATGTTTGCTTGGGAATTTCATTTGGTCTCTTCAGGTTTTTAATTTCCTTACTTAAAAGAAAATGAAGGTACTAAATTATATGAAATCCACCTGTAAATTAAAAATCAAATAAAGGGCCAACATAGTCAGTGATCAAGTCTTTATTTTATCAAGGAAGCCCGTTATCAAAAGAACCAGAGCCCACTATCACTAGGATTTCATTAAAAAGAAATTTTTCACACCACAAGAGGGAAGAAAAATGTAATCTTAAAGAGAAGTCTTTTTTATTAAATACATTTAACTTAATGAGAAACTCATATGATGGAATAATAGAATGGAAATATTTTAATATCACTTTCAACTGAGGACTCAAGACAATCGATGCCACATTACAAGCTGAGTTATGAGACCACCATGAAGGATTTGCAAAAGAAATGATGGAGCCCGACTTTGTGTATCTAAATATTCTCAGCCACTTAGCAAGTATGAAGATATTAAAAGTGGAGATAAGAAGGGAATTTTTGGAAAATGCTATGTTAAGTCTAACCATTTCATTTCCCTGGAGGAGGTTTTTGGGAGTGTGGAGTATCTGGCCCCTATTTTAAACAGTGGGAAAACTATTCAACTGAACCACTTAGAGTTTGAAATGTGTACCCTGGCTCTTTGGAGACACAGTGTACTGCCAACTATGGATTCCTGCGATATCGAAAAGTAGCACAAGAGAGATGCCCTACATGGGCAACATGCATCCCTCAAGGAATGAAGTGTGAGGCTTTCCCATGGACCAAATACAGGCTATGTAAGGGCACACTGTCCTCTAGTTGAGAAAGAGCCAGCAAACGGCCATCTTGAGTCCTTTCCAGGGCACACCAGTATTTCCAATGTCATGGAGTAGATGACGTGAAGAGTCTGGGGAAAGAACTAAAGGAGCAGGTAGGGCTACATCTACCCTCACTGAGGGAACCACAGGTAAACACTTGTTAGGGTCGGGGGGTGTCAGATAATTTGTGACTGCTCCCCATTAAATAAAGAGGTGAGTTTAAACATCTGACTGACCCAGGGAGCATGACTGCAATCATGGATCATAGCGTCAAGAAGGAAATTTTCTTTCCTTTCCTCTTTCCCTCCTCCTCCCATAGCAGATAGAAAATATCAGTGAGCAAAAGGGAGGAAGGGAGGGGTAAGGAACAAGCTTGGGATGGGGGTAGAAAATGCCAGGCTTACTTTCCTCCCTCAGGGCAGGTGCTCAGCATGAGTCAGTTCCTAGATGGTAGAAGAGTTCACTTTGTTTTTTATTTTGTTTTGAACAATCTGTTTTTTTTTTTTTTTTTTGGTGGTGGGAGGTAATTATGTTTATTTATTTATTTAATGGAGGTACTGGGGATTGAACCCAGGACCTCTTGCATGCTAAACATGCCACTTCCTTTGAATAATACATAAAGTTTTTATTACAGGTATAGATAGAATTATTGAACAAAGATTTTTTTTCACTAGCTGACAATAAGCAGAAAATCAAGGAACTTACCCTAAATTTCATCTACAGGCAGGAAAAGAATAAGACCCAAAGAGTAAGCATTAAAAGAATGAAGAGTTAAGAATAAAGTGGCTTCACACATCTCACACGTCACGCCTTTCAGCATAGCTCTTCCCCTAGCTGCAGTGCTCTCCCTGGTTGGTTATTTTTTTTTTTAATATTTTTAGATCATGTTACTAGCTCTCACAGTTGAATATTAGTGAACTAGGGAACTGGCTAACTAGATGAGATTTGTGATCTCTTCACCAGACCTAAGTACAGAAGAAATGTGGAATACACATTTGTAAATTTTAATTCATCTTCCCACACTGAGCTATCACTGTTGAGTCTTTATTAGATAACAAAATACTAACAATAACAAATAGTGTCTACTGAGAAGCATAAAGTAACTTATCTAGTCTTCATATCAATACATAAAAATATGTATATAATCTAGCTAAAGTGTTAGAAAATATTTTATAAAACTCACTTGGGTGCTGATTTGTAAGTTCTCCTAAAATTGCAGATATCATGAGAGAAATCATTTCAATGTTGCATGACAGGAGAGAGGCTAGTTTAGAGGAAGGGAGTGGAGCTTATCCCTGATGGATTCTTAGGTTACCCTAAGAATTAGCAGAGGAAACTGATGTTAGCTAAATGACTACAGTGCCCTAGGAGGTATGCTAAGTGCTTTACACGTGGAACTTCAGGTAATCCTCGTAAGAAACTCTGGGAATGAGAATTCTTAACCTGATTAATAAAACAAGTGAGGAAATTAATGCTAATATATTTAAGTTACCATTCCCAAGGTCATAGAGTTCTGAGTGGCAGAAGTAGAATTTTAAATCACCTTTTGTCTACTCCGAAGTCCACTCTCTTCATTTTACCCCTTGAAAACTTCCATGTATTTATTTATAAAAGGTAAAATTGGATATATTGGAAAGGTTTCTTCATTATATAAACAATTTCATCCAATTGAAGTGCTGGTTTCAAAACATTGCATCCTAGGATTCTGACCTCTAGTTTTCCAGAGATCCCAGGTCCCTTATGCTTACTAGCAGGTATTAAAACAATAATTGTGACAAAAGAAATTGTGTTTACCTGTATTTAGAGTAAACAATTAGAATATTCACTTCATAAGGCAGTGAGTGAATCATTCACTTTGTGTCTGGGGCTCAGCACTGTGCCTGGAATCTGGTAAATACTCCATAATTATTAATTTTAAAAATAAATGATAGTGAACAATGCCTACATTCATTCATTCATATAACATATATTTATTAAATGCTTACTGAGTTCCAAGCACTGGTGATTCCATCAATGGAGAGTGAGCTGGACATGATTCCTGTCAAATGGATTTTGTGGTCCAGTAGAGAAGACTTAGGCTTAAGCAAAAATAGTAAAGAGTGAGATGTGTTCACAGTGGGGAAACTGAGTGCTTGGGAGCACCCAGCAGGGGCCTCTGGTGTGGTCTGGGTGCTTGCGAGTGGGGATGGTGAGATGTAGCTAGGGTGGTTTTCTTCAGAGGTTTGAATATGGTTACAGGATGAGGCAGCATTATCATTCTGCTATTTCTGAAATGGAGAGGCAAAATATATATATATATATATATATATATATATATATATATGTGTGTGTGTGTGTGTGTGTGTGTGTGTGTGTGTGTAAAATTCACTGAAACAGAACCAGTATCACCCAAGCGTCTTCTGAAAAGAAAAGCAGATTGTTTTAAAAACAGTTATAATTTAGATGGTCAGACAATGATGGAAACCCCCACTGAAAAGAACCCCCAGTGACTCTGTGGTCAGACAGAGAACAACCTGCTGTCTGGAACCTGCCTCTCCTGATACCGTACTCTTTCATGCCTTTGCGTCTTTGCTGGCCTGTTACCTTTGACAGGGATGACTCCCTCCTTTCAGGTCTGAAACTCAAGCACGTGTCCCATGTGAAGTCAGTCTTCTCTGACTTCTCTCAAAAGAACCACAGCTGCCACCTTTTATGAACCTGCTGCATCTTGTACCTTCATTTTGGCACCTAGTGCTTTGTTACCGTGAGGAGGGGAAAAGACCCCAGTTCTTGTCTTTTCCAAGAGAAAGAATTCAAATGGGGAGACTGAAGCGTGGCATTTTATTAGTAGAGCACAAAGTTCTTAGAGTACACGTTTGAGAATTGAAGGCGGGCCAACCCAAGAGAGGAAAATGGTGGCGCTCCTTTGTTTCCCCTGTCTTACATCCTGGCTCAGGGACGTTCTGGTGATTGATTGACAGCTTGCATCCCTTGAGTGCTTATGCACCTTTGTTTCTTTTGCGCATGCTCTGACCCATAATGCACACAGAAAGACCTATGGGAGGGGGCCCAAACCACAGTGCTAATTACATTATAATGAGCACTGGTTAGTTATGTTAAGTTGAGCTGCAGCAATGTCCGATTCTGACCAGCTGCTTTGTTGGCACTCATTTAGAGAAAGTAACTCTTTGAAGCCCCTTATCCTGCATGCAGGCTTACTGTTATCTTCTGGATTGTCCCCTCCTCTTTCCTCTCCCCCGTGCCTGGTGCTTATTTCTATCTAACCTCCTAAAACGTTGAGCTGGAATTGTTGGTTTGCATTCTTTTACTGTAAGGATTCTGCTTCTCAACAGTCGTAATTATCTTCTTTTTCATATTTGTGTTCCTGTTACCTAGCACAGTGCTTGTTTTATAGTTAAGTTCATATTAAATGTGTTAATTTTTCAGTGTAAAGCATCTGTATAAAGGTTGAATTTCCATGTTGCTTATCCAGATGTCCCACTTCATTAGAACCAGACATGGGAATATTTGAGTTATGGAATTTCCCACATCTTCATCTGGCTGTTTGGGACCATGTACACAAAAGTTGCTTTCAAACTATTTTTGAAGAATTATTGCATATTGAAAAACTAACAAAACATGGGTTTCTAGTTAGGCTGCTAGGATCTGATTCTAAGCATTGTCTCTTTGGACTGCAGTTTTAATTCTCTCTGCTGTGGTTTCTTCATTTGTAAAGTGAGTATAAAATTTGAACTTATCAGGTGGTGGGAATTAAATGGTAGAGAGACAACACACAGAAAGTGCTTTGCATAGTCCTTTAAATAGAGTAAAGTGAGTGTTAAAAACACTCAATGAATGTGAAAAATCATGATTGCCACTTTATAGTTGAATGTTTAAAGCTTAGTATAACATTTATGGGTTTGGCTTCCTGAAAGCAGAGGCTAGAATGAGGAGATATTTTTTGGGGGGTGAGGTGGTGTGAGACATTTATTAGATTCTCATCTGTAATGGGAAGGAGGGAAGAGCTGTTTGGGGCAGAGGAAGAAACTGAGCTAGAGTGAGGGCCAACACTCTCTACCGCCCTGGAAGGGAGTTTGGAAGCGAATATTGTGAGACAGAGTCCCCACCTTTGGGTGAAGCTGGGGACCCTTACGTCCCACCTCCCTCAGTACCAGATGCAGTGGGCCCTGGAAGGGAGTGCAGGACCTCAAGCAAGCAGCTTTCTGTTGTGGACCCCGGAGTTGCTGACGGTTGGAGGCAGTCTGCCTCCCTCATTCCCCATCTTAAAGAAGGCTCCCTGACACTAGCAGTAGTTAAATCTCCACATCACTACTGGCTCCTCCATGCTGTGCCACGAATGAAAGAAACACTGCATTTAAACAATGAATTTCAGAATTCTTTAAATTTGTTGAAACAAAATTCTAATCCTTTATTCACTTTTTTTCCCCTGGTATTTCTAGTTCTATCTACAGAGGCACATCCCTGTGGAAAAAAAAAAAACCAAAAAAACCTTTTCTTTTCCTTTACAATACTAGTCACCCACAAGCATCAAAAACAAGAATATGTTTTTTATATCTGTTGCTACCTCTGATGACATAGGAAGTATTTTCAATGAACAAATACTCAAGCAAAAATTTATATTTTATTTCACATATTTTACTTGCTTTTTCCCCCAGTTCCCTTTCCATTCTTCTTCCCTTCCCTTTTATTTTTTAAATTTCTTTTTTAGTTTGCCTCCTTCCTTCCTTCCTACCCATTGTGGCTGTGTTTTGATTTTCGCTTTCTACCATTTTTTTCCATTTATTTTCTCACAGAAACAAACATCGGAAGGCCTCATTTTTGTTCATGAGTTATGGTGGCTCTCAGTGAAATTGCATTTGTGTTCCAGTTTTCTTCATTTACTATTAAAGTTTGTCATGGTCCTGCTTCGTGACCTTGGGGCTTCTAGTAACTATATTTGTTGCTAGTTTCCTTTCAACGGCAGCAGTGATTTTTTTTTCACCCAAAAATAAACAAAAGAAAAAATTATGTACACAGAAATTAACAGATTCTGGAAACAAAATCTTTTTCTATATTGTGTTTGTTTTTTGGACAGTTCAGGGTAAATTATTCAAAGTTGCTTTCTTTTGATCAAACTTCTTTTTTAATGTAGTCAAGCTTTTCAGTAATTTTTTTTCTATAAACAGTGTCCCAAAATTGTATTTTTAAAGGCCCAATTTAGATGTATGGTTTTGATTGGATTGCATAGATTAAAATCTAAAAACTATTTTTTAGGGTAGAAATATCATGAAAGCAATTGGATTACCACCAGAGGCTAAATATTTTTTTAATAGTTGCAAGCTGAAAGTAAATTGCGAGCACATCCTTACCCTGATTTCAATAGTCTTCTCTGAAAACATAATATTTAGTGTATTTCTTTTGCAAGGCAGACATATGGGGCTCAATTTATAAATATTTTTCTTTAAAACTTAAATCATGGAGATTAAAAAAATCAAAAGGAAATGTACAAAACCCCTTTCTCCTAAAAGAGCTGCAAAAAATTACCCTTGAAACATTGGACTACAAGAAACATTTGCATTTAGTACACTGCATTATTTATAGATGGAGAACTGCAACCTCTCATCCCCGTCTAGTAGTTTATTTTAAATCTATAAGATTTACAAAACAAAAGTAAGAGAAACATGTGTTGAGCAATAAATAAGTACTGCTCGTGAGCTTCTGTATTCTTTTAGTGTTGCACTGTTTTCATGATTTTTGACACAGAAATGTGTTTCGCAGGGAGGGGAAGGCACATTCTGAAATAACTAGTTAAGCAGGGGATGAAAAATGGGAAACAAAAAGAAGGGAAATGGTTTTGATTTCCATTATACTTAAGGTCATCTGCAGGTCATGTTTAACAGATTCCATTTTCATATATTTTAATAAAATCTGTATAGGAAATTTAAGGAACTGTGGAAAGAATTTGATCTAAAGGAGCAAAACTAAGTGTCACTTTAACATTAGCCTTCTAGTGATAAAGAAGCAAACAAAAGGAGAGAAGTCTTCTCCAAATCTGAAAGCAAGCAGAAATATTTGCCCCCTAGCTACTGACGCGAGAGAAATATCTGATAGTGGTGGCCTTGTCACAAGATGTCCTGGGCTTGGCATTACACCAAGGGTAGTAAATTAAATACCAACACATGTATTTCATTTAGGAACTCTCAGAGTAACTGGGGAGAAAGAGTTAAGCATCAGGTTGTCTTGTCCTTGAAATTTTTTGGAAATCACGTGGCAGGAATTGAAGTTGTACCGATCACTACCAATGGCTTCCCTTTTCATATTTTCCCAGAAAGATGGTGTCGTCTGCCCCTTGTAACTTTGCTGTCATTCTTAGAGAACTCTGGTCAGGGTCTGACTTTTAAAGCTGCCTCCTCCTTGTGCTTGTTGAAGACACATTGATTGCGTCTCTGTCTACAATATCCAAGCATGCCAGGAAGAGTATACTTGCCACTTCAAGGGCAGCATCAGGCTTCAAGGATGAAATGGCTCACATTTTACTTAAACGTGGTGTTAAGCATCAGCACGACCCCTCCCTCCAAGAGTGTCGTTCGGCTTATTTCTGTAATTTATACAACTATTTTCGCTTGCATCTTGTAAAATGTAAAGTAAGTTCAAAAGAGGTTCAGATGGAACAGGAGAATGTCTACAGCCCAGCAGTATGAGTCAGTATGTAATAATTTGCCTGAATATATAGATAGGCCATTATGGGACTTGTTAAGGTTTGTGTCAGGTCCCTGCAATAATTATTGAAAGCCTAATTCAGACCAGATTTCCTCCACAAAATTCAATAAAGGGGTACTGGGTACACCATGCATTGCAGGGATTAGCCAATTCTCTTTGCACAGCAGTGACCTTAGTATCCCCTCTATTAACGAGTGGGAAATATTTAACTGCGCTGCACGTGCCCTTGTATTTTCCCGCCATTATATAAAACATGTCAAAATGAGTTCAGTAACTCTTCAGTCATTTTTAACCTCACCTGTTCCTCAATCAAGCATTTCAAGCCCCACCTTTTCTTTATTTCTTCTTTTAATCAAACCCAGAGCTACTTGGAGTTTTCCTCCTGCGTGGTTCTGTCGGAGTCTTGGAACTGCACACAACTTGAAGTTCTATAACATAACTGTACTGTTTGTCAACTAGGAAGTGAATATATGCACCAACACTTGCCACAGAGGTCACAGTGTGTCTAGTATTTTGTGATTTAATTGCGCACTGAACGTAGTCCTAAATCTGTTAGGAAAAAAGATGGATGCAGACTTGATGAGGTAACCTTTACCCTCCACATCATATTTCACTTAAGTGGTAGTCAACATGCAACCCTAATTGGCAGTCAGATTAGAACTCTGTTGACTATAGCTAAATGCATATTGCCTAATTGTATAATTCACATAACTTCATGCAGAATTCAAGGTATGAATGCACTACCTAAGGATGGAATTGCTGAGCATAAATCAAATGACTTTTTCAATCTTATAAAGTTCATTTATTCATTGGCTTGTGACTTCATGGGTCAGTTAATCACTAGATTTCAGTTAATTAGGTAGATGGACATACGAGCACTAGGACAGATGTGGAATCTTTTATTTTTTTCATCGACAAATAATTGACTTACAATATTTTATTTCAAATATACAATGTAGTGGCTCAGTATTTTTATACATTATGAAATGATCACCACTATAAGTCTAGTTACCATCTATCACCATACAAAGTTATATTGTTGACTGTATTTCCTTTGCTGTCATCCCTGTGACGTATTTGTTTTATACCTGGAAGTTTGCACCTCTTAATCTCCTTCATTTATTTCACTCTATCTCTCAACCCCTTTTCTGGCAACCACTAGTTTGTTCTCTGTATCTGAGTATTTCATTAAATTTTTAAATTATATTTGTCCTCTTGTTTTTCAGATTTCATGCTAGTGAAATTATAGTATTTGTCTTTCTGTCTGACTTACTTCACTTAGTATAATAACCTCTAGCTCCTAGGCAGGTTTCCACAAATGGAAAGACATCTTTCTTTTTTATGGCTAAGTAATATTCCATTATGTGTATATATATGTGTGTGTGTGTGTGTGTGTACACACATCTTTATCCATACATCTATTGATAGATGCTTAGTTTGCATCCATATCTTGGCTGCTGTAGATAATGCTGCAATGAATGTTAGGGTGCATATATCACTTTAAATTAGTGGGGTTTTTTTTTTACATGAATATCTAGAAGTGAAATTGCTGAATTGTATATGGTAGTTCTATTACTTTTTTTGAGAAACTTCCATAATTTTTTTGCAGTGGTAGCACCAATTTACACTCCCATCAACAGTGCACTAGGGGTCACTTTTCTTTACATCTTTGCCAACACTTGTGATTTCTTGTCTTTTTGATAATAGCCATCTGACGGGTATGAGATAATCTCTCACTGTGGTTTTGATTTCCATTTCCCTGATGACTAGTGATGTTGAGCATCTTTTCACGTGCCTATTGGCCATCTATATGTCTTCTTTGAAAAAATACCTATTTAGGTCCTCTGCCCATTTTTGAATTGAATTGTTTATTTTTTTGATACAGTGTGAGTTCTTTATATATTTTGGATATTAACCTCTTATTAGACATCTTTGCAAATATTTTCTCCCAATCAGTAGGTTGCCTTTTCATTGTGATATGGTTTCCTTTGTTGTGCAAAAGCTTTTTAGTTTGATGTAGTCCCATTGATTTATTCTTGCTTTTGTTGCCATTACCTGACTCCTCAGGTAGATCCAAAAAATGTATTGCTAAGACCGATGTCAAAGAGTTTACTACCTATGTTTTCTTCTAGGGTTTTTATGGTCTCAGTCTTACATGTAAGTCTTTAATACATTCTGAGTTTATTTTTGTATATGGTGTTAGAAAATGGTTTAGTTTCTTCTTTTACATGTAGCTGGCCAGATTTCCTAACACCATTTATTGAAGAGACTATCTTTTCTCCATTGTATATTCTTGCCTCCTTTATTGTAGATTGTTACCATATAAGAAAGAATTTATTTCTGGGCTCTCTGTTCTGTTCCATTGACCTGTGTGTCTGTTTTGTGCCAGTACAATTCTGTTTCAATTACTACAGATTTGTAGGCTAGTTGGAAGTTAGGGAGTGTGAGACCTCCAGCTTTGTTCTTCTTAAGATTGCTTTGGCCATTCAGGGCCTTTTATGGTTCCATACAAATGGAACCAGTTATTTTAATGTTTCATATATGTGGTTTCTTTTTCAAAGTTGTGAGTAATTTTTTCAATGGTTTCTTGCATAAAACTAAGGTTTTCTTTTTTCCTCCTTCTCTTGTCTTTACATTAATTTGTTAACCTCATTTCCACAAAGGAAGATTTAATAAATACTTCTTTAATATATTTATCTTTGAAATTTTTAATTGAGAAAGATATGATCTATTTTAAGTTCTTAAATTTTGTTTCACTAGAATAATTGAAACAGTATTCAAAGAATTCTTGGATATTATCTAATTAAATTTCTCACTCATAAGGGAGACTCTACCTTAACATCCTTATTAGATACTTAGTAATCTTAAACTTAATTCATAGGATCTCATTCCTTTTCTGGGTAGTCTTTATGTTTATTTAAATCTCTATAAGTCTTAAAGTTTTTTATACAAAGTCAATGTCTGCCTCTCTGCATCTTCTCTCCATGGGTACAATTCTGTCACTGAGAATCTCAGAGACTAAATCTAATATCTTTCAAATGACAACCACTCAAATATCTGAAGTCAGATGTCATTTTCTACCTCTGGGTCTTCAAACTAAACAACCCAGTTTCTTTAGCAGAGTTATGGAAAATGTATGTTTACAGAGCCCTCAAAATGCTGGCTTCCCTTCTTTGGAAATTCTCCAGCTCTATTTAGAGGCTTCTGAGATGGAACAACCTGCTCCAAGTATAGAATGAATAAGTTAAAGTACCCTGAGTGAGTAATATTGCCGAATGCCTGTGACAGTTCAATTAATTTAAGCTGCTTTATATTCGTTGGTTTAGCAACTTAATGCATAATTGGTCAGTTCTAAAGTGAAAATAAACACTTCTAGATATTTCATCTCTAATTTGCTGACAATACTGTTATAAATCCAGGACTAACTTGTTTACAGAAATTTCAAATTCTAATTTCAATGCATTGAGATTTTGAATCTGTATGTGTGACATGGTATGGTATGACCACTTACAGCCCTTCCTGTCAGCTTTATATAATTTATAAATTTGATAAAAATTCCTTTTAGGTCTTTAAACACACACACACACACACACACACACACACACACACACACACACACACACACACACACACACATATGCATGAGTAAATATGCTGTGTGAAATTCTATAAGGAAATAAAAGCTAATAGACTATCTCTCCCCTTCCCATCTCACCCTGCAAGTAACTCACTAATAGAGCATTTACGTCATGTACACAAGAATTACTGTAAAACAGACAGGACTGTAGAATATGATAATTATAAGCATGGAGAAAATTCAAGAAGGAAAGGGATAGATTTTCTAATGCTTTGAAACGTAGTATCTCACTTAGTACAAAAACTTTCAGGAGAGGGGTAAATCCTATTTTACAAACATAAAAATATAAGGCCTAGAAACTTAAACAGCTTACAGTAATTGCATAGTTTTTAAATGGTGAATATGGGATTAAAGTGGTGTTGTTGAAAACTCACGCATAATCTATTGCACCTAAGCTTTATGGACGAGCGTTTTAACAATCACTAAGACTCTGATAAATAAGAATGAGGAAAACATTCAAGACAAAGAAGATGGTAAAACTAAAGAAGCAAAGTGTATAATCTAGCAATAGTGAAGTATTTGAATAAAAGGGGAGGTGGTGGATGATAAGATTAGAAAGAGGTTTGTTTTCACCTAGAATAAGGATCAGCAATTTACACATAGTGCTTCTGAGGGACTTCCTGGGGGATGGGCCCAGTGGAACTACGTTAGAAATGGCTGACTTAAATGATTAAAGTGTTAATCATTAATCATACTCACGAGTGGGTAACTCTGACAGTCCACTAGAAACCTTCAAATTGGCACCGAAGACAGCACTCACCAATTACCTTTGACAAAATTACCAATTTACAATATGTGATTGCCAGCCACTAATTATAAAAATTACCGATTACAAAAGGCATTAATTTAGTTCTGTATATCCTTATGTACTTTGTGGGAAGAGAGATTTACTGAGTCTGTCTTGCCTGTCATGTTTTATGTTTTTCTCTGGGAATATAAAGAGAGAACACTAGATCATGTTCTAGCGAAGAGGGACAGAGAAGAAGGAAGCTTGTTAATTTAAATACATGGTGGTATCCATGGCAAAATGTTCACATACAGATGCTAGGGAAAGGCTAAAGTCAGTTACACATGAACTGTTGTGTCATGAACATGAGTCATAGGGTCTTGAAGAGAAGTTGAAAATCTGACAATAGTGAACAACAGGAACAAAAGCACATTGTGATGGGAAAGCATGTTGTACTGTTGTATTGAGTATGAATTATAAAGGGAAGTGGAGCAACGTGTGGCAAGAATCTGAAGGGCCAAGCAGAGGTCACCGCTCAGAAAGCCTTGGATGTCAAGTTTAGCAACTTAGATTTTGCCTCATGGCAGGGGAACAACTTACATGAGTTTAGATAGGTCACTTAATACCACAATATTAATATTAGATACTTGGTGTGAGAGACTAGAGAATGCAAAGTTAGTGAAGGTACTCTGGTTAGACACATTTGCTTGTAAGAAACAGAGTCTAATGTAGATAAAGGGGGTTTAACATGTGTAGACACATAAGAACAGTAACTGTAATAGACTGTGGTAGACCTTCATGTCCAGAGTTCATCAAAATACCTCACTAATAATGTAAGTCAGCTTTCCTGCAGTGTCATATTCAGTATGCATCTCAGTGTATCTAACCTTGTCTTCTGAGATTTTAGCACCTTCTGCATGTTTTATCCTCTGCCTCACACTTTCTCTGCACTTGTAAAGTCATCAGCACTGACCTACTCATAACTTTAACTTAGTCCATCATGTCCTCCTGGGTTGTTTGCACATTGGTAAGCTTTCAGTTTCTGCTCCTCTGGCTTACTGGCTGATTCTCTTTTTCCTTACAAGAAGAGTGAAGTCTTCTGTACAAGACTTCTTTACGATTTCTTCATGTTGCTAATCTGGTAACCTGGACATAGCTCTTCATATCAGACCCCTTCATGTGCTTTTTGTTCTTAGGTTATATATTCCTGCCAAGTCCGATCATAGTCCAAGGAACCCGGTTATATATATCACTACATAGAGTCGCCCCTTTACAAGGACAGTTTCCCTTAGAAAAAGTGACAAATATCATTAGCATATATGGAATATATGTGATAATGTAAATACTAGAGTAAGGATAGTATCAGGGAAGTGGTCATGGAAATGTGGTCAAGGACAATTTAGAAGATAAACCTCTAAATGCTCAGTTTAATTGGTTTGATGATGAGAGAAAAAGAAGAATCAACACAGAGTCCAGTGATTCTGAATGGATTGACTTACGTGATGTTAGGCAAACAACTGAAATTGGGAAGATGGAGAAAAAGCAATTTTGTGAGTCACTATGGGTAAAATCATGAGTACAGTGTTTAACACATTGAACTTTTTTTGCCTGACCATCATGTGGTTAGATGTGTGAAGTTAATTTTCCTGCGAGTTAAGTCCTAAAAAGAGAGATTTGGGTGTATAAACTGACCAGAAAGACTGCTGCTTAAACTAGGTGTGTGAATGATACTGCCACTGGAGAAGAAGAAAAGATATATAAGTTTAAGACAATAAAACTGCCAAGGCAGGCAGAGAAGGAATATAATACTAGACTTGGAAGGGAACCATTAGGGATGTATAACAACAACAAGGAGGGCACAGTGTCAACAAACAGAGTCTGAAGGAGGTTACTCAATGTTATCAAAGAAGCAAAAATTCAAGTCAGATAACTGACAAGTGTCTATTTTACTTAGCAATTAGATGCCCTTGATGTGTTACCAGGAAGAAGTCCAGATTAAGAAGTCCAGATAAGAATCAGAGTCATGGGCCTATTACCTTTTCTGTGTCCACTGGCTGTGGGAGTGAGAGGGCAAGAGACAGAGCTAACAAGTTCGAAGTGAGTGTTCTCATCATTCCCCACCCCAACTTCTGGACCAACCTCAAGAATTTGACGACAGGCTAAAAATATATCTAAAGAGGCATGAGGGAACCACAGAATATTAATATAAATAGTGTACTTACCAGAGATTATCTGGGAAAGCTAAATGAGACCTGGGAGTTTTCACTTGTAGCTACAACACATCATGGAGTATGAAGTGGTGGAAGGAGACGTTTAGATACTGAGGCTGAAATAAGTCCCACCGTCTTTGACTTGGTCAGATATTTAAGGGGGTCAATACATTTTATCTATTTCTTTGAGGATATATAGAAAAAGTGAGAAGAGAGGAGACAGAGAGAGCACTGCCTAGGATAAGAATAAAGAGGTTATCATGACTAGTCTACTTATAATTGGAGCAATGGATAGGTCCACAGATAATCAATGATACGGCCAACAGTTTGCTCCAAATAGCAAAAAGGTGCAGGCTGCACCTCATGGGGAACCCCCTTAGGTGACCAGTCGTTCCACACAAAGGGGCCAGAGGAGGTCAGAAGACCCTTCAAGGACACGATGTCCCTTATCCTTCTATTTCTTTTTATGCTTTCTGTACCATCTTGGACAATAACATATGTGACAGTGGAAGACAGAGCATTCATGCCCAATAGACAAATGATATACTAATATCTATGAAGTTTAAATTCTTCTCATTCTAGCATGGTGGCCCTTGTGAAGAATGTTTTATTGGTTGTAGGAAATTAAAAAAAAATTATTGACATATTATAGTATGAATAAATTAACTCTGAGATATACATATGAAATATATATGTAATTTTAAAACTTGAAGAAATATTGAGTATTCAAAGTAATGTATCAATTTTTCAGTTTCTAATATATGATGAGCATTTTCTACTTTGTAATATCAAAATAGTATTTTAAGAACTGTAATATACAATCATATAGTTATTTTGATTTATTTATTTTTAAGTAAAATATAATTGATTTACAATATTGTTTGTTGCAAGAATACAGCAAAGTGATTCAGTTCTGTGTATATATTATTTCAGATTATCTTCCATTAGAGGTTATTACAAGATATTGAATATTGTTCCCTGCGCAGTATAATAAATCCTTATTGCATATCTATTATATATATAATAGTTTGAACCTGCTAATCACAAACTTCTAATTCATCTCTACCCCCTCCCTTTCCTCTTTGGTAACCATAAGTTTATTTTCTTTGTTTCTATATTGTATATAGATTACTTTGAATTAGTTCTTAGATTCCAAATATAAATGACATCATAATATTTGTTTTTCTCTGTCTTACTGACTTCATTTAGTATGATATTCTCTAGATCCATTCATGTTGCATGTTGCTGCAAATGTCAATATTTCATTCTTTTTTATGGCTGAGCAATACTCCAGTGTGTGTGTTTGTGTCTGTATCACATCTTTATCCAATCATCTGCTTATGGCAATAGGGTGGTTTCCATGTGTAGCTATTGTAAATAGTTCTGCTATGAACAATGAGGTACATGTGTCTTTTCTAATTAGAATTTTGGTCTTTTCCAGATATATGCCCAGGAATGGGAATTGCTGGATTGTATAGTAAATCTATTTTTAGATTTTAAAGTAACCCCTGCACTGTTCTCCATAGTGGCTACAACAATTTACAGTCCCACCAGGAGGGCAGGAGGATTCACTTTCCCCACACCTTCCTTAGCATTTATTATTCGTAGACATTTTGATGATGGCCATCTGACCACTGTGAATTAATACCTCATTGGCATTTTGATTTGCATTTCTCTAACAATTAGTGATGTTGAGCTTTTATTTTTATGTGTTTACTGGCCATTTGCATGTCTTCTTTGGAGAAATGAAAATATCTACTTAAGTCTTCTGTCCATTTTTTATTGGGTTGTTAGTTTTTTTGTTATTGAGTTATATGAACCATTTGTATATTTTGGATATTAAGCCCCTGTCGGTTGCATAGTTTGCAAATATTTTTTCCCATTCTGTCAGTTGTCTTTTCATTTTGTTGATGTAAAAAGCTTTTACATTTGTGTTGGTCCTATTTATTTTTGTTTTTATTTCCTTTGCCTTGTTAGACTGATGTAAGAAAATACTGCTACAATTTATGTCTGAGAATAATTTACCTGTACTTCCCTCTGGGAGTTTTGTGGTGTCATGTCTTATATTTATTTCTTTAAACCATTTTGAGTTTATTTATTTATTTTTGTATATGGTGTAAGAAAGTGTTCCAATTTCATTGATTTACATAAAGCTGTCCAGTTTTCCCAACACCACTTGCTGAAAGGACTGTTTTATCTTCATTGTACATTTCTTACTTCTTTTGTCCCAGATTAATTGACCATAAGAGTATGAGTTTAAGAAAAACAAACTATACTCCCTATTTTGTCCCGCTGATCTATTTGTCCATTTTTGTGCCAATAACATGATGTTCTGATTACCACAACATTGTAGTATTGTGTGAAGTGTGGAAGGCATATGCCTCCAGCTTTGTTTATTTTCCTCAAGATTGCTTTGGTAATTCTGGGTCTTTTGGGCTCCATATAATTTTTAGGATTATTTTTTCCATTTCTGTAAAAAAAAAAAGTCATAAGTATTTTGATAGGAATTGTATTAATCCTGTAGATTGCTTTAAGTAGTATAACCATTTTAACATTAATCTTCCAATTCAAGTACATTGGACATCTTTCCATTTTATCATGAATGGATGTTGAATTTTGTCAAATGCATTTTCTGCATCTATTGAAGTGAAATGTATTTTTTCTCTTCTTTTGCTGATGTAGTGTATCACATTGATTGATTTGCATATGTTGAACCATCCTTACAACACTGGAATGAAGATAATGTGATTATGGTATATGATCCTTTTTACGTATTGTTGGATTCTGCTTGCTAATATTTTGTTGAGGACTTTTACATTTATAATTGTCAAAGATATTGGCTTGTAGTTTTCTTTTTTTGTAGTGTCTTTTTCTGGTTTTTGTATCAGGATGTGGTGGTTTCATAAAATGAATTGGAGTGTATTCCACATTCTTTAATCTTTTGAAATAGTTTGAGAAGAATAAGTTCTTGTTTGCATGTTTTTTTCTTAGAATTCCCCAATGAAGCTGTTCAGTCCCGGACTTTTGTTTGCTGGAAGTTTGTTTTAATTACAGTTTCTATTTCTCTTCTAGGGATCAGCCTGTTCACATAACATGTTTCTTCTTGACTCAGTTTTGGCAGACTGTCTGTTTCTAGAAATTTGTCCTATTCTTCTAGATTGTTCAATTTCTTGGCATATCTTTGTTCATAGTATTCTCTTATGAATTTTTATATTACTGCAGTATTGTTTGTTATTTCTCCTCTTTCACTTCTTATTTTGTTTATTTAGGTCCTCTCTCATTTCTCCCTAGTGATCCTGGCTAGAGGTTTGTCAATTTTGTTTATCTCTTCAAAAATCAGCTTTTGGTTTTACTGATTTTTTTCTGTCTTTTAAAAATTACCTCTTCACTTATTTGCTCTCTGATTTTTATTATTCCCTTCCTTCTAATGATTTTGGGTTTTCTTTGTTCTTTTTCAAATCTTTTATGTCACAGGTTAGGTTTATTTGAAATTTCTCTTGTTTCTTGATGAAGGTCTATATTACTATGAATGACCCTCTTAGAACTATTTTTGCTGCATCCCATAGATTTTGTAATGTTGTGTTTTCATTGTCATTTTCTTGAGGTATTTTCTGATTTCTTCTTTTATTAGATTTTTACTACTATGTTTTTGGTTTTCATGTATTTTTTCCCACTTTTGTTTCTGTGGTTTTCTAGTTTCATACTGTTGCAGTCTTAAAAGATGCTTGAAATAATTCCTAGTCTCTTAAAATTATGAAGACTTGCTTTGTAAGTTTGGATGTGGTCCATCCTAGAAAATTGTTCCATGCAAACTTGAAAGAAATGTGTATTCTGGTTTTTGTTAGTTAGTTAGTTAGTTAGTTTGTTTGTTTAGTGTGCAGTAGATGCAGTAAGTCCAACTGGTCTATTTCATCATTTACACCCTCTGTTGCCTTATTGATTTTCTATTTGTAAGATTTACTCATTGACATCAGTGGAGTGTACCGTTTCCTACTATGTTGTATTCCTGCCAATTTCTCCCTTTATGTCTCCTAGTATTGCTTTGTATATTCATGTGCTCCTATATTTTATTGGTATATTTTAATGAGTGTAATAGCCTCTTCTTGTATTGATTCCTCTTTTATTATATTCTGTCCTTTGTCTTTAATCATATACTTTGTTTTAAAGTCTATTTTGTCACATATAAGTATTGCTAACCCTGATTTCATGTCCTTTCCATTTGCATGAAATTTTATCTTTTTCCATCCATTCACTTTCAATGTGTGTGTGTGTCTTTCTCTCAGAAGTGAGTCTCTTATAGTCAGTATATTGTAGTTTCTTGTTGTTTTTTTTTTATTCAATCACTCTACACCTTTTGATCAAAGCATTTATTCCATTGACATTTAAAATAATTATTGACAGGTATGGCTCCTTCTCATTTTAAACTTCATTTTCCAGATGATTTTGTTGCTCTTCTTTGTTCCTTTTTTCCTTCTTTTTTTTTTTTCTTTTGAGATTTGATAATTTTCATTTGTGTTGTGCTTGAGTTTCATTCTTTTTGGTTTTTGTGAATATGTTGTATGATTTAGATTTGTGGTTCCCTGGTTTTCAAACATGTTTACCCATAAATCTATGTGCTCACTTTAGATTGATATCTTATACATTCAAACATATTCTACATTTTTTACGCTTCTCTCCTTTACTTTGTGATTTTTACGTACTATTTTACATCTTGTGTACCCTTTTGCTGTTAATTGTATTATAATCACTTTTACTAAAAATTGATTGCTTTTTAACTGAGGTGTTCAGTTATTTAAATGATCTTCATCCTTTTATATATTTGTCTTTCCTACTGTGAGTTTCTCTTTCCTCTAGATTCTTGCTTCTTTTATATTTAGAGAAGATCTTTCAACATATTGTTTAGGGTAGATTTATTATTGATGTATTCTTTTAGTTTTTAACTTGTCTGAGAAATTCTTTACCTTTCATTTTATTCTAAATGATAATCTTGCTGAGTCAAAATATTCTAGGTTTCAAGTTTTTCCCTTTCAGGACTTTGAATATATCATACCAGTCCCTGCTAGCCTGCAAAGTTTTTGCACAGAAGTCAGCTTATAGCCTTTGGGGATTCCCTTGTAATTGACTCTCTGTTTTCCTCTTGCTGTTTTTAGAATCCTGTCTTTACCTTTGCCACTTTAAATATGATATATCTTCGTGTGGGTCTGTTTGGGTTTATACTGTTTGGGATCCTCTGGTTTCTTGTATCTACATATCTATTTCCTTCTTTAGATTTAGGAAGTTTTGTCATAATTTCTTCAAGTATATTTTTGATCCCTTTCTTTCTTTCTTCTCCTTCTGGTGCACCTATCATGAATTTGTTGGCATGTTTTACAGTATCCCAAAGATCTTGCATGTGCCTTCATTTTTTAAAAACTAGTCTTTCTGTCTGCTGTTCTAATTGGGTGATTTCCATTATCCTATCTTCCAGATCACTTACTTGTTCTTATGCATTATTTAGCTGCTATTTATTGCTTTTAGCTTGGCTTTTATCTTGGCAATTGTGTTGTCTAATTTTGATTGGTTTCTCTTTATAGTTTCTAGTTCCTCATTTCAGTGATCTGTATTTCTATTGATAATCTTTATTTCCTTTACCATTTTTATTACCTCCTTGAACTTGGGGTTTAGTAACCTGATGAGGTCTGTTTCATTGTTTGTTCTTTCAGGGTATCTCTCTCTTTCTTTTAACTGAGTGTGGTTCCTCTGCTTTTTCTTTCTCTTTAACTTTCTCTACCCTTATGAATTTAGAGGAAACAGTTGTCTACTGCAGTCTTTGAAGGGGTGTTTTTATGTGGGAATATCCCTGTGTAGATGGTGTGAGCCCCATAGTTTTGGAGTGAGAATTGTTTTTTATGTGGATGCCTGCCATGTCTTTCCTCAGAGTGTGGGCTCTGTCTCTGACAAAGGGTGTGATTGGTGTTGTGGTGACCAAAGCCTGCACTGGACATTAGACAAGGCCTCCTCTTTGCTTTGTACCTGTCACAGCCCTATTGGGATTGGGGTCTTCTCCCTTGTTGTTGGAGAAGCCCTGAGTGTTAGGTTCAGTGAAGCTCCATTGCTCTTGAGTGAGGGCTTACCACTGAAGGAGTTGAGCACAGAAATAAACAAGACCCCTTTGGTCACAGAAAACCTATGCACCACCCATACTGGTGTCTGTGGTTCTGCCTAGAAGCAGCCCAAGGTCATACGCCTTTCTCTGCTGTGTTCATCTCAGACCTAGTGTTAGGCTGTGATTTGAAGTGGGCTGGTGCTGGAGACTGGGGCACTGTGACTGAAAGAATTGAGGTGGTTGTGTTGCCACCTGGGACCTGGGCTGCCTCTGTGGCAAGCCTCTCCCACGACCTGTCAGCCCTAGATCTGTCTCCAAGCCATGGTGTGAAGTAGAACTGGGCCACTGCCACTAAGAAATAAAGTCCTACATACTTCTTCCAAGGGGCTGTCTTTCTGAGACTTATGTTTCTGTGGTACCACCTAATGTTCATGCTGACAATGTCCACCTCTGCTGGACACACCCCTGCCATGTATGTGCTGGTAATGGGCTGAGGCCAGCCCCGCCCATACCATTCAGGTCCCCACAATGTCTGCCACTGATGGACTTGCACCCATTATGCATGCAGTGCCATAGGGCTCTGAAAATCAACCCAGATCACACCCCAGCTCCTCTGTGCTGTCCAAATTGCTAGACCAAGTCCTCTCCCAGGGCCCATTCATCCAAGATTCAGTGCCTAGCTACTGTGCATATTAGCAGCTCTGCTTGACACTCATTTCACACTGGAAATTGTGGGTGAGGTGACAGCCATCACCACCAGTCTCTCTCTGCCTTGATTGCAAAAAAAAAAAAAAAAGCCAGCATATAGTACTCCTTGTAAGCAGAGTCCAGGCCCCTCCAGACCCTCAGTCTGTCCCAGCAGACATCTTAGCAGGAAAGGAGAATCTCCAGGATGAGAGCCTGCCCATGTGGACCTTCTGTCCTTTACAGATCCCTCCCAAGCTGCCGGTCTTGTCCTGATTCCTTTTTTTTTTTTTAATCCTACCTGGTTATGTGATCTTTTCTGCAGCTTTGGTTGTATAAGAGATCTTATACAGTTTCCAGTTGGTTTTCTGTGAGAATTGTTCACACCTTGCAGGTGTGTTTTTCATGAGTTTGTGGAGGGAGGTGAGTTCCACAGTCACCTTCTGCTCTACCATCTTCATCCTCTGCCTATTTTGATTTATTAATTGACTATCCTATACCCCTATGTGGTGTTATGTTTTGCCAGAATAATGTTTCTATAAACACCCTTGTGGATAAATATTTTCCCAGTTGTCAATTATTTTATTAAGTATAGAGTCCTATACAGGGCGTACGGAGGCCACGTCAGTGAAAGAGTATGAACAACTTAAATGGCTATGGAAATACCTTGCAAAATTGCTTCCAATAAAGAGTTTAAAATTTTATACACTTAGTAATAGAATATTTAGGTGATCATTACACTATACTTCTACCAAACTTAAGAATATATATAATATATAATTTTATACATTATATATAATTTTTCTATAGTTGGCACTCAGTAGGCTCTCATGACTATTGGTTGAATGAAATAAGCAAGCCAGTTCATTGTTACTTTAATCTGCATGCCTTTATTACCAGCAAAATTTTATATTTTAGTTTTTTAATGACCTTTTCTTTTTCACTCCTTCCAATAAACTGTGAAATTTTATTTTTCATGCATTCAGCTGAGTCTCCTATTTCTCACACTTATTCTTATTGCTGAGTCTTTGCTCATATAAAACTTCTTGGTATCTCTTCTAAAAGTTAAAAAACCCTCATAGAGCAATTTGAACTCATATTGTATTCGTATTATTAGTGTTATTTTGTTCTTTTGCTAGATAATGATGTAGTGTGGTGTACTGGCTTTGGATTCAGAAAATCTGGGCTGAACCTTGGTTCTGATATATTCTAGATTTTGTGTGGCTTTGGGCAAATCTCTCATCCTTTCCATATGTCTTTTAACTTATATGTCAGTAACTCATCTACAGCATAGATGTTGATAATTACCTTAATGTGTTCATTTACACATTCAATGACTATCTCTTAAGTATGTACTAAGCTTTATTCCTGGTAACACGGATAGATGGTCATTCAACTAACATAGTGTGTGTATGTTATAATCCTTGCGTGTTGTAGACAAAAAGATGATGCTTAGTGATTGTTAGGTGGGCAAAACAAAAGAGAAGCATTAGTATAATCTTTGAGAAACCTCATATTTTATATACTATGTACACTTATAACCATGATAGCACATCTGACCACCATTAACAAGATGTGTCATTTTTCTTGCTTTCTTATTAACAAAAGTACACTTTGCTGAATCATCCACACACCCCTTCACTATGAGATTTCCCAGTTTGTGGGGCAGTTGTTATTATGTTTCTGTTGTCAGAGAAGAAGCAGAATTAACTGACCCAGAGAGAGACCCAACCTCTGATCTTGACTTCATTAAGATTGTGTGCTGTGTGAGCAGATTGACTAATAACAGACATTTTGCTCACTCAGTGGATGTGTCCCTAGGATGTCTATTTCCAAGCATAATTGAACCCTGATAACTATTTCCCAGAATATCCCTACCCCTGGAGAGGATTATTTGGAAGTCTTCATCAAGCTTAATGCATTTCTATTTAGGGATCTAATGTTTGGCAAATAATATCTTTATAATTTATTTAATACACAAATGGTTCTTATTCTTTTCTGGTACCCCAAAGATTGGCAAATTAAAACCATCCATTAATCACATTGTCCTTTAGAGAAGTGCAGCCATCCAGTCTGTGAGGACTGCAGCTTCGCCTGCCAGGCGTGCGGTATAAGACAATAAAAACTTGAGACTGAAATCTTGTTGAAGGCATTATAATTGGCATTTGTTGCAAGTACAGGTGATGGAATGGAAGCAAAAAGTGGCCATTTCCCCCCTAGATGTAGCAACCTTATTAAGGTAGAAACAGCATTTGGAGGGGGACATACAGCTTTATAATGGAAGTGGCATGTCCCCTGTGAGAACGTCGTGGGGCTCTTCACTTGGTGGTGACATATCTAAGGCTCTAATGAAAAGATTCTATGTCACCTTAATCTTAGTGTATCTCAAATAGAATTTATTATCTTTCCCAAACTGAAATTTCCTTGTGTCTAATTTCTATCAGCTATGCCATTTTCCAGACTTGCATCTGTGAAGGCTGGGTGGTCTCTGACCTGCATTTCTCTTCATCACTGATATTCACTGGTCAGCACACGACTCAAATCTGCCAATTTTTCTGTATCCCTTGCTATTTCCATGACTAGTGCCTATTCTATGTATGTTGAGATTACTTCTAAGCCTTGTTAATGGTCCCTTTAGGCCACAATCCTTCCACATCTGTTCCCTTTTATAAATAAATATCCTCAGATCCCCTTCATACTTTCACGTGAGAGTTAAGACACTTTTTCTAACATTCATTACATTATTTCTCTTTGGCTCTCAAAGGCAAACACAATGTGGCACCAGCTCTCCTGTCTTATCTCCAGCTATTTCCCCAATCTTCCTTTTCCTGTGGTTAGCTGTGCCCACTTTCTACCAGCCCTTCAACAATGATTCTTCACACCTGCTCATCTGACTAGAAGTTCAAATCTAGATTCCTTCAAATTCCCATCACCACATGTATTTAAAAGACCAATATTAATTGAGTGACTTATTTAGCTAGGCTATTTTAGGTGTGTGAAATATAGCACTTATACCTGGCCTCGGGGGCTTTCCTTTTGAGAGCTAAAGATACTGTGGGTACATGCACACAGCCCAGATCCCAGGCCTCCTTGCTGCTGTGGGGAAAGTGGACGGCTGAGAGCTCCCAGCTGAGTCTCTCTGCATAACTGCCTTTGGCTGAGGAGACTGACTTCACCTAAAGTCACTCAAGTTCAAGCTCACATGCAGCAACTAGTAATGCAGGAGAAAGGCCTTGGCTATCTAAAGAGGAAAAGTGTAGTTTGAACTTAATGAGGGTCAGTTCAGCTTCAGTTTCAGGTCATACTGACCAGCATCCATAGTCCAGGGCCTGGGCTCTCTTTTATGTTTTTATGTCAAGTCCATCCATCCTGCACTTGGGCCAAGGACTATGTGTGTGGAGTGCTGGCATCCACAAGACTGCTCCATAATGCTCCATGTGGCCATTCCACTCTAAGATCCACATCAAAGGGATACAGTTCCCACTAATTGCAAACCTTCAAAGTATCATCCCTTTTTGCATCACAGAGAGCTTTCCCTCTCATAAGCAGTCATAAGACAAGAGGAAGCTCGTGTAAAGACAAGTCATGATGAGATGTGTTCTTGACTCCTTTACCATTATGGTCCTTGAAAAATGGGGAATAAAGTGAAAAAATGTACCAAAATGCTATCAAATAAAAGGCAATTTAGTACAATATTTTAGTCATTATTAAACATGCTATGTATAATTTTGGAGATAGATATAGAAAGCACTAAAAATAGCTGAAAATAAATTCCTCCAATCAGGCAGGAAATGCAATGAATAAAATTTATTTTTTAAATGAAATTACCAGGAAATTTTATACACACAGGAACAAATTTTGATGTTTGGGATGACTACTTTCTAAATAGGTGGATCATATGTCCTGGCTTGCCAAGAATAGTCCTGGTTTATACCTGTTGTTCCAGAGTAATTATTAATAGCATCCTTCTTTTAAGTTTACATTTTCTTCATTTAGAAGACAAATTGTTTAGTAATCTTATTTATAATTGAAAATTACCATAAGATTTCATTGTCAAATTTTACAATTGCTATTTCAGAGTAATTATTAATTGCACTCTCATGTAGACAAATGAATTAAATTCACATAACGTGAAGTTAACCATCTCTGTATAGTTCCAGTTTCATCACCCACACCCATTAGTCAATACCTCTTCCTCCCTCTCCAACCCCTGACAACCACTAGTATGTTTTTGCCTCTAAATAATTGGCTATTCTTGATACTTCATTTAAATTAAATCATTCAATATGTAGTCTTTTTGTGTCTGGCTTTTTTCACTTAGCATAATGTTTTTAAGCTTCATCTGTATTTCAGCATGTATCATTACTTCATGCTTATAGCTGAGTAATACTCAATTGTATGGATATGTCCCATTTTGTTTATGCACTTATCTGTTGGTGAAACTCTGGGCTATTTCCAACTTTAAGCTATTGTGAATACTGCTGCTATGAACATTCACAAGCAAGTGTCTGTTTGATTTATTCATTTTCTTGCAAGGTAATGATACCATTTGCCAAAGTTAGACATGTTTAAGAACTATCATTTTTGTCATTAATATAAGTGATTAATTTTGCAATTAACATAAAAGTAAAAACATAATGCTCAGATTTGTCCATGAGCTCACTCACCTTCTCTAAAGAAGGGCAATACTTTGGCCTTACAGATCTCAGACTGCTACAAGAAAAAATAGTACTTAGAACACACAGCCCCATATGAACAATATTCTTTCAGATTTGGTGTGTACTCTAGCCTCCGTCTGGCCTGTCTTACTCTTCTTAAGCTGCTCTGAAATTTACCAAATGCCCCTTGCAGATGGAAGGTAGAGGCAATGTTCAAACTGAAGAGAGTGATTTTCTCTTTTTCATGGATGAGTTTCTACACATCCAGGAAATAGACTGTACATGTTTCCTGACACTTCTAATTGATTCATCAAGGCATTTTTTGAGACCTCTTTGATGTCCAAAATGTTTCAAAACATTCCTTGGTCAAGAAGAAACTTTTACCAACTGCAGAAGAGGATTGAAAGTTTAATTTGGTTGAGATAAACATCAGTATTAGCTTCTATCTATGGAGATTTCCTCTGATTACATGGGCTTGTATAAGAATTTCAGCCCTAAGGACCTTTGATTCTCTGTAGATTTTGGCATTATGGTGCACCCTTAAGCTTAAGCTGTATCAATCATGTAAATAATTAAGGCAATCAGAGCCAGAGAATGATTTATTGGTGTTTGAACAAACAGGAGAGAGAAAAAAAGATCTTGAGTCTCAGTGGTTTGGGCTGATAACCAGCCATTAGAAGCAATTTGATAGTTGTTTGATCTTCAATCTCCTCTGCTCATGCTGATATAACATGAGGGTTATTAAAAGGATGTTATGATTAATAAAATTTTATGAAAGCAATTTAGAGACATAAAGCTCTCTGCAGTCATCTAGAGGATGAGGAAGTGAAATACTTCCCTTATTTTTCCTTTTTGTTTTCCCAAGAAGAATGTTAACAAGACAATTTGCACATAGCAAGTGCTAAATTAATACATTTTGAATTGAATTAATTTTCATTACCATCTTTCATCTCTCTCCATTTATGAGTCAATTAAATCATAAAACAAGAGTACAAATACAGGTTTATGATAAAAAATAATCTTAAGTAGAATGGATTGAAGATGTTGAAAATCTGTCCAGTTTTAGCCACTTGAAATTTTCTACTCTCGCTATATCTATAGGAAGGGAGCGGCAGGAGGGGATAAACTTAGAAATTAATCATTTTTGGGTTCTAATTACAGTTCTGCCATTTATAAGCTACTTACCAAGGCATTTTCCTTCTTGTGTCTCTGTCCATCTTCTACCAAATAAGGATAATAATACCTAACCCACAAGGCTATTGTGAGGCTTAAGTGTCATAATTTATAATCTCTCAATTTACCTGGCACACTGGTAGTAAGGTTAGTTTTAGTAAATATTATGTTCCTCCTCTTTTCTGACCACTTATGTTGGAGTGGGAATTGAGGAGCATAAAATATTTTCTCTTAGTTTGATTTTTCAATAACAAAAACAAAAACTAAGGAAAAAATGTAAATGTGATTGGTTACACACTGTAGGAAGACATTTTAAGAAGGCTAAATTCTACTCATAAAGCCTTATCTCATGTATAAATGCTCCAAATTCTAGCTTTAGAATGTGTTTCAATTCCTTCTTTCACTTCCTCTAAAATCAAGTGAAGTTTGAGTAATATAATTTTTTTGATAATGTCTGCCACATGACCCATAACCAGGGTAAACAATTAAACTCACATAGTTTATTGACATGTACATTAGCATATATAAAGCAATTTCTTGTCTTTAAAGGCCCTGTTCAGTGCAAAAGGAAGCAAGAGAAACCATTCTGCATTTTTATTAGACTTACTAGTTCTGTCTTTACAAAGTAAAAAAAAATATATATATATATATATATATATAAAGCAACTTCCAAAGAATTATCATTTTTATAATCAAGGTAACTGTAAAACACTGTAGTGGTGCATTGATGTTTTATACTCAGATAATTAACTCACAGGAAGTGACATAAAAATTAGAAAGTAAATTACCTGGTGTCTAGTGAGAACACACGTGTGATTTAAACCATAATGCTGAGGTGGGTCATCACTGTCTTCTCTCCATGTAAGTATGTTACAGGACAGGCTAAATTGCTGCTGGGAGACTGTACGGAGTAGTGGAGTTAGAACATTTTGGAAATTCCAAGATTAAACTTTTCTGGCCGCAGGGATGAGTGTCCGTGAGTCTGGGATTTCCCCCCTCTGGACAGTGCTAAACTGGTCTTTGACTGCTTGGATTCTGTTGGCTTCTCCTTCTGATAACAGTTTTCTTCTATGTTGGATACAATGCATTAGATTAGGTTATCAGATATCTACTTAGTAAATCACATTTTGATCCTACCTTCTCTATGTTATAGTTGTGAATCTCTCCAAACAACTTAATCACATATTTGTAGTCTCTGGATTTACCCTCAGAGGTGGATAATAAAATATTGTGTGTATAGATATCATCTCTTCAACTTTCCAAGAGCAAATTTAAGCTTTTTTTCTTTTTACTGCTGAAGAGAGGAGCATTTCCCTTTCCTTAGTTATTGCCCCTAAACACAGTTAACACTGCTCATTTGAGGTGTACACACGTGAGAGACATGTGGTCTTGTAACTTGATATACTCTCCTGTAAAAATTTAAAATCATTTACTTGTAAATTGCAGATGGTAGCACTCCTGAGAGTAAATTGAGTGTATGAGAACAAATATATAGCAGAGATGTACTAACTTCTCCATTATAAATTCTGCTTTTATTAAAAAAATGGTTTACCCTTAATCTATTTGAGGTTGTTTTTCGAATTAGGCCTTTACACAGTTCTTTTGTTTCCAAGTTAAATTCTAAATATGTAAATACAGATTAACACCCTCTCTCTTAAAAATCTATCACTTGGAGTCCTTAATTAATTATGCAAATATTTTTGAGTGACATCTATGGAGATCTCACTGTTAGCTAGCCTTAAAAAATCAGTTCCTGTCACTACCAAGTTTTCAGTTTATCAATTCTAATCAAATCTTTGTTTCTCCACCTTTATTACTAAAATACACAGCTCTAATAATTGAATCTTTATATTTTCTTCTTTCTCTATTTTTTTTTACTATTTTTATGTTTCACTTTTTGCTTTCTTGTCTCCATATCCTTTTTATTCTCTCTCCATTCTTTTGCCCCCATATTTTCACTATTTTTTATTTACTTCTCTACCTTTCCCTAATAAAATATTGCTTAAGCAGCAAATATACACTGAAGAAAAGATGGTCTCTTCAGCAAGTGGTGTTGGGGAAGCTGCAAAGATGCATGTAAATCAATGAAGTTATAACACTCCCTCACACCATATGCTAAAATAAACTCAAAATGGCTTAAAGACTTAAATTTAAGACAGGTCACCACAAATCTCCTAGAAGAGAACATCAGCAAAACATTCTTTGACATAAATTGTAGCATATTTTCCTAGGTCAGTCTACCAAGGCAATAGAAATAAAAGAAAAAATAAACAAATGGGATCTAATTAAACTTACAAACTTTTGCACAGCAAAGGGAACCATAAACAAAATAAAAAGACAACCTATAGACTGGGAGAAAATATTTGCCAGTGATGCTTCTAACAAGGGCTTAACTTCCAATATATACATACAGCTCATACAACTCAATAACAGAAAAGCAAGCAACTCAATCAAAAAATGGGAAGAGTAAACAGACATTTCTCTAATGAAGAAAATAGGCACATGAAAAAATGCTCAATATCACTAATAATCAGAGAAATGCAAATCAAAACTGCAATGAGGTATCGTATCACCTCACGCTGGTCAGAATGGCCATCATTAAAAAGTTCACAAATGATAAATCCTGGAGAGGGTGTGGAGAAAAGGGGAACCCTCCTACACTCTTAGTGGGAATGTAAATTGGTGTAGACACTATGGAAAACAGTATGGATATTCCTTAAAAAACTATATGGTAGTTCATACCTGCTAATCCCCAAACTAAAAATAGACTTACTATATTATCCATCAATCCCACTCCTGGACATATATCCAGAGAAAACTCCAATTCAAAAAGACACATGCACTCCAATGTTCATAGCAGCACTATTTACAATAGCCAAGACATGGAAGCAACATAAATATCTATCAACGGATGACTGGATAAAGAAGATGTGGTATATATACACAATAGAATGTTACTCAGCCATAAAAAATGAAATAATGTCATTTGCAGCAACATGGGTGGTGGATCTAGAGATTATCATACTAAGAAAAGTAGGTAAGACAGAGAAAAAACAAGTATCATATGTTATCATTTATATATGGAATCTAAAAAAATGACACAAGTGAACTTATTTACAAAATGGAAACAAACTCACAGAAAACAAACTTATGGTTACCAGGGAGGAAATGGGGCGTAAATTAAGAGTTTGGGACTAGCAGATACAAATTACCATATACAGAATAGACAGACAACAAGATCCTACTGTACAGCACAGGAAACTGTATTCAATAGCTTATAATAAACTATAATGAAGAAGAACATGAAAAAAATTGAATTTGAAAAAGAAATGAATCACTATGCTGTACACCAGAAACTAACACAACACTGTAAGTCAACTATACTTCAATTAAAAAAAAATGATTAAGCAGCAAACTAAAGCAATGTGAGACATGACTGGTGTTTAGGAATGCAACAGTATACAAGCATAGATAATGGCAGATAAAGATGAGTGACCAACAGCATGAATTTATGGGACTTGCTGCCATCACTGTAGTTTCTCTCCTGCACATTTCTGTACCCAAACATTTCACCTTCCCACCTGATACTGTAGATAAGCCTCTCTGTGCTCATAAAATTTATTCACATGCTCACTAGATCTCATCTCTTTTCTCGTAGTCCATTGCTCCAATTCTTCTTTTTCTTTCACTATCACCATTCCATCCACTACCTAATAATGGAATGAATCTATTCCATTATTATTACTATTTTAATGGTTTCTTTCCCTCGAAGTCAGAAGCACCCCATCTAAAGTGCAAACTCTCGAACATACCTGTCATTTGGATTCCTTGGTTTTTCTCATTTGCACTTGTTATTTTTGGCATAACCATTTGCCATGCTCTATATTTAAGCTGATCTTTTTTCTCTTTTTTTTCCACACTGTAGTGTAAGGGTTAGGAAGACTGGTGTTACTGTTTGTGGGTTTATTTTGTCTCATTTTGTTTTATGGTTTCGTTTACTTCTATATTCATTACCCTTTTGAGAGTTACTACTACTTGCTGGGTAGGCTCTTAAATATCTGTTGAACGAAACGCTGAAATGTTCAAGTTATTTGGAAAGAAGATCTTCAAAGAAAAGACTCTTCATCTCCTCAAAGTTATATATTAAAAAAGTTGATCTTAAAACTGAGCTGATAATGTTTAACAGCTGGCTAAGTAATTGAGGGATCCGCAACATTTAATAAATCTAGTCTGAAACATCTTTTTAATCATTATTGTTCATTTCAAGTTGTTTCATGCAGGTTAATCTTATCTCAGTGTCTTATCTTCTCAGTCTGTGGGATCATTAGCAGAAGCAACTCTATTCTTTTTTTCCTCTCCGCTTCCCCAGTGCTAGTAGAATGCTGCACTCATGGTAGATTTTCATAAAATACATGATGATCAATATTGGTTAATATTAAAGTACTTAGTATTTCCCGCAGTCTTGGATAAGCCACATCATATGACTGCCTCAACAGAGTCTATTTTATGAAGTCTTTGGTACTTTAAGGAATAAAATTCATTGAAAAAGACTCACATCTGATGGGAAATGGAAGTTAACAACTAAAAAAACAACAAATCTATAGTGATTTGAAATACAGAGTCTTTCTTCATTATTGCTTACAACAAACATTCTTTACTCCGTCAATATTTAAGTTTGACCAAAATGTCTGGTGCAGCATTTGTAAGAGTGTGTCCAATTATCATTGTGCTCAATTCCTTTTGGTAGTTTCTCCTTTGCCTGCAGAACGTTCCACTGCATGTGATAGAGAGATTGGAACCCTGAGGTTCTTGTAAAATATGTCAATCTCTGGCTAAAACTAAAAAGACCAAAAAAAAAAAAAACTAATTTAAAATGTAAGCTAGTGCCAAGCACAAATGGACAAGTGGAAGCTTGTGACTAGGTAACAGAATGTAGAGAAGTAATTTACTTTCAATTCTAAGAGAAAAATATACAAAACAATTTGTTTACCCTTGTGCAACGTAACTCATGGGGTTCCATTAATTCCCTAATACTTGCCAGTTTCATTGTTGAATCTTCATTTGCCGTAAAGTGTATGAAAATAGTATTATCTGGTTGTGTTTGTGTTTAGTCTTATGAGTAAAAACTGTGCATTTACATACAATAAGAGATTGATACAACTAATTTATCAACCAAAAATATTTTTACATTAGAGTTTCATATCTTTGCCTGCTTCCTAAAGATTATTAGAAGAATGACTAAGATAAAGAACCTAAAGCAAAGTTTTGGTTTGGAAATAAAATTGTGCTATAAATGTTGTGTAATAATAATACTATTGTTATAGTTTTGTTTTACCGAGGATCTGCTTGCATTTAACATAATACTACAGATAAAGAATTCACAAGAAAAGGGTCTAAAGCTAAATGATCTAATTGTGAAAGCAGCATTAATTTTATATCACAGCTAGAACAAAATTTGATGGCGATCAAAACACACAACTGGCTACAGAGTGAAGCTAATAAAAGTTGGCATGAATAGTTGGTCAGGTGACTTTTGTGGATGGCATTAAAATAAAATGCAAAGCAAATGATATAAAAACTCTGCTCATGTATCTTATGGAATCATAAAATGCAATGACATTACAATGAAAACAACATGATTTGCCCAGTCAAAGCCAATTATGTTAAGGAAATGAGAGTGAGAGAGAAAGTTACAGACATCATGAACACTGTCAGTCCACGTCTTCATCTCTTTGGTGCGTAAGCCAAGTTACTCTACTCTTTTACACAATTTTTCATTAAATGTTCTGGGCTCAGGACATAAGACTGTGAGTTCAAAAGTATAAAATATATCTGTGTTTGGGGACTCTTTTAGGGGTCATTTGTCTTTTGCATTTTTAATCTGTCTGTTAGTTTTTATTACTATGCACAGCTTTAATACAGACATTATTTTATCCGGAAATTATTTTGTTATTTTCTCCCATTTGGTCTTATATACCCTGCTAGCAAATATAACTTACTCCTCCCATGAAATTTATTACCTAATAAATATGCTAAAACCTGCACCAAGTAAAAATAATAATCACAGTGTCAAGTCCATTGAACTAGAAATTATGAGACCTGGGGTCCAGCAGTAGTTTGACAATGATGACTTGTGTGACTTTATTCAAGTAACTTCAATTTTCTTGATGGCCACATAAATTATTTGAAGAAGATAATCCTCAGTGACCAGGTGCAGCATCTCACTGTTCTATATTTGAATAGTAGTTGTAATTGTCAAAGATATTTTATTTCCATAATGCAATTTGAGTCTCAGAACAACTCCATTTACTAGACAGAGAGGGTATTGTTTAAAGTAGAAGGCATATGATTAATAGAATTGATTTAAAAGGAGATTGCATATAGTAGCTCACAGAGAAAAAAATGTGACAATGAATATATGTATGTTCATGTATAACTGAAAAATTGTGCTTTACACTGGGATTTGACACAACATTGTAAAATGATTATAAATCAATAAAATATGTTAAAAAGAAAAGGAGATTGCATTCTACTCACAAAATACTTAATGGATGTCTGCTGTACTTGCCAATGGGAATAGATAATGAACAAAACAGGAGTGGTATTTCCATCCCAGAGCTTCCCTTTTAATGTCAAAGATTGTCTTTGTTCTAGATCTGCCCTTTCCAGCAGGATTCTAAGAGGTGCCCACCAATCCTTCATCAAACACCACCTCAAAAAAATAAATTAATATAAACAGCTAAAATAAATACAAAGTTAAATTAGGATAGCAAAATGTCTAAAATATTCTGAAAAAAAAAAGAAAAAAGAAATCCATCTAACTGCCATCAGCCCAGGGTTTCTCAGGTGTATTTTGTTGTAAACTACCAACCTACTCACCTTTCCTTTCCAATCTAGCAACTGCTAAAACCTGGTGAAGAAGGTTTCTACGGCAAAGTTTGGGAAACACTGGTTTGAACAAAGCTCCTGATTAGACGAGGATTGTTGACAAAAGAAACATTACAAAATATCAAAATGGGTTTGGAATTCTGCTGAGCAAGAGCTAATGGACTACCTTATGCATATGCTGTTCTTTCAAAAAGAAATATTTTGCAAAGAATAATGTTGAAATCCCTTTCTAAACTATCTTTCTCTCTCTCCTCTCCTAGTCAACATGCTAGTCAAAGAGGAAAATAAACTTGATGGCATATTTCTGTCCAGGGAGTAAAAATAATTGTTTATTTTTCTGCACAGCTCTCATTCAGTCTTTGACAGAGAAACATTAAATCTAACTAGACACACCTTTCCATTTATGCGGTATTCTTTTTTTTTCCCTTGACCTAACTATCCAGCCCTAAAACTTGATACTTTAATTACAGAACATGAATGGCTTCACTGCACTTTCATTAAATAAAACACAGCACTAACAAAACTTCGAACAAAAAAGAGGCAGCTTGAAGAACACTAACTCGGTGTGGGAGCGGCCGTGTGGATTCTGTGGGATGAGTTCCGTTTTGGAAAAGGACAGCCTCGCTGGAAAGCCGGTCCACTCCACTCTCCCCTCGCCCCTCCCGTCTCCCGGGAGGCCTGAGTCAGATGGTGAGAGCGGCGAAGGTCTTCACCAAGGTGACCTGAGCGCTCGCATCCGCTTCGCTCCTGCTGCCGTCCCTGTGGCCGCCCCTGCCCTCCAGGGCTTTGTGCCGATGCCGCTACTCCTGCCGCTTGTTCTTCTCTAGCCGCTGCCTGTTTGTGACCTTTGGGAGCTGGTTTTTATTTGCTTTGTTTTCTTCAGTAGGGCTGGCCCGTGCCTTATTGTTTTCAGTCCTGCCTTCATTTAAGCCCTGATTTCCAAAGATTCTGGTGCCACTGCCATCCTCCTCCCATAAAGGGCCACACTGCTTCAGGACTCGGCCACTGGACTCAAGGTTCTCCTCTGCATTACTTCTTCTCCCGTGGTTCATCTGGAGCATGGGAATTATCGCAGATTCAATGTTGTAATTTTCAGCTTCCAGGTTCTGGACTATCAAATTAAAATCTGAACACCCAGTTGCATTGCCGACTTTCTGGACGGCGTCTTCTACTTCATCTTTCAGGTCGTCCTCAAAGTCGACTCCCTTTGTCTTGATCATCTCTCTTTTATTTGATTCATCTTGATGAAGCATCTGAAAATCAGTCTGGAGGTGCGCAGGTGCTTCCGAGTTGTCGTTGATCCTCCGGACTCTGTCATAGTGCTCGCCACACCGGTATGTGATGTGCAACTCCCGCACATTGTTCTTCTCTGTACCACGGATCTGCCACAAAGGGGCATTAAGTTGATGAATCACCACATTCAACTGATGATTTCTTGCAAAGGCTACAATAGCATCATTGCCAGCAAATGTTCCAGGCTTTGCCAAACTGGCCACATGTTTCTCAAAAGGAATGTCATCTTCTACAAAGGGTTCAAAATCTTCCCGCTGCTTTGTCATGTAGTCCACTGTCTCCTGTCGGTGCTTGAGATGATTTCTTGAGTGTCCCTCCAATTGATCACCAAGAGCTCTGAATAGGCAATTGCTCCCGCAGCTTCAGCCCCAGAGCCTGCAGCTGGTTGGCGAAGCTGACGAACTCCTCCTCGCCGCCGCCGCCGCCGCCGCCGGACTCTGGCCGGTTCCGCCGCTCCTTGGCCAGGGCCCGGCGCGCCGCCCGCTCGTCCCGCTTGCGCTCGGCCTCGGCTTTCCGGCTGCCGCTGCTCGGCCGGCTCTTCGCCGCCTGCTTCCGGGACATGGCCTTGGCCCCGCGGCCCGCAGCGGCAGGAGAGAAAGCCGCAGGACCGCCGGGCGGCGAGAAGGAAGAGCCGGTATTCTTAAAATACATTTCCCCCCATAATTTTCCCTAATTTTTAAAAATAGAAAACATGTTATTTTTAAATGAATTCCTTGCTTCTTTGACATGTCCACTATTGTTTTAAGTGGAAACATATGCTCCAGGAAAGACACATTTTACATAAACAGTTTCAAGAGAAACAAATGTCCAGAAGGTTGGAAATACGCAAACCCTGCACCCATTAGTAACACAATAAAACACAATAAAAATTTTATAACTTTTAATGTCCCTTCACACTTGGATGACCACTGTTTTCTAAGGGCCCTAGTAATGTATTAACTAGAAGCAAAACAAAATATGTATGGCGTGTTTCCATCCGTTAACACGGTGCTCTGCCAGTCAGTTTAGTGGTACCTCATTTTACTATTGGTGACAATAAAAATAATAAAGAAATTCAACAAAATAGAATATTTGGCATTGTTTTCTGGACTTCACATTACATTTAGGTATCTCTTGTTCAGTGTGTGTGTGTGTGTGTGTGTGCATGTGTGTTAATATGAGTAAGAATGTATATACAGGTAATCAGATGTAAAAACAGAAAAGATCAGAAATATAAGATGAAATTTTAGGATATATCACTAATTAGGCAGTAGAGAAGAGGAAAGAACTAGACATTAATATGTGATTTGCTAGCAGTCAGGCATTGGAATTGAATGGCTAGTTATTTATTTTAATATTCAGAATCATAGTTGCTTCATTTATAAAATATAATTAGTGGCACTACTAAGGTATAGATTTTCAAAAAAGTTTAAAAAATGATATGCAAATATACTAACGATTTATTTAACTCAATTTAACCATTTATTTAACAATTTAACAATTTATTTAACTCAAATAATTTAATAAGGAAGACAGTAAGTGTTAAAGGTGAATTTGAAGACTAGAGACATCTATAGACAATTTGTAATGATGAATCTCCTAATACAAGCAAATTAATTAATACCCTATAAGACAATAAAATATTGGGGTAATCTTTTCTTTAGGATAGAAAGCAATTTTATCTCTACTGAACAAAAGTAACTTGCATTATTGAGGGTAAAAAACTATTTGCCTGCCTATCAATTATCTATAACTTCTATCCTTACAGAGTTGACTTGATTTAATTATTTCAATATTTTTGTTATTCCTAACTCTAAAATTAATAAAATTGTAACACAATCACTAAGCTTTCTTAAAACTGTAACATGCTATGTGGTCTTTGAAAAGAATGAGATAAAGAAAATGACATGATAGAAATTTAGAGCTGAAGATGTAAAATATAATACCAGAAGTATTGTGTAGATAACCGTAAAGATATTTGCACTAAAATCATAAATCATTTACTGGAAGGTTAATACAATAAAATATGACTTAGAGATGATTAAAGAGGACAAAATTGGATGAATATCAGTCTGTATGCCACTGAAATTAGCAAATAAGTGTAAGAATTGATAGAGAAGCATAGTATGAGCCATGGGACCATACAAGAGAATGATACAGGAATGTATGGGGTGAAAAACACCAGTTCTGAATATACGTTTGTGAAAACCATTGACTGAACCTATAAGAGTGAGGAAAGTAAGCTATGACAAGAGAGATATAATTTTGAATTATGGAATAAGGATGTACGTATTACAAAGCAGACATATTTAAGAAATAAAAAGTCACAAGACCGGGTTTATATGAAAGACATCTCCAGAGTGCTTGGTTCACACCAAGAAGGCCAAGCCGCCTTGCCTTCATTTCATCGCATCCTTGCTGGTGCAGAACACTTGGTGTCAGATCTAAAGCTCTGCAAAGACTTTAGATAGCTGACAGGAGGGAATTCTTCCCAACCATTTAATGCAAAGGACTCTACACAGAAGAGGAGGCACAGTGCCTGGAACAGTGCACTGTTCTATCCTCTCTAGCCCAGCTGTGAATCTATGCAAAAGCAGGCCATTTCTTAGCCAAATCCTGGGGTTGTTTTGCTGCTGTTGTTACTGTGCGTAGTGTCACTATGACTCTGGTTTTAGAAAATGTATGCAAATCTAGACATCTTACATTGTTATTTGAGCAAGGGTAGGTTGATATGTGCAGAATGAGATTTATCACTGAAGAATGTTTTTGGCTGAAAGTAACAGAATATCTAACTACAGCATTTTAAACAAAAGGGTATATTAGCATCACATACCAAGAGGTTAATGTGCAGATTATTAGCCATGGTGCATCTCAATAATGCCACAAGGAATTCAGTCTTCTATTATTCTGCTTTGTCATATGTCATGTTTAGGCTATTTCCCTTAACACCACAATGTCATTGTTATATGTGTTATATGTGATATACAAAATCTCATATGTAAATTCTCAGGAGGAAGAAGGGAGAGGGAAATAGAGAAAAGTTCACTGAATCAAGAGTGGAATAAATTGTAAGCAAAGTCCCCAGCACACATCATTCTCGTCTTTATGGTTTTTATCATATTACTCATTGTTTGAAGAAAAATGTATGCTTCTTAGATGGACTCCATTTTCTGTCCAAACAAATCATTTTTTTAACAAGAAAGAATGAAATATAAACATTATGTTATTTACTGGAAACAGTATTTAGATCTTCAGCCACATGAGCCCAAAATAAGATGAGAGAGAATTATCTTCAAATATAAAGAATAATAGTATGACTGTACTGCTTGGGAAGATTTAGAAACTCTATCATTCTTAAAGTTTTTGGAGATTATGACTGTCTTTTTTTTTTTTTCTTTACCAAGTGATTTGCTTATTTACTTGTGCTTGTCAAATTTAACTGATGAGAGCTACTAGGAAAAGGATGGGTACAAGAAATATTATTTATTATATCCCAGTAATTTTATAGCATTTTACACATTTTACTTTATTGTGTGTTTTTAACAAATTTATGAGATAAGGAAGAGAATATAATATGGTACTCAGAAGATGGTATTATGTGTTGTTCAAAGTCTGTCTGAATTCATGATTTATAATATTCACTCCACCCTCACATGTCAAATATGGTGTTTACTGACTTCAAAAAATAAGGAAAGGAAACTTTGCTGACTAATTTCCTCTGGAGACTAATGATTGATATTTATTTTCTAACTCTTTGCCATGTTAAGATCTTTAGTGAGAGCAGTTTTACAAAAAGGGGAGAACAGAAGTGTCAAGCTGGACATAATTAACTCAAATTTTCCTAAGTGACAAGCTTCAGCCAGTTTATGGACTTTAGCTGCCTATGTATGCTTAGACATCTCAATAGTTCAAAATGCTGAAATGCATGCTTGTTCTACCATTCATATTCTGCAGATACAATAGTAATTAGAGTTGCGCTGCCATGGATCTGTGTCTGAGCAAGTATATTCATATACATCAAACTAATAATTTAATAGTTTGTGCCTGTATTTTTGTACTGTAATGAGTAGGAAATAGTTCCTCTTCAGCATAACTTCCTTATCTCATCACTTTTGAAGACTTTAGATGTGTTATGAAGAAATATACCCCAGAGAAACTGCCAAAAAATCTAGCTGCTCGTGTTTTGTGTGTATGGGCATGTGAGTGACTCAACTCTGTGTGCATAATTTGCACACATCTGTGCATCTGTGATGTGTGTGTAACATACTATTTGGCACATGGAATGTGTACAGAAGAGGCTCAGTACCTTTCTTTGGAATACTAATTACTGATAAGACATGATTACCATTTCCTGGAGGCCCTATTGAAGTTTATTTAGAGTGCCAGGATTAATGCAAAGCAAAAGAAAAAGCAAGCAAACAAGCAAGCAAAGAACACATATCTTTTTTCTCAGTTATTATCAAGAAGAGCTTAAAATCCTAGCAAAGGTTGCAGGATAACTGAAGTGCAATGCTGTAAAAATGTTAACACGTAACAAACTCATAGGGCTATTATGAGAATTAAATCAGTTAATACAAAGAATTTAGCACCTAATATTTGGTACAGAACTAGATAAAGTTATTTGTACTTGTTGTATTTCATAATAACATTTAGAAAATTCCTCTGAGACTCTCAGATCTGGTTATGAGTTTGGCTTTAGGCTTAGCCGCACCCTTGGAAGACAGTGGCTTCCTGCTCATGATGCCTTGGACTTCATGTTCAGGATAACAATGAGGGTTCCTCTTGGTCATCCTGGCCTCAGAAACATTTCCTGTTCTCAGCCCTCATTCCTAGAACCAGGGAAAATAGAGCTAGTTACTGTCAATAGCTCTGAAGAGTGGTGTTTTATCTAATGTGAAAGCTAACAAGTTATGATGAATGTTTGTCAAAAACATGAGACTCCTGGGTCAGAGATAAAGGATAGTTTATTTTTAACTCAGAGAAATAGTGTGGCTAGAAAGTCAGCTTTTTGGAGTAACTGATCGAGTTACTGATTGTAAAGGAAGAAGTAAAACTCTATTGGCTTGTGACTTTACTGCCTATGTAGAAAATCTGATGGAATCTGCAAGAAAGATACTAGAAATAAGTGTTTTTAGAAAGGTGGTAAGATACTAAATATAAAAAAAATTGTAATACTATACACTAGCAACAATTGGAAATTGAAATTTAAAAATATCATGGACAATAACAAAAAATAAAAGAAATATTCACAGATTAATCTGGCAAAAGCTGTATACGACCTATATATTGTAAACAATATAAATATTGTTGAGAGAAAAATTAAAGGTACAAATATGCCACCAAGATGGTGGAATAGGAGATCCCTCTCCTATCCCTCCTCAGCAGTAATTGTTTGGCAGCCATCCATGGGGAAAAAAGTGCCCTTGAGGGATTTGAGACCAATCCTGCCTGCCCAGGGACCCACCCGGCCAGGAGCCCTTTTAGGACCAAGGGAGCATCACATCCATCTGCACATCTGGTAACAGGCCCACTGTCTGCAGAGCTCAAAGCAGACTCCTGAGCTGGTGCCAGTTCTACCAAAGTACAAGGGTAATGTTTGTCTTCATGGATCTTTGGCAACACCTCTTGACAAATTTTGTTGTATGCTTCTAGGCATTCCGGTTTAACATTGTGAAACTGTAATTTGTACAGACTGCTTGTTTCCTTTTTGGCTAGGAGATTAGAGTGAGCATCTTTTCTTGGATCAACTTTCTGGACAAATAAGGATTTTAACCAGCTGTCTTCTCGAGGTCTGTTATTGGAAGATGTCAATCTCCGGAGCCTGGGCAGGAGGCTGCAGGGGGCGGCCCGCTGCAGGAGGTCACCGGCCGAAGCCGGTCTGCCGGCGAGCAGCACTCGGGCAGCTATCTTGCTCCGGCGCCTCGACTCCCACCACCCGGGCCGCCACCGCCGCCACCCCTCCCCCAACCGGGCCCGCGGAGATCAAGGTCCTAGAGAGAGTTCCAGCCACTCAGGGATCAGACAGAATCCATGCCAACTGGCGCTTCTGGTAACAGGCTCACTGCCCCACTGCAGACCCAGCAGCAGCCATACAGCCTGGATCCAGTCCTGCTCTGCTGTGACTTGGGGACAATGACATCGGCCCTACTCAATAGGAGAAAGTCTTTACCCACCAAAGCCAGGCTGTAAGTGGAATACTAGTCGGCAAGAAAAAGGAAGAACTATCGATAAATGCAACAACATGGGTGAATCAGAAAAGTATTGCTGAGTGAAAAATCCAAACATAAAAGGATCCAAACTGTGTGGTTCCATTTATATAAAATTCTAGAAAATGAAAACTAAGCAATGACTGGAAGCACTTTAGTGGTTGCAGACACAGTGGGAGCAGTGGGAGGAGTGGGAGGAAGAGATTTCAAAGGGACATGAGGAAACTTCTGGAGGTGGTGGATGCATTCACTATCTTGAACATGGTGACACTTTCATGGGTGTACATGCATGTCAAAACTTACCACATTATACACTTTAAATACGTGTAGTTTATTGCTTAGTGTATCTTAATACAGCTCTTTAAAACAAACAAGAATTTCTTCTCTTCTTCCTCACTTCTCTGTCTTCTAGCTATTTCTCTTGGCTGAACTTACATAGATCCAGCAAGCAAGGAATACAGGGAATACAGTTTGGAGAATTTTGGACCTAGTATCACCGAGGCAAACTAGATACTTGAATTTGCTGCTGAGAAACAACACATAAGTAATGAACACAAATCCTTTACTCACTCGTACCCCATAATTCCATTCTTTCACCTAACAAAATGGAACACTTTGATGGAGATGCCTTCATTCTTCCTACAAAAAGACAAGACACAAAGTCTTAGGAGTTATAGTCCATGTCACTGTACAATGCTGATTTCTATCCTGCTGTAGTCATAGTCCACTGGAAAATCCGAGAGAAAAATAGATGTGCATCCAACAGAACTACCCTGAGAGTTAATACACACATTAGGTATTTTGAGGGCTTCCTAGTTTCCTATCTATTATAATCTTGGTTCCTGATTTCTGCCCTTTGACTCCAGTTTGGTTAATTCTTCTTAAAAATCTGCTTAGATTTTTGTTTGCATTCTATCTGAATTTGATTTTTTTAAATCATGTATATTTTTATGGCAGTTTGCTTATGTATTAAGCTGTGGTTGTCAAGACTTTTACCATTTTGTTTATTTTACCATGTGGTGAATGTACAGGGTAGACAATATCCACCCTCCCTGCCAGTAAATTCTGCCTGAAAATTCTCTGGTCAGATCAACAGCACCTGCAATGGCATGGGCATTTCACTCTGAGTTACACTAAAAAGAAAAACCTGTCCCCCAAATCCTATTTTATATAGAATGATTAAAGAAATTCTCAGTAATTAACTTAAAGAAGACTTTGAAAGACATTCCATATATGCACAGGCGTCTTAGGTAGACATGGCTTCAGTTTACTCTAGATACCAAATGACAAAACTGGGAATGACAAAGAGCATCTCTTTTCAGTGCCAGGTGGCTCCAAGTATGAAGCTGTTTTTTATAGTCATGATCTACCCATCACTAGAATTGTTTCAGGAGACAGTAGATGATTTCTTGTCAGATAGGAGGAATTCTTATATGAAGAGGGGGTTGAAGTGTTCGACATATATTCTATGAAAGTGCACCTTACCTTGGAAAGTCAGTTAAGATGCATATTTATTTTTTACAATGTTGTATAGACATGGGTGATTCTCAGCTAAAGGCCCAGTTTAATGTTTGTACCATTCAGGAGCAGGACAGAGTTCCTCTCATGATGTCTGCTGATCTACTTTTTCTTCCCATCTAAACTGATCTGTCCTGGGCTCCAATTCACAAGGTTTTCTCTCAGTTAAACCAATGTCATAAACGAACTCAAGCTACATCAGTGCTGGATTATCGAAGATTAATTTGTTGACCCTCTGCCAACATTCTATGAGGTCTTTCAGTTCTTAGCAGTATATTGATATTTTGGCACTTTAACATGACCAGTTTTAGGTCTATTTCTTAAAGGACCTTTGTTGTTGTCTTCAGTTCACACCATCAAATGAGAAGGGATCATTTTTCCCAAGATATGTTATCTCAAGTTTCACACTGTCTTCATCCTCACTTCCCCTCAAATAATTGAATGGTAGGAAATTAGGCTAAATGGTAGCAATATGTGTTAAATACCACTATTTGATAGAAATTACATGTATGTATATTTCTAATAACATATTCTACATTAGAAAAAGAAAGTGGCTGGGCAAGAGAAAACTTTAAGCATAAGTAACATTGTGAATTATAATGTGATTATAATAAAGTTATCAGAAACCAAACAGAAACATGGAAATAATCTTAACATCTCATTTCAATTTCTACTCTTTTAGCTATATTTTCTTTATTTTCCTTTATTTCTCTCAGTTAAATTAAGGAACATTTGACTAACTCTTTTTGTGTTCACTTGATCAGCACTTTTTTCTTCCTGGTCCTATGAATCCTGTGTAATAATTAAGTTTACAACAGGGGACCATTAATTTTTAACGTGGTGGTTCAATGATTTCCATAGTCTGCTGGTAAGTATGTATGGGAAGTAAAATAAGAAAATTGATTTACTTGGGAAAGAATTTCTATGTGTAGTTCTTTGAGTAATTCCATTTACCTGTTGGTAAAAGCAGTCTGTATGCTGCCGTTTTAAATGTAAACATGACTGTTTATTGATCCTGCTGAATTCCCTTTGTTTCAATCAGGAGAGCATTAACGGAGGCCGTGTCTGCCTGAGCAAAGCTCATTCGATAGGCCTGAAACAGAGTAGAATTGCCATAAATGTGGACTTTCAGTTGACTCATCAGATTCTGTCCATGTCTCCACATGCTGACATAAAAGCAGATGATTTAATTCTGGCTTATAAAGCATTAAACTAATTGAATTTTTTTATTATTCAATGATTTCCAAATTAGTGGGTTAATAGATGAATTAAATATTATGTTTTTGCCCTAATTGGAGTATGGAAATAAAACATCACTCAGCTGAGTTCACAGGATTGGAGTAATGGATAAGAAAAAGTCAAAATACTAAAATCAGTCATCTCTAAGAGTTATAAGCTGTAATGTTAGTAACATTTTCCCTGCCATCATGAACTCTGCCCCTCTCTGTTTTCCTGATGGCTGTTCAGACACCCCTTCCTGTCCCCTTAGAATTGTGTTACCCCAAATCATACTGTCATGAGAAAGTTCAATTTCTTTCAGGCCAAAGGCTGAGACTAATGTGCCCTCTATCAAGGTATCTGTATTTTAAGAGAGAGAGAGATTTAATTCCACTATGCTATTCATTCTCCCACAGCATACTTTAGAATGAGAAGGAGGGGACTGAAGGCAATGGTAGCACTTGAATGACAGGCAGGAGATAAGCCATGTAGTCTCATTTCCTTATATGTAAAAGGAACACCTATCTGGGTTAGAAGGATAATCTCAGAAATCCCGCCTGATTCTTTGGTCTTTGACAGGGAACCCAAGGTATGAGGCCCTGGTAGAGCAGGCAGATGGCTGGCTATGAGCAGAGAGAGGGAGACACAGACCAAATGGCAGGAATTGGGCAGAAAGGAGGGGCACAGGCCAAATGCAGGAAACCATACCTCATGTAAGCACCAGGGGTCCCTGGGCAGAGAAAGAGAAGCAGGAAGCTTTGGGCTGATAAGTGGTCACAACTTTTGGGGTGATGAGTGGCTTGGAGACTGACAAAGAAAGGTGAGAAAAGTCAGGAATTTCCAGTGTCTCAACAAGCAACTGACTTATCATGTCATCTGCAATATTGTCATTTGCCTAATTTAATTTGATTCTTATATTATTAGTTTATTATTTTAACTTGTATATGCAGTCTTAATATCCAAAAAATAAAAAACCCAGAAGCTAAACATTAAAAAATTTAAAGTTAATAAAACTTAAGTGCTTCCCCAACAATATCATCAGAGGCTGCAAGACCCAGGATAATAAAAGGAGATGAGTTAAAGGCAGTGTCTAGCTTCCCTGTTTGCTCACCCTGTATTGTCTGTGATCCTAACTAGAATGTAAGTTCTTGAGAGACTGTCACATTCTTCACTAGGGTCCTAGCATACAGAAATGAGATGGTATATTAAGTGAAATAATAAATTGACAGAAATTTATTTTAGATTGGAGAACTTTGAACACATAATGAGAAGTAAGTCTTATTTTGCCATTATTTTCAATGACTTTGTGTCTTTATGTTATACTGATTAATAAATAAAGGTATTTCTTGTTTTCCATCCATTTAGATACCATTTGGATGCTCCTTTTAAGGCTACAACAGACCTTAAACACAGTTTAGTTTAATCCTTTAACATTCTAAACAGCAATGTTAAGGCTGAGTTGCCTTCCAAGGTCACAAGGCTAAGTAGTGGCACCCAGAATCTGTGATTTGTAGTCCAGTGTTCTCTCCATATTTCTCTTTTTTAGTGAACTCTCACAAATAGTATCATGGTGGAGATGACGATCAATTTAGGGAGACAAAATCAACACATCCATTCAATAAACATTGAGTGTTATTAGGCTTTAAGCACTGTGCTAAGTACTAGCAAAATAAAATAAATGAAGACAGATAAATTTGCTACTATTAAAACATACAGTTCAGTGGGTTAAAAAGAAAAATTTAAAATGACACAAGTGTTATATTAATAACTATTCTTTTTTAATAATTGTTTCAGAACTTTCATTTTATTTCATTTTTTAAACTTTTTTAATTGAGTTATAGTCATTAGGAAAATGTACAGTTATTTGAGTGCATATCTAATAGAGGGACCTAAACACATGAGTGTTAACAAAGGCTTCCCTGAGGAATGGATGCTTAAGTTGAATCATAAAGAATGGTATGAGTTATTCAGGTAAAGCAGAAAGGAGGAATACACTTCAAAATTAAGAAATGTACGAGCCAAGAGTAAGAAAGTTACAGAAACAGCATATGAATATGATTGATGAGAGAGTAAAAGGGGAATGAGATGCAGAACCCACGACAGAAAAGAGAAACAGTAGATCATTCTTATGATGTTTTATGAGTAGCTAGAAAATGATCCATAGAAGGACTTGTAAGTAGAAAATAACAAAACGTTACCCAAGAACATTAAAAATAACCTTGACAAATGGAAAGAAACGCTGTGAGTGCTGACCACAGGGTCAATATAGTAATGACATCAGTCAAAATTTGAGTGTGATAGATATTCACTCTTTCTTGAACAACATAAAGTTGAATTTAAAATTCATGTGGAGGAATAAAAATAATTAATATAAAATTTTTAGAAAAATAAATTGGCTATTTGCTGTCATATATATTGAGACTGACCATAAAGCGAGAATAATTAAGCTTGTGTTGACTTCTGGGAACAATAAGCAAATGCAGCAATGGGTTAGGTTAGAGGTCCCAGGAGAAGACCCCAATATAGAAACTTGATATATGACAAAGGTGATTTTAAAAATTAATAAAAATAAAATGTACTAGTCAATAAATAATAGTGGAGCTAATGACTGTACATATGGAAAATAACAAAATTGGCTCTCTAACACGAATTATTGGATACATTATCAGCAAAAAACGTGAAAGTAAAACTCAACATCTATATATTTATCAATAAAACACTAAAATATGACTAAGCCTGCTGCAGGGTTAGTCTTAATTTAATTAATTTCTCTTTCCTCTAGATCCTCATCCTTAATATGGCATTTATCATGATCATACATTACCTTCCATTCACCACATATATTTTTAGCCCTACATAAAGTATTATCTTGCTTTCCATAAGTTTAAACTGCATGTAAGTTTTTTTCTACTGCAAGATTTCTTCTAAAACTTGATTTTTCCATTAAAAAAAGTAGTATCCTCAGTTTGATTAAGATGGCACAGTAGGAGAATGCTAAGCTCATTACCTCTACTGAACACATCAAAATCACAACTACATGTGACACAACTTTCACTGAAATTGATGTAAAAACTAGAAGAACAGGTCTTTTACAACCAAGGCTGAGAAGGAAAGAAAGAAAGAAAGAAAGAAAGAAAGAAAGAATGAATGAAAGAAAGAAAGAAAGAAAGAAAGAAAGAAAGAAAGAAAGAAAGAAAGGAAGGAAGAAAGAAAGGAAGGAAGGAAGGAAGGAAGGAAGGAAGGAAGGAAGGAAGGAAGGAAGGAAGGAAGGAAGGGTGAGCGAGCACACAGAGTCTAGTAAGAAGGGAGGAGAAGCAATCTAGTTGGGACCCACAACCCTATTACAAGCTCAGTGAGCCTCCCTGAGGAGCAAAATGTTTGAGTCACATCTTAGGCACCCCAAGCCTGGAATCTGACACAGGGAAGATGAGCTTAGTTGTTTTGAAAATAGGTGGGGCTTACAAAGTCACTGTAAGAAACAGATTCCACTCTTGAAGAGTGTACATAGTGTACATGATTGCTCCCAGGCACAGTGCAGAGGCAGCAGATTGAAAACAGCCTGCTGCTGTTGCCAGCTTACCAGAACTGCCCCAGCATGCCCACAGACACAATCTGTGCTCCTGCTTTAGTCCCCTGCTCTGGTGCAGCTCTCTGCTAATGTGGAAGCTGCCATTGCCAAAGGGAGCACACATTTAGAAGGAATAGAGCCAGCTCAGAATCTGGCCCTGCATCTAACTAGGGCAGAGGCAGTCATTATCAGTGTGTGCATCCACAGTGTGTGCACACTTGAGAGGGAGAAGAACCAACTTTAGGGTGGAGGCCTCCATTGCCCAGGCACACATCCATCCACACAACTGGGAGGGTGTGAAACCAGCTTCAGCTTGGAGACCACCATTGCAAGAATATGTATCTGTGCATAGACTTGCAGACTTGGGAAGGAATGGAACCAGCTCTGTCATGCCATTTTAATCCCTCCAGCCTCAACCTAACCTCTAGCCAAGCTGTGCTTACTGGTGAAAAACTAAAAGCAGCACTGAAGTGCAACCTTAAGCCCTTGGGCCTAGATCTTACCTCAGACAAAGGCAGAGACTTCCATCACACCCAGGAGAAACCCAACTCCCTCAGTGCTCCTGCCCCTTAGACCCTACCCCCACCCACAATAAGGCCATGGCTGCCATTGAGCATAGAAGCCCGGTTCACAACTGGTTCTGGTTCTAGCCTCTCTGAATCCAGCCAAACCTCACCAAGGTGGTTGCTGTCAGTACATCCTAGTGGAAGATGAGATCTGTGCTCACTTTAGATCCAGCTTTCCCATCAAAGTCACTGGGCACATACCAACTGGATAGGAGTGCTCCAACACAAGAACATGAGTTCAAGACCAGAATAGGTGACTGTTTCATCTAATTTTATAGAGACAGAGAAAGTTAAAATGAGAAGACAGAGGGATATGTTTCAAAAAAAGAGCAATAAAAAAAATCTGATAAAAACCCTGATGTAATGGAGAGAACTGATCAAGGGGTCAAAGCAATGGTAATATGAATGCTACCTGATCTTAGGAAAACAATAGACAAACCTAGTGAGAATTTTAACAACAGCAAGAACAAAAATTAGAAAATATAAAAAAGAAACAATTAGAGCCAAACAATAAAATAACTAAAATGAAGAGTACACTAGAAGGAATTAATAACAGATTAGATAATACAGAACATGTAAGAATAGTGGAAATTACTCAATCAGAACAGCAAAGAGAAAAGCAAATTTTAAAAAATGAGAATAGTTTAAGGGACTTCTGGGACAACATCAAGCATACCAACATTTGCATTAGAAGGGTCTCAGAAGAACAAGGGAAAGAGAAAAAAGATAGAAAATACACTTGATGAAATTATGCCTGAAAACTTCCTGAACCTGAATAAGAAAACAGATATCCAGGTATAGGAAATGCAGAGAATCCTAAACAAGGTAAACCAAAAAAGACTCACAGAAAGAGATAGCATATTGTAACTAAAACAGCACAAGTTAAAGATAAGGGGAGAATTTTAAAGGCAGAAAGAGAAAAACAAAGAGCCCCATACAAGGGAACCCCATAAGGCTATCACCTGAATTTTCAGCAGAAACTTTGTAAGCCAGAAGGGAGAGGCATTATACATATATAAAGTACTGGGGAAAAAATACAACCTAAGGTACTCTATCCAGCAAGATTATTCGGAATTGAAAGCGAGAGAAAAATCTTCTTAGATAAGCAAAAGCTAAATTAAATCAATATTCACAAGAAATTTTAAAGGGTCTTATTTAAGTGAAAAGAAAAGGCTACAACAAGAAATAAGAAATTATAGGAGAGGGATAATCTCAGTGGTGAAGGCAAACATATAGTAGAAGCAGTGAATCAACTGCTTAGGCTAGTACCAAGGTTAAAAGACAAAAATTATAAAATCAACTATAACTACAATAAACATATAAGGGGTAAGGATGAAGATGTAAAATATAACATCAAAAACACAAAACATGGTGGGGGGAATACAAAATGTAGATTGTTTAAAATGTGTTTGAACTTAAATGACTATCAGTTTAAAACAAGTGCATATAGTTATAGGTCAATATATATGCATGGTAACCACCAATCAAAAACCTACATAAATACACAAAAATTAGAGAGAAAAAAAACACAAACACTAAAGAAAATCATTCAGCTGCAAGGGAAGAGATTTTTAGTCTTTGAAGAAAAAAGCAAAGAACTATGGAAATAACTGGAAAGCAAGTAACAGAATAATCACATCCTTGTCAATAATTATTTTAAATGTCAATGGACTCAATGCCCCAATCAAAAGACATAGAAAAAAGATCCACCTATGTGATGCTTACAAGAGACTCACTTCAGAGCTAAAGACACACTGAAAGTGATGAATGAAAAGACAATTAACCCAAATGGAAACAAAAAGAAAGCATCAAACTATATGTTGACTATAATAAAAACAGGGCATTAAATAATAATAAGGGGATCAATACAAGAAGAGAATAAAATGTTTATATATATATGCACCTAGTATAGGAGCACCTAAATATGTAAAGCAAATATTAACAGACATTAAAGAAAAATGGATTATTATACAATAATATTAGGGGACATTGACATACCAATTATATAAATAGATCACCCAGACATAAAACCAATAAGGAAACAGTGGCCATAAATGACACATTAGGCAAGTTGAACTTAATAGATATGTATACAACATTCCATTCAAAACAAGGAAAATACATATTATTTTTCAGTGCACATGGAATGTTCTCTATGATAAATTACATACTAGGCCACAAAAGAGTCTAAACAAATTTAAGAAGGTGGAAATTATATTAAGCATTTTTTCTAACCACAGCAGTATAAAACTAAAAGTATTACTGGAAGAAAAATAGAAAAAAACCCACAACTACATGAAGACTAAACAACATGATATTAAAACAAAAACAAAAACAAAAAAAAAATGGGTTAACAAAAAAAAAAAAGAGGAAATCTGAGAGGATTAGTCAAGATGGAAGAATAGAAAGACACTGAGCTCACCGCCTCTCATTGACACACAAAGATCACAATGGTTTGCAGAACAGCCATCAGTGAAAAGGCCTGGAGCCTACCAGAAAAGATCTACAACTAACGATATACAGAAGGAACCACAACAAAGTGGGAAGGAGGGGCACAGACACAGTGTGGTCAAGCCCCATATCCCCAGGTGGGCTACCCACAAATGCGAGAATAATACAATCGCAGAGGTTCTCCCACATGAGTGAGAGGTCCAAGTCCCACATCAGGCTCCCCAGCCTGGGGATCCTGCACTAAGAAGATTAACCCCCAGAACATTTGGCTTTGAAGGCAGTGGGCTTACTTTTGGGAGTTCCAGGGCACCTGAGGAAATAGAGACCTCCGTCATGAAGGGTGATCAAAATAAATCTCACATGCTCCAGAAACCAGGCAGAAGCAATAATCTGAAAGGAGCCTCAGTTACATAAGACCTACCAGCTGATCTTGGAGAACCTCCCAGAGAGACAAGAGGCAACTGCAGTTCACAATGGGGACAAAGACACTGCTGGCAGCCATTTTGGGGAGCCCCTTCTACCACATGGACACTAGTGCTGGCAAGTGCCATTTTGGAATCCGTCCTCTAGCTTATTAGCCCCAGAACCCACCTTCACCCTGGCTCAACAGTTTGTAGGCAACAGGTCAAGAAACTGAATAGGCTCACATACAGCCCCACCAACCAGCAGACAGGCTGTCTTAAAAATTTTACACACAATCAAAAACTAAAAGTTTAGCATCACAAACCAGCTTTACAAGAAATGTTAAAGAAACTTTTCTAAGCAAAAAAAGAAAAGACCACAGCCAGAAATCAGAAAATTATGGAAAAAACTCATTGGTAAAACCAAACATATAATAAAAGTATAAAATTATCCATACACAAAGCTAGTAGGAAGGTTTAAATGCAAAAATAGTAAAATTATCTACATCCACAATAAGCAGTTGAGGCATAAACAAAACAATTAGATGTCAAATATTTTATCAAAAACAATAATTGGGAGAGAAGGAGAGTACAAATGCAGGGTAGTTAAAATGTATTTGGAATTAAGTGCTCGACAATTTAAAACAATCACAGGTAGATAGATAGATAGATAGATAGATAGATAGATAGATAGATAGATAGATTGCTATATAAAACCCCCTATGAACCACAATAAAAAAATCTGTAATGTGCAAACAAAAATAAAAAGCATAACACAAAAGATAGTCATCAAATCATATAAGAAGAGAACAAAAGAAGGAACAAAAAGACCTTCAAAAACAACCTTCAAATAATTAAAAAAATGGCAGTATGAATGTACATGGCAATAATTATTTTAAATGTAATGGACTAAATGCTGCAATCAAAAGCTATAGGGTAGCTGAATGGATACATAAACAAGCCCCATATATGTGCTGCCTAAAAGAGATTCAGTTGAGATCTAAAGACATACACAGACTGAAACTGAGGGGATGGAAAATGGTATTCCATGCAAATGAAAATCAGAAGAAAGCCAGGGTAGACATACTTACATCAGACAAAATAGACTTTAAAATAAAGACTGTTATAAGAGACAAAGAAGGAAATTACATAATGATCAAAAGATCAATCCAAGAAGGAGATACAACAATTGTAAATATATATGCACCAAATATAGGAGTACCTAAAGCACATAGAACAGATATTAACAAACATAAAGAGAGAAATTGAAAGTAACTAAATAATAGTAGGGGACTTTAACACCACATTTATATCAATGGGTAGATTATCCAGACTGGAAGTTAATAAGGAAACACTGGCCTTAAATGACCCATTAGTTCAGCTACAGGGCTATAGTAATCAAAACTATACGGCACTGGCACAAAAATAGATACACAGATAAATGGAACAGAAGAGAGAGCTCAGAAATAAACCCGGGCACTTATGGTCAATTAATCTGTGACAAAAGAGGCAAGAATATACAACAGAGAAAAGACAGTATCTTCAATAAGTGGTACAGGGAAAACTGGATAGCTACATGTGAAAAAATAAAATTAGAGCATTCTTTAACATCTTACACAAAAATAAACTCAAAATTGATAAGGACCTAGATGTAACACTGAAAACCATAAAACTCCTAGAAGAAAACATAGATGGAACAGAAACACTCTGACATAAATCATAGCAATATTTTTTTATCTGTCCTATAAAGCAAAAGAAATAAAAACAAGAATGAACAAATGGGACCTAATTTAATATAGAATCTTTTGCACACAAAAGGAAACTATCAACAAAATGAAAAAACAACCTATTGAATGAAACAAAATACTTGCAAATGATATGACTGATAAGGGTTTTGTATCCAAAATATAGAACCAACTCACACAACTCAATATCCAAAAAAAAAAAAAAAATTGGAGAAAAGACCTGAATGGAAATTTTGCCAGGGAAGACATACAGATGACCAATAATCATATGAAAAGGTGCTCAGCATTGTAAAAATCAGAGAAATGCAAATTAAAACCACAATGAGATATCACCTCACAGTTGTCAGAATGAGTATTAGTAAATACAATACAAAACAAACAAACAAATCAAAACCCCAAAACAGAAATAAAAATAGAAAATTTGGTGAGGATGTGGGGAAGGAACTCTTATGCACCGTTGATGCGACTGTCAATTGATGCAGACACTGTGGAAAACAATATGGAGATTTCTCAAAAATCTGAAAATAGAATTACCACATGACCCAGCAATTCTACTGTTGAGTATATATCTAAAAAGATGAATATGCTGAGTTGAAAAGATATATGCACACCAATGTTCACAGCAGCATTATTTACAATTGCCAAGATGCGGAAGCAACCTAAATGTCCATCTGCAGATGAACAGATAAAGAAGATGTGGCATATACATATATACAGAATACTACCCTGCATGGAAAGATTGAAATTTTGCCATTTGCAACAGCATGGATAAACTTGAAGGGTATTGTTCTAAGTGAAATAAGTCAGGCAGAGAAAGACAAATAGTATATGATATCACTTATATGTGGAATCTAAATAGTAAACCAAACTAGAGAATATAACAAAAAAAGAGCCTCACAGACATAGAGAACAAACTAGTGGTTACCAGTGGGAAGAGGGAAAGGAGGAGGGGCAGGGTAAGGGTAGAAGTTTAAGTGATACAAAGTACTATGCGTAAAGCAAGCTATAAGGCTATGTTGTACAACAAAAGAAATACAGCCAATATTTTATACTAACTATAAGTGGAATAGAACCTTTAAAATTTGTGAATCATCCTATTGTACACCTGAAACATGTATAATATTGTACATCAACTATACCTCAATTAATCACACATATGTGGAATCTGGAAAAAGAAAAAAGAGATCACTAATGAGCTCATCTACAAAACAGAAACAGACTCGCAGACACAGTAAACAACCTTATGATTACTGGAGGAAAGGGGGTGGGAAGGGATAAATTTGGGAGTTGAGATTTGCAAGTATGAGCCACTATATATAAAAATAGATTAAGAAAACAAATTTCTTCTGTACAGCACAGCAAACTCTACAGAATATCTTGTAATGAAAAAGAATATGAAAATGAATATATGCATGTAGATGCATGACTGGGACTCTGTGCATTGCACCAGAAATTGACACATTATAATAACTTTTAATCAAAAAGAACATTTAAATGAATATATGTATGTATATGCATGACTGGGACATTGTGCTGTATACGAGAAATTGATGCCTTGTAACTAACTGTACTTCAATTAAAAAATTAAAAGAAAAGACATATAGTGATTCTCTTAACAAGTCCCATAAAGTTTAAAGCTTTTGTAAGGCTTTGGTGGAAAATTATATTTTTTACCACAGAACTTTATTTTTGGAAGAGAAATTTAAACTAAATATAGTTTTAAACAAAGAATAAGTTTTTATCCTATGACTTCCATGTTACAAGAGAAAACTTAAAAAAAGAGGAAATCAGGGGGGCTCTGATTAAAATGGCAGAGTGTGGTCATGGAGCTCACCTCCCCCACTAACACATCAAAAATACATCTACATGTAGAATAATTCTCTCTGAAAGCTAGCTGGAACCTGGCAGCAGGACTCTTGTACAACCAAGACTGTAATAAAAATAAACATTTAATCAGGTAGGAAGGGAAGAAAGGAGACCTGTGTCACTGGGAGAGACTCACAGGAAAAGGGAGATTTTGTGGGCAGACACCCACTCCAGGGAGGGAGTGGTTCGAGTCACATATTGGGCACCCAAGTCCTGGGGTCCCATCTGATGGATACAAGCTTCTTTGGCTGGTTTAGGGACATTGAGACTAACAGAAATGCTATGGGAACCTTGGATTACACTCATGAGAAGCACCTGTGCCCCTGCTTGCTCCTGAGGCAGGGAGGTGAGGGGTGTGCGCCAAAGGTGGCCGTGTTTCTCACAGCCACCTCATTGCACACCCCAGCCTGAGCCAAGGAAACATTCTGGTCCCACTCACCCCACATCACTGTGTGGCGCTGGGTCTGTAGTAGCCACACCTGGATAAAAGACTTGATCTTGGGATGCAGAGGTGACCTGATTTTAGGGTGGATCCTGGATGGAGTGGCAGTGGCCATTTTTGATGCATCACAATCAGCTCAGATCTCTGCTGGAGGCTGCTCCACCACAGCCCACCCTCAGTGAGGACCAAGAGACCCCACAGGCTTTGCTTCCTCAGCAGAGCACTTTCATAACATGACAGTCTGACAGAGGTTGGGGGCAGTGACTGGTTATGAGGGACAAAGGGCACTGGCGCCCGAGGCTGTGTGTGAGTGGGGCCACAGGTATCTGCATTGGCAACATGTCTCTTCAAATATTTTCTCAGGTCCTTTCTCCCTCTCTTCTCCATCTGGGTTCCCTATAATGTGAATATTGTGCTTCTTGGAGTCCCAGAGGTCTCTTCAACTATCATCCATTCTTTTCATTCTTTTCCTTTTTCTTGTTCTGTGGTAGTCATTTCCACTGCTCTGTCTTCTAGCTCACTGATCCATTCTTCTGCCTTTGTTAGTCTACTCTTGGTTCTTTCTAGCATATTATTCATTTCAGTTATTGTACTTTTCAACTCTGGTTGCACCTTATATTTTCTAACTCTTTGCTAGAAACTCCTAACATCTTGCCCTGTGCATCTAGTATCCTCTCGAGTTCTCTGATCATCTTCACAATCATTGCTCTGAACTCTTTTTAAGGTATATTTTCTCTGTTCTCATCACTTATTTCTTCTTCTTGGACTTTATTTTGTGCCTTTGCCTGGAACATATTCCTCTGCTGCTTCATTTTGTCAAAATTTCTCCTTGTGTTTTATGTATGTGGTAGGTTGTTAGTTTTGTTACTTTCTCAGCCTTGGGGAAGTGGCCCTCTATAGGTGACATTCTGTGCATCCGAGCAGTGCACTACCTTCCTGTCACCCAAGGGCAAGGGGCCAGCTGGTTCCAGGGTAAGTTCTGGCCTGCATTTATCTTCTTGTTCCATAGGCTACAGAGTTGCTGTTTTCTTGCTTCTGGTATCTGCTTCCTGGTGGGTGAGGCTGGACCAGAGGCTTGTGCAGGTTTCCTCATGGATGGGGCCAGTGCCTGCCCACTGGTGGATGGAGGTGGTCATGGCCTTCTGGTGGGAAAGGCTGTGTCTTGAGGGGGGCATGTCTAGAGGCAGCTGTGGACTCAAGAAGTCTTTTAGCACCCTGCCTGCTGATGGGTGGGACTGTGTTCCCATCCAGTTAGTTGTTTGGCCTGAGGTCCCAGCACTGGAGTCTACAGGCTGTTGGGTGGGGCCAGGTCTTGGTGATAGTGATCCAAACAAAATGTCAGCCTCCAGGAAAGCTCCTGCAGATGAGTACTACCCAAATTTCTGCTACCAGTTTTTATGTCCCAGGGTGAGCCACAGCCACCCTCATCTCCCCAAGAGGCCATCCAAAACCAGCAGGCTGGTCTGGCCCAGGCTCCTATAGAATCACTACTCAGGTCCCATGTGAGATTCTGTGTCTGCTATTTAAGAGAGTGAATTCTCTGTTTTCCTTAGTCTTATGGAGCTTCTGCAATTTACTCTGCTGGCCTTCAAAGACAAATGTCCTTGCTCACCCTGGGAGTATGCAGGAAAACGTAAACTATGTACTCTGCCCTCCACACATTGCTACCAGTGGAGAGAAGAGAGAAGAACCCATGTGCAAGGAATGTCTATTCCACTTACAGTACCCAGGAGAGTACATCACACAACAGCAATTAGAAGCAAGAAAAAACAACAATCAGGAGAAATTGTTTGATCACAGCAAAGATGATCCCAAAACCCTTGGAGAAACAGGAATAGTCAGTCTTCTTATATGAATCCCTTAGACTCAAAAAACATTAATTGTGGAACTAAAGAAAACTATGAAAGAATGGTCTATGTTCACGTATATTAAAAATACTAATATTTAAACATTGATAATAATACTGAGTTTAAGTCAGCAAGCACATTTGTTGTTGTAGTTCAAACATGTTTAAAGTAGCATAAAATTCCCCAGCTGGTGAGGAATTAAGTATCACTAGTGTAATGCCCCCAAGCATAGCAAAAACCTCCAAAGCCAGCATGGCAATGCTGATGTCACACTTTTAAGCCTTTCCCAATCTAGTTCACACTGCGTTCTATATAATTTTATCAAAACTGAATTGGCTTTAATACCTTGATGTTCTGTACTGTATACTTCTATGTCTATCTTGGTGCTCAAATTCCTGCCCTTTAGTGTCTAGAGCCTGACAATGTGTTCTACCTTTTTCTATTCAAAATTTACTATCAGTAGCTCTAAAGTTTGTATTTCACATGAATCTGAGTTATACCAAAATTTCACAGACAATTGCTTGTTCAATTTTGTCTCTATTTGTGAATTAGACATTTTGTTTAATGAGACAAGGATTTCATGTGAGGAAACAGGTAAATAGGACATTAGGGTGGGTCTTGCCATGACCGTTCAGATCACACCATGGGGGCAGCTTAATAATCCATCCAGGGATTACTTCCACAGACCATTTTATAAAACAGTTAATAAAAGGTTTGTAAGTAGGGTTTTAATACCAATTTCCATCATTATCAATACTGAGATCCTATTAAAATGATAATAAAATTATAAAAATGTTATTAATTCACAAAAATAAAGAAAACAGAAGCGGGACTAAGCTGACAAGAAATTTCAACAGCACCTTGGAAAATTGAAAGCAGACAGAAGGTGGTAACAGATGGAACAATGCTGAGGGGCCCTTAGTGGGCAGACGGCAAGACAGCCAGAGTGCCCCGAAAAACAGTAGAGGCTGGGACCTTAACACCAAAGTAGAGGTCTGGAGTGAGACAGAGTGGATGGAGTGATATGTGTGTATAACGCTCCATAACAGCTATCACCACTATAAACATAGAGAACAACAGTGAGAAAACTTTTGTCTGTCTGGGAAAGAAACCTAAGGATTTGTCTCATGGGAAATGGACCATTTCCAAAAAAAAAAAAAGTTACCTGAATTTGATATTCAGCTATCTCCAAGATAATTTTCTGCATACTTACTGATCACTCTTAAGCAAATAACCTTATCAATACATGCAAAACTGCCAATCCACATTATATGGCTCAGTTTTAAATATCAACTGACAATCAACTATTTCTGACACTTAAGGACATTGTCTAGTATGAGTAATAAAGGACACAGTAAGCAGAAATTATTGAGATAATGTGAGAAGGCTATAATCAGTTATACCAAATTTATACTATGTATATACCCAAATCAAAAATATATATGGATGTATGTAAGTGTGCATGTGCTTGTGTGTGCGCGCACGCGTGTGTGTGTGTGTTGGAATTCCCCAAGATCATTCCTAGTTTCCACAATTCTCTATGATAACTCACAGAACTCAGAATATAGTTGTACTCATGCCGTGATTTATTACTGCTAAAGGATACAAAACCAAATCAGCAAAGGGAAAAATTCCATGGCACAAAAGACCAGAAAAAGCTAAATACAAGCTTCAGAGAGTCTTCTCCCAGCGGAATCATTCAGGATGTACTTAATTCTCCTACCAATGAGTTGGAATAGCACGTGAGAAATGTCACTCTTATCATTTTTGCGAATGATGGGAGCACTCCTAAATCCAATTTCCCAAGTTAAGAATAGAATGCCAACTGAAGGCTAATTTTGCAAACAGGATTTTTGTTTTCAGATAGCAGTCTGCTGTGTTAACTCTTTTCTAAAAAACATAAATATGTAGATAAAATTTCCATTATGATAGGGTAATCACAGTCTACTCTGTTATCCTGCTAAATGCAGCTATAAAACCTTGAAATAATACATGAAGCAGTCATCCTCTCTTCTCCCGCCCTCTAGCTCCTGGCAATCTACTTTCTGTCCCAATGGATTTCTTTATACCGGATATTTCATGCAAATAGAATTGTAAAATAGGTGGCCTTTTGTGTCTGGCTCTTTCACTTAGTACGACGTTTCAAGGTTCAAGTTGCAACATGAATCAGTACTTTATTTATTTAGATGGCTGAATAATATTTCATTGTGTTAATATACCACATTTTGGCCATTTATTCATCAGTTGAAGAAACATTTGGTTTATTTCTATTTTTTTGGATATTACAAATAATACTGCTATGAACATTTACGTACAGTTTTCCTTGAATGTGTATTTTCAATCCTCCTGTGTATATGCCTAGAAGTGGAATTGTTGGTTTACATGGAAACTCTACATTGAGGAACTGAAACAATGTTTTCCAAAGTGGTTGCATAATTTCACATTCAATACCTTTGTCAACACTTATAATTGTCTTTTTAAAATTTTAGCCACCCTAGTGGGTATGCTTCATTTATTTTGTATCCCTTTTATGTCCACCTGCAGAACACCTGCTGTAGAATACATAAAAAACATATTTTGACTCAGGGACTTAATGATAACTGAAATAAATACTATTCGAATCTATATAACCCATATGCAATTAAAGTTTTTTTTTAACTCCCTCATTAAAAATGATTTTTCTCTTCTATTTTACAATGTTTGGCATTGAAATCAATCAGTCTGTTGAAAATAACTTCCTTGTAAATACTGAATGAACTTCAAAATATTTGCATTCTTATTTTCAGGCATTTCAGGCATTTATTTCAGGCATTTTTTTCAGACATATCATATATCACAAGGTCCACAAAAGTTCACAGCCACTGCAAGTGGTATTTTCGTAAGATTTTTTCTAATCTGCTCTTATTTCATCACTTTACTTTCCCCTATTTTCCTTTATCTGATTTCAGGCATTGTTTTCAGTTTACTCATAAATTACAGGCTTTTCAACAGGAAGTAAAAGAAAAACAAAAGCAAATGAAAAGTCATTTTGAAAGATAGAGAAATCTGTTCCCACCTCCACCATTACTTGGGTCCCTGTGAAGCATTAACTGTAAAGATCCTTTTTAACATTAAAAAAGGAGCTTGTTTCTTATACACCATTGTAGCAATAACAAAACTAGAATGCCTTACAACGGTATGAAGACAGAGTTTCCATTTTGTGTAGCATCTAATAAATGGAATGTGTGTTGTATTATAATTTGTTGCTAGGGAAATTTAGCTCCTAAAAGTGAATAAGAATATCTTTATTTGTCACCATATTCCCAATACCAGTCAAGAACAAATCTAGGCTAACATCTATAGGAGAAAAAAAAAACCTCTTAGACTCACCTGTTTGACTTTTGTTTATGCTTCAACTCCAGCACCAAAGTGTTCTTTGTTGATTACCGAAACAATTAGCTTTCAATAATTAAGTGGAAATAAAATGTAGCTGATGACTTTCATAACTGCTCTTCCCTGCTGATATGTTAACTGATGTGGACAACCTATAATTTTTATCCAGTTACCTGTAATTGACTGAGGTACTGTACTTGGCTGTTTGAGCATGTCAGATATTTTCAGCCTTTCAGACAACTTCATCACATCTATCCAAACTGTAACACTTCTAACATAGGTTAGAGGACTTGTAAAAACTATTGTTTACATAAACCAAAGAATTTTTGCATTTGTTATGCAAAACCATTAAATAATTGCATAAATTCTGGTAGATTCCAAATCAAACCATATTGAAAACCCTTACCATGTGTCTGTTTTCACAGGGCAAGTTTTTTAGCTTTTTCTTTTTTTCTTTTTAAACATCTGTGTTTGTTTATTGGCAGTATAAATATTTAAAGAGAGGAAAAGAAACCTCAAAACTGTAAGTGAAATCAGCTGTCGCAGCCCCCTGTTGCTTGAAATAAACTTCATGGAACTTTTCAGTGTGAACACATTAGAACGCTGGAGTGAAGTCAACAAAAGAATGAGTAATCTTTTTAATGTGTTGTTTATTTTAAAAAGTAAATGAAGAAGTGATTCTCTTCAGAAAGAAATTATACTAAGATTTTATTGGGTGACTAGTGTTCTACAGCCCAGGCTGTTAGCTTTAAACTCTGCCCCAGTGTTGTTAACCAGAGTCTCCAGAAACAAGCTTACTACATTTAAAAAAAATCATAAAAGCTCTCAGAAACAATATTTCTTAAGCCTTTTGTTAATTCGTTATAACCAAAGATTTGTGTAAAATTGCTTGGTACTAAATCATTGCATTTTTTCCTTCAAGTTTATATTTCTTATTTGTTCTAATAATTATTGTTTAACCATGTTAATTGGTTAAATCACAGCACAATGCAAATGGAGATTTTAAAAGTCTTGCTTTGTATAGCTGTTGGCTAAATCTTTTGTGACTTCGTTTTAGAAGATAACTGTGTTCTAATTAGATGGAGGATAATACTGTTAAAGCCAGTGCTTCCTGTGATAGGTCCACATGTGAGTGCCGTGTTGTGTGTTGTGTGTGTGTGTGTGTGTATGGGTTCAGCCAGAATATGAATGTGGAACTCAGACCTTTTTGATATATGTCTTATTTATCTTGTTTAGTTCAAATTAGGAAACTTATAGGCTGGAATAGACAGGGGATTTGGAGTGTTCATACCATGCATAATTATATTAACGAAAAGGCCATTACTTGACACGTTGATGGACAATACGTGCTTCAACTATATGAAGGGAAATAAACTACAATTATCAAAGAGGAAAAAAAAAGTTCCCTCCAGGTACAGGAGACCAAAATAAAAAATCTACTGCCTTTAGTTTTCAGAGGGGGCATTGCTTCACTCTGAAGTATCTTCAGTTCATTATAAAGCTGCATCTGGTATTTATGCCTTGTAGATTTAAAAAGGTAACTCAACTCCATTATTTCACAGTGGAAACTGAGGCCTAAAATTTTCAATATCTGTCTGGGCAAAGTCATGAAGACAGGCCAAGCTATTTTGTACATATGTTTTCATTTTGTTGTTCTTTGACCAGCAGATTACTTGTGATGCTAATACACATATGGAAGAAATACAAAGTCTTTGTGATGTCAATAGATTTGTGGAAGAAAGCATCCATAAGTTAATTGTTAAAACTGAGATTGTTTAAAGCTTATGCTTGTCTATTTCCATACACCAAGTAATAATTTAAAATGTTCTTAAGTTGGCCAAGGTTGTTGGCATCAGGAAACTTTATTTTGAATTACAAATCCTTCTGTCTCCAAGTAGGTGACTTGGAGTGTTACTTCTGTTCACTGTGCCTCAGTTTGCACTTCTGTAAAATGAATTGTTTGCAAAAGATCATTTCTAGGCTTCTCTCCTGGTCTGTATATAATTTATGATACAGGTTTTAACTATAGGTTTGGTAAAATTGTGCTTCCTGGGATCTTCTGCCACAGTGAGTTAGTTCATGTGAAGCAGGTATCTGCCAGAGGCCAAGGTCATCTGCAGTTGAATATGCTCCCTTACACACACAATTAATGTTGCACTTGTGATTCCCCTCAGCTCCATGACCAGGAGGTGCTCAAATTCATTTACTGGCCAGTCTTAAATCAACTGGACTCTTGTAGAGTTACTTCTATTTCATCAATCCTGAAGAAATTCAAAGTCCTAAATTTCCAACAGAAAAAATTTGACCACAAACTGACCCATGACACATTATTCAAATTTAACTGAACACTTATTCATGGAAGCTTAATAAGTTTTTATGTTTTGGTCAGATGTTGCAAATTAAAAGGTATAAAAAGGCGTATACTTTTTTTATGGAAGGTGCTTGGGTGATTTCTAATACGAACTCAGAGAAATAGTATGTATCACCTTTTGAGAAAGTTCTTTTTTGTATCAGAATTCATCTTTTTAATAGGATACCACAGTGAAAAGCAATTATCTTTGCAGAATCAATTCACATATATTCAAATGAGGGTTAGACTAAAACTATGAACCCTTGTGCTATCTTGTCTATTAAATGGTCATGTGACACCTGATATACTTACCTAAAAGATTTTGGCAAGCATTAAACAACAGTATTGATACGCTCAGGGAATGTTTAAAGTGATAGACGATGACATGTCAATATTCTCAAGAGCTAACTTGCTAAACTTCCTTCTTATTTTAGGGAGTAAAGTGTTCCCCTCCTTCAATAATTTCCATATTCTTCAGGGTAAAAACTGAATACAAACTAGGGCTCCACGTGTTACTACAACAACAAAAATGACAAAGAGAACTATTGGTATATGTTTGGCCCCATTCAGTAATGACTGAATGTTAACACACACACACAAAGACACACACACACAATCCTATAAACTAAAACCGCTTGTACAATTGCTAATTATGGAATGAAATCCAGGGTGCCTTGTACATCATTAAGGTAAATATAGCTATTTTGATAACTTTCTAGTAAATCCAGTCCTTTTTATTTACATAAATGGAAGAAGGGGTCTTTTCCTCTACAATGATTTTGCTCTACTGTGGAACATTCATTTCTCTCCATCTGTAGTCCTAACTACCACCAAAACTGTTTCCGAATGATTTCAGCTACAGGCTCAGATATGTTTAATTCTCCATTCTCCAAATCATTAAAAATGGGTCCCTTTCCTGAAGGTTTTCTGACAAAGAGAAACTCAGCTCTCTTTAATTAAATCCACTGGCCTGAAACAGCAAAGAGAAGTAAACTCAGGGGATTCCAACAGGAAGAGACTGCTTAGATCAAAGGAGATGCTCATGTGGTACAAAGATCAGAAAATGAATTAGAAAAGTCTCTGGAGAAAACTGAAAGTTTAGCAACCCACAGCCTTCCAGGCTAAATTTGGCCGCACCATTTATTAGCTAGATGACTAAGTACAAGTTATGCTTCACCCTTCTGAGCATGAATGCCCTCATCAATAATAAGATGATACCCAACTCTCAGATTTTTCCTAGAATGAAATACGCAGGATGAGAAACTAACTAACCTTTGGTTAGTGTCTCTCATATGTTCTTCAATATACATTTCAATTAATCTTCACATGAATCCTTCAAAATATTTGCCACTGCATGCATGCATTTTACAAATAAATATAGAAAAACATAAGAAAATTCAAAAACAAATATTGCATGCTTGAAGTCACACAGTTAGTAATTAGAACTGAAAATCATGATTTAAAAACAAATATGCTATACTTCAAAATGCAACTTCTTTACACTAACTAGTGATTCCTTTGCAGACCTTCCAATAAATATTATTTTTATTTATTTAAAGAAACATTAGAATGAGTTAGAGAAAACATCTTCAAAAAGTCTCATTTCTGTCACCAAGTGTAAGTACCTCAGGGCAACAGCATGTAGATCACATATCAGTCTAATGAGACATGACATTACAGAGAAAGACCTGATTTCATAACTAGGTTTCCCATTGACTAGATGTGGCTTTGGAAAAAATTAAATTATCTGAATCTTGGTTTTCTTGTCTGTACAATGGGAATCCTCAAAGCCCTATCACAGATTTGTTATAAAAATTTAAGTAGGAGTAGTTGGATCAAGGAAGCCAGATAAGCTGATATGTATACTTCATTTCTCATGTAAAATCTCATTAAATGGCTGAGCAAACAAATCTTGAATAAAGAAATAGTAATGAGAGAAAGAAGAGTAGCATCAGAAAGCCATGCATTTGGGGGAATTCCTGAAAATCACACAGTAGGATGCATTAATTCTACAGAGAAATAAGACTGGAGAATATCACTTCACTAATGCCCTGCAGAGGAAATCTACTGAGGAGCAAGTATCATGAATACAGAGAGTTGCCTGTTGATAAAAGATAAGAAAGGCACCCTGGAGAAGTAAGAGGGGTTGCACTTAATGCTAGGACAAAATAAATACATCTCTGAAATACTTACTTCAGCATGCAGTCTAGTAAGATAAAAAAAAAGAAATCTAAGGAATAACAAGGAATATTAAAAAATATTATTGGACAAATCAAACTATAATATTTATATTTAGAAGTGATATTGAATAATGAAAAAATGGCATCCTGTATTCACTGGTGGTGGTTCGAGACTTGCAGACAAAGCACACCCTGGAAGACACAGTGATGGAAGAATGAAGTAGCCTGCTCCTAACATCTCCAGACCACTTCCAGGCATATCCATGTCCTGCTTTTGCCTATGTTGAAGCTGTTTCAAGAATATCAGCTATTTGCATCTTGTGAGTCCTTTTAGCAACTGAATACTTAAAGTAATTAAAAAATGGTTATCAGAATCTGTATTCTTTTTCCTGAGTACCAGGTTATGTTAGTTATATATGACCTTAGGCTCTCCCGAAACCAGGTGCAAGTCATAAATTCATCAACAATGCTACTTTCAAAAACACACAAATTCATGGTTGCCCAACATCATTTACATCTAGTTAGTACATTCTGTAACTTTGGCCAATGTCATCACCAGGCTTTAGACATCCCTGAAAGAAGTGTGTGGTCAATCCTGCCAGGCTAAGATTTCTCTCTTCTTATGCATATTATCTTCAGAATCATGTGGCTAAATCAAAACTTAACTAATTTCTTAATCCAAATAAAACTCGGCAAATTGTGAAGAGTAGATGTCATCCAAATTATATTATTTGATCATAATAATATAGGATCAGAAAAAAATAGCTCTTTTCAGATTTAGAATAATTTTTCTATCCCTATCTTATCCATGTACATCAAAATTATATGTTGAAGTTTATCAGGTATTTCAAGGAATATATAAATTATATTGCAAAACTGGAATGATCATGTCAATGGGGCAGCACAAAATCATTTGAGACTCCTGATCATCATTCACAATAAAAGCTATTAGAAAAATAAAATTAGAAAGAAATTCCCAAAATGTCTTAAAGGGTATTATTAGATGCCTATAAAAATATTACTGTTATTAGTAAAACTCAAGTGAAAACTATTGTCAAGATAAAGCAGAAGTAGTAAGCAGGATACCATTCAGAAAGAAACAAAGCTAATCCCATTAATGAACTATAAAATTGTATATCAATAAAATATCTCAGGGTAAGTGATCAACATAGTAAAGTAAATAATGATACTAGGAGAATGTATTAAAACATATATTCTTTATAACAAATGTATGAGGTATTTGCTTTTATTATTCCATTTTGCAGATGAGGAAACTTGGGTGCACACTGCCTACATACCATAAATTATGGATAACCAAGGAAGAATTTGAATTCAGGTGGGGCAGCTTGGTTGCAGAATCGATATGTTTAACCACCGTGCTGAGTTTTTCAATATACCAGAAACAACCAAATAGAAAATGCAATTGTAATAATGTTTCAACAAGAGACATCATTAAATACTTGAGAGGAATCTAATAAGAGAAAGGCATGACCCATTGAAAAATATAAAGGAATAGCCAAGAAAATTTTGAGATGAAAAAAATAATAAATGACATGCCTATCATTTAACTAATAAAATGATACAAAAAGCTCTATTAAATACAGGGGAACAATATGTAATTGGTGCAGGAAAAAGTAAATGGATTGATAAAGCAATGGAAAGCTGAGAAACACTTATATCTAATGTAGTTTTGATCAAAGTGGCATTATGGATCACAGGAAAAATAATGTATTTAATCATGTTGGGATAATTTGGTCTTTACTTGTGAAGATAAACATTCACACTCCTTCCAAATATTTTATACAGTTTAATAAACTATAGATAGACTACATAGCTAACAATTATAAATGCATAAGAAACAGATATGGAAGACTGTTTTAGTAAATTTGCAGTTAGAAGGCTTTCCTAAACAAGACAAAGATGAAATCCAGAAGCCATAAAGCTAAAAGGTCAGTATTATTTAATTATTAAAAAAGTTCAGTATGATGAAACACAACAGTAATCAAATTAAAAAAAAAGAATTCTGCAAGAAAACAATTTGTGAAGTAAATATTAAACAAATTAACGTATAGAATATATTCAGATATATAGAGATAATTGAAAATCAATTGAGTAAAATAAAGTTACTGATAAGAAATTTATATATGGAAAAAAGTAAATAACAAATTATTTTAAAAGATGTCTACTTTCTCTAATAGGGAAATAATTCAAAATATTATTTTGCACTCATCTGGATTAGTTTTCTACTGCTTCCATAATAAGTCATCAAGAACTCAACAGCTTAAAACAACATAAATTTATTATCTTACAGTTTTAGTGATTAGAATTCTGATACGGATGTCACTGAGCTAAAATCACAGTGTTGGCAAGGATGTGTTCCTTTCTGGAGGCTGTAGGAAGCACCTGTTTTCTTGCCTTTTTCAGCTTCTAGAGGCTTCTCACTATGCTCCTGTGATTCAGCTTATGTTACTTTAGGTTGCCTTTCGTCTGAGGTCCCAGGAGGAGGGCTCTTTTGGGGATAGATGAGCCATATCAATATATTTCAGAATTCTACAGCTGTATATATAAGATTGTCTCAAAATGTAAGGACTCTTTATTATTTAAAATACTGATCATTTTAGAATTCTAACTTCTTTCATGTTATACTGCAAATGTTGTCATAATATGCTTTCTCTCTGTTTTATTACAGTATAGCTATTTTATAATGTTATATTAGTTTCAGGTATACCATGCAGTATTCAATATTTTTAATAAATTATACTCCATTTAAAGTTACTGTGAACTGTAGGCTATATTATCTGTGCTATACAATATATCTTGGTATCTTATTTACTTTATACATAGTAGCTTGTACCTCTTAATCCCCTACCTCTAACTTGCCCTTCCTCCCATCTCTCCTAACTGGTCACCACTAGTTTGTTCTCTGTATCTGTGACTCTGTGTCTGTTTTGCTATGTTCATTCATTTAATTTTTTGCATTCCACATATAAGTGATAACATAGTATTTCTTTCTCTCTGTGAGTTATTTCACTAACTATATTACCCCCCATTTTTCTGTTTTTTTTGGGGGGGGGCTGATTTTTCCCTCTACCTTCTCGACAGTCTTTTTACTGAGAAATTGATTCTGCACTTCTTTTGATGTATTCCATCTTTAGCCCTGCTACCCGCAGCACTAAGTTCAGCACAGAACTACACTAGGACTCAGTATAACTTCATAACAATAATTAAGGTATATTAATGTTGGACAGAAAGACTTAGATATTATTAGCCCCATTTACTCATTAGCATTTTGTAGGAGCAATCTTTTGTCATTCTGGAGTTTTCCACATATTTAACGCACTCTTGAATTTTCTTCATTAGAATAGCCAAAACACCCACAGACATTTTCAAGTTTATATTTCTAAATGGATGGTTGGGAAGACTCAGGCTGAAGAAACTAGCCAAAATCAAATTTATGGGGCATGCAGAGAGAAAGCAAAAACCAGTACTTCTTGACTGTCTCTCCCTCTCTGGTCCCATTCTGTTATTCTGTTTCAAAGACTTATTTTCAAAATGCTACCTTTACATAGTCAACTAAACTTTCTATTTTCCCATACAATTGAGTCAACTTCTCAACATTCTGTTAGCTTGATTTCTTTATTGTTATGAATGTATTTTATCATTGTAAACAATTAAAAAAATCAGTCTTAGTGGAGAAAATCATCTCTCACTATACTCTGCTTTAACCATAACTTTTGTTGATAAAAAGAAACATAATGGTAAATTTGCTTAGTTATGATATAAAGGTAAGAACTTAGTATAAATTAGAGTGGACTGCTTGTGAATTTGGTGAAAAAATTAACATTAAACTTAGTCTTTACTAATAAAAATTATCATCTGAAGGAAGAAATTAAGTTCCTTTGTAGTGACACAGTAGTATATATACACTAAAGTGTAAGCCAGCAAAACATATATTTTGCGAACAAAATAGTAAACTTCTAGATTTCTTTCTCTGATTTGGGTGAGTGAAGGATAGCACATGTCACATAAAGAATAAAGTTCAAAACTCTAAAATATTTGTATAATATAAATATCTGAAAATATTTATAGTCATCCCAATCATTGATTTACTTAATGGATACCCTGAAAGTCTACAATATACATGAAAAATCTAAATTCTTCTGGGTAAAGAATGTGCATGTCCAAAAAAAATACTTGATGGGAAGCTGGAAGAACATAAACTAGTGCTGAAAAGCTAAGCCAGACTGCGAGAGGCCTGGGGATAACCACCGAGGGGTTTGGTTGCATGACCTGTGATACAGTCAGTGTTATATCACTTCAGCTTAGGTGTCGCCTAGAGAAGGGCTGTGCGGTCTGCGCACTGAGGGGACAGGGTCTGAGTGTCGCCTAGAGGAGGGGCTGTGTGGTCTGCGCACTGAGGGGGCAGTGTCTGAGCCACTTATGACAAAAAGGAAGTACCGCGCCCAGCAGCAGCCGATCTGAAAGACTTCCACATAGCTGTGAAATATGGGTGTGTTAACAGTAACATTCAGGAAGAAATCAACTTTGCCTCTCAACGAATACTGAGACACATGTGACTATTATAAAACAGAAGCCAGGAGATGTACAAGAATCTCTAGATACTTAGTAAGACTGAACACAGAGGCAAACGCCGCTCCGTAGAAATCCTTCTGACAGACCAGAAATGGAATGAAGGGGTCCTAGTTGCTGGTTAGACAGTTACACAGACCAAGCTGTAGTGTCTATATGTGGTCCAACCAGTTAATGCTTAATACCAGCTTAGTATTTTATTTCCTTTTAATTAAACTTCTTGATATAATTTATTATAAGAGTGTTTTGTCTAGTATTTTAGCTGTTGCTAAAAAGTGCTGGGAAAGAGGAAATATACCTCCTGGCAAATGACTATGAGACTAATATCCAAAGAAATTCATGCCACACATATTGAGGTGTTATCTGTGTAGGTGAAAACAAAACTCTTATTTGGACATTGCTCAATTTTCATTCAAAATCTACTGTACCACAAGGTTGTGTTTGAGGTGAGTTTGCTCTAAGCAGATACTTTTATTTATGGTTAGAGCAAGAATATACATGAAAAGATCAATAGAAGGAAACACTGATTCTCAAACAAATGATGGCCAAAAAGTGCTTAAGGCTCACGTAAATCCCCTCTGCTCAGAAGTTCCCTTCACCCAGCCCAAACAGGTGCACCCTCCTGTTCTTAAAATCTCAGTGATGGTGATAATGATGATGATGATGATGATGATGATGATGATGATGATGATGATGATAATGATAATAATAATAATACTCTTGTCCCATGCTATGGCTCAACCAGCCATAGTCACCCAGTGGATTTCTTATAGCTCATGAGCTCCTGATAGAAGACCGGGAAGACTAATGGATACTGTCTTAAATTCTTCTCTGAAGAACAGATGTGTATTAAGAAAGGGAATTGATTTGTCCATACTTCAAGGAACACAAGTTCATCAAAACAACACGGGACTAGTTTTAATGATGGAATAGGTGAGTTCAGGTGCTGACAGGACTGGGAAGGTTACTTTTGTTACTCACCCACTCTGCACATGTGCCTTGCACTTACAGGGCCCTTCCTTGGCTGCCTGCTGAAGGTGTCTCAGAGTAGTGTTTTCTGGAGCTATTATTAAAGAAAAATGGATGTTTCTTGATTATTTATCATGTACCACACACTTGAAAATGCATAGTCTTATTTAATCATTACGAGTATTTTTGTAGTATATCATTAGCCCCTTTAGGCAAGTGAAGTGGATACCTATTCATAACTTGCTGAAAGTTTTAGAGTTATGTGTGATATTAAGAGGCAGACAGTAGCCTTGAACTCAGGTGTTATAATTTGAAGTCAGAACCGAGGCTTTGTCATTAGACACAATTTAAAAAATTTATTATTTTTATTGAAGTACAGTTGATTTACAATAATGTGTTAGTATGGTGTATGGTAAAGTGATTCAGGTATATATCTGAATATATGTATGTATATATATACACACACATACTTTTATCAGATAATTCAGATTATTTTTCATTATAGGTTATTACAAGATACTGAATATAGTTTCCTGGCTCTACAGTAAATCCTTGTTTCTAATCTATTTTTCTATATATGATAGTGTGTACCTGTTAGTCTCATACTTCTAATTTATTCCTCTTCCTCCTTCCCTTTCCCCTTTGGTAACCATAATTTTGTTTTCTATGTCTTTAAGTCTTTCTGTTTTGTAAATAAGTTCATCTGTATTGTTTTTTAGATTCCATGCATAAGTGGTCTCATATAATATTTGTCTTTCATGGTTTCACTTAGTGTGATATCCTCCAGGTCTATCCATGTTGCTGCAAATGGCATTATTTCATTCTGTTTTATGAGTAATGTTACATTATGTGTATATTATCACTTCTTTGTCCATTCATATGTTGGTGTCTTGGCTATTGTAAATAGTGGCTGTTATGAACACTGGAGTGTATATATCTTTTTGAATTAGAGTTTTTGTCTTTTCCAGATATAAGCCCAGGAGTGAGATTGTTGGATCATATGGAAGCTCTATTTTTAGTTTTTTAAGGAACCTCAGTACTGTTTTCCGTAGTAGCTGCACCAATTTACTTTCCCACCATGAGTCTAAGAGTGTTCCCCTTTCCCGTGTCCTCTTCAGTGTTTATTATTTGTAGGCATTTTGATGATAGCCATTCTGCAAGGTGTAAGGTGATAGCTCATTGATGTTTTGATTTTCATTGAGCATCTTTTCCTGTGCTTGTTGGCCATCTCTATGTATGTCTTCTTTGGAGAAATATCTATTTAGGTCTTCTGCCCATTTTTGATTGGGTTGTTTCTTTTTTTGATATTGAGCTGTATTTGTATATTTTTTATATTAACCCCTTGTTGGTCACATTATTTGCAAATATTTGCTCCCACTTTGTCTATTGTCTTTTTGCTTTGTTTACAGTTTCCTTTGCTGTGCAAAAGCTTTCAAGTTTGATTAGGTCTCATTTGTTTATTTTTGCCTTTCTTTCTTTTTCCTTAGGAGACTGACCTAAGAAAATATTGCTGTAATTTATGTCAGAGAATGTTTGACCTATGTTTTCTTCTAGGACTTTTATGATGTCTTATCTTATGTTTAGGTCTTTTCACCATTTTGAGTTTATTGCTGTA